>NW_021703774.1:148285631-148560233 GCF_005190385.1 Monodon monoceros
GTGGTCATAGAAACACGTCACGTGTGTGTATGCATATACCGTGGTCACAGAAACACGTCACGTGTGTGTATGCATATACCTCACAAAGCCACATTCACACACCACCTTCACAGCTACCTCCTGATGAATACAACAGACTTTCTCAGACACCTGGTTATAGAATCCTACTTATGCTCAGCCTGGCGGGTGACCCACCTTGTCGCACACAGTCACACCTGGAGCTCAGGTCACAGGGGAGCCAGCTCCCCCCACCAAGACCTCCTCACTGTGTGGCATCAGCCCAGACACCAGCTGGTTTTGTTTTAAAACCTCTTCCTGCTTATTCTGCTCAGAGTAACAACTTCCCTAAGAAACCTTCAAATAGGCAGCTTTGTGGGGGTGGTGAGGTGTGGGGCACTGGAGGATCCGGGGAGAATGCCCATCAAGACTCCCAGCCGGGGCTGGGGCTGGGGGACTTCTCCAGGTCTTAAAATAGATTTTTACAAAGCCCTCCACAGGAGCATGTGGGATGGTCTTTTCCAGCAATCAAGCTGCGATATGGTTTCTGGCTCAGAGAAGTGCTAGACGGGGAGGGGGCTTGAGATTATGAGTGCCCCAGGAGGAGCATGGCCCCTGTGAATATGCTTGACACTAGGGAGTCAGGAAGATGGGGATCTAGGAATCCAGGAGTTGGGCTGGGACAGGACCAACGGGGTGGCATTAAGGTTGGGGGACTAAGATTGGGAGGGCCCCCAGGAGTCTGGCTTCAGGAAACCAAGCCCTGCTGATTCAGCTTCAGACCCAAAGGTCTCTTCATGCCCAAATGATTTGGAGGGACGGTCTTCCAAGGCCAGGACAGGTGCCTGAGTCACTGTGAGAATATCAGTGATCTGCCTGGGACTGTCCACCTACCTAGGCTCCACAGTCAGCAGGCGGGGATTGGAGCAGACACCAGGATGACCTCCAGCCTTGAGGGGAAATGAACGATGATGGGGCTTCCAGATAACTTGTCTCTGCGGTGTGCAAGGGCATGGCTGAATGCCTGGGGAGCCAGGGGAATTGCCCACTGCCCTTCTAACCAAAGGTCTCTCTGAATCATCCAGTTGCCAAATGTCAGAGCAGGAAGGGGCCCTGAGGATCTGGAGATCTTCTGGTCTGATGTACTCATTTTATTGATGAGGCATCTGAGCCTGGAGACTAGAAGGTACTTTTTTGGAGAAGGACTTCAAATTGGCCTTCAGAGATACACCCTGTCATTTACTAGCTGGGCAACTTGGGCAAGTTACTTCACCTCTCTGAGCCCGCTTCCTCATTTGTAGAATAAGGACAATAATACATGCCTTGCTGCGTGGTCCAGGGGATTGAATGAGATAGGATGTGTAAAGGTATCCAGCCTCTTGCCTGGCACGTACTAGACACTTGGTAAATTGTTGGTGTTATTATTACCCATGGTCACACAGTAGGGCCAAAAAGAAGTGACTTCTCTGGCCTCCACAGCTCTGCCCCTTGCTTGTAGAATACTCCTCTCCTCTTCATAATTACTTGTCCCCATTTTGTTCTCCCAGGCCTTGAGGTTGCCAGTGTCCCAGCTTAAAGCGCCATCCTGGGTCTGACCTCAGAGGGAGGTATGGGGCCGATCACTGAGGGCATTGGCCCCGGAAACTCTGTTCTGGGATAAGATCCTAGCAGGGTGACCCTGCTGCCCCTGGTGGGATGGCTCAGTTCCCTGCAGGGCGGGGCTGTGTGGAGTGGGGAGGAACTCCTCTCCAGGACCCAGTCTCCTGGGCTATGAGTCTGCCCTTGCCAGGTCCTCCATACTGCTCATTGGCTTGAGCCTCACCCATCCTATCCTCTTTGTTTCAAAGCCTGTTCTATTGCGCCAGCCTCCCCTTTAGTTCCCCTGCCTTCTGCCTGCCCCTTCCATTTTATTCCTTATGTTGCCCTAGAATGGCCTTCCAAAAACTCACCCTGAAACTTTAGAGGACTAGTCCTGGCTCTAACTCCTCATGGGACCTTGGCAGAGTCACTTTCCCACTGGGCCTCAGTTTCCTCTTCTGTAAAATGGAGCTTCCTTCTAGATTTAACATTCTTTAAGTTGTGGGAGCAGAGAGGAAGGTGGGGTCAGATCTTTGGACTCCCAGGACACAGGTGGGTTCTGGCCTGGCCTTAGGCTGGGTCTACACAGGGCCATCCTGGGCTGTCCTTGCCTTTGCCCAAATGGAGCTTCTCTTTTCAGTACCAAGGACAGTGGCTCTCCCCTTCTAGTCTCTGGGCCCTGGACCGGGGTGGGGCGAGGGCTCAGGATCATTGCAGGAGGTCCCATGGGGAGTGCTGCTGGAGGCTGTGTTTTCCTCTCCCTTGTTCATGGTGGGACAGATGGGATGGTCCCTGGAGTCTTTTGGTCTCCAAGGACCACAGAATTATTGCAAGCAACTTCGTCCAGTTCTCTAGGGAGAGAGGCTACATGAAGTTACTCCCCAGATCGACAGAGTTCAGAGACTGGGCAGGTATGAAACCAGTAGAGGAATTTTCTCTGAGTTTGCAAGACCTTCCTCCTCACCCAGAGACATGGAACTTAATCTCTGCTGAATCACATCTCAAAACAATGTGGAGTTGGTGGAGGGGAGTGAAAAGTAGCATATCAGTGAACTGGGAGTCAGTGGGCCTAGGGTCTAGCCCCAGCTCTATGGGTGCTTGGACTTTAGGTTCCCCATCTGGGAAATGGCACTTCAGCATTCTGTAACTTCCCTACCCAGGGGTTCACAGTAGGTTGGGCAGATCAAAGAAGGTAAATTTTCTCCCAAATGGCTCAAAGCTTTCTTAAGCTCTAGAAGACGGGGGATTGGGGTCACGAGGTGGTGAGGCTCTGACTTCAGCTCAGGGTGTATGTTGGGGGGGTTTGAGGAGAAGTAGGGTGAAGTGTGGCCCCCACAGGCCCTTCTGTCTTCTAATCAGATTAGAGGGCATGTGGCAGTTAGGAGCAAGGGACAGGGCAAGTCCACCCTACCCACAATTATTGCCCAGCCCTCTGTGTGTGGTGGGTCACACACCATTTGTGGGTTTGCACCTATGTGTGTGATTGAGCGGATGGGTTCAGCTCCTGGTATTATTATGGTGTGGAGGTCACATGTGTGTGGCAGGCTGTGTCATGTGTACGTATGACTAAGACTTGGTAAGACCATTTGTGGCTGTGTGACTGTTATATGAACATACACACGACCTTGTATGTGAGATAACTGTATAAACATATGTGATTGTTGGCACTCGTGTGTCTGCTTACGCCTGTGCGAAAGAAATATGCATGAGCTAATAAGACTCTGTGTGGGGGAGGCGGTGTGTGTAAGAGAGACAGACACGTTGATGGTCTCACTGATTGCTGGTTAGTAGCTGTTCCAATATCCCAGAAGCTGGGGTGGTTCCAGAGGAGACATTCCTCCTTACAGCACCCCACTCCCAGTCCCCCCATCCTGTCCTCTCAGCCTTTCCTCTCCCAATGGGGCTTCCTGAAAGATAAGTAGGGCAAAGCAGGAGGAATAAAGGCCCCCTTCTCCCAGGCTGGGGTCTCGAACATCCCCTCCCGACCCACCGTTGGGTGTTAGTGGGAGAGCGAATTTCCAAGGTAACCAGCTCCCCCTTCCCCGCTGCTTTCAGGGGCTGTGCTGCCTGCCTCACCCTGGCCTCTCCCCATCCCTGTAAGCAACTCCACTCTTAATTTGCCTGGGCCTCTAACCAGTGACAGCAAAAGGCTCCTTTGGTATAGTCCCTATCTGAGCGTCACTTCCCTCCCCGTCAAACTCCTCAGGCAGCCAAGCTTCAGGAGGGGAAGTCCCTGAAAACCCACAACCTGTCTTCTGTCCGCCCCCCCCCCCCCGCCAGGCAGAGAGAGTGTCTAAAGGGACCACACTGCAATGCTGAGGAGGTTGCCATGGAAACCCAGGCAGGATGGTGCTGCTGCTAGGAGAGGCAAAGTGCCCTATGTTCCATGCAAGGCTGAAGAGGGGACCTAGGGGTAGAGGGCCCCCCGAACAGGAGCTACAGAGACACTGGGGGTGAGCTGTCACCACACAGCTTCTGAGGTTCTTCTGCAGACCTCTCCCTCAAAGCCAAAGTCAGTTCAGGTCAGCCTAGGAGTCTCTCTCTCAGTCTTATTTTTCTAGTGGCTTCTCCGCCTCTCCACACACATCCCCCTCCACAATCAGACCCACCTTGAGAATGGGTGTTAGTTTGCCAGTGGTCAGGATTCACATAGGTTTGTTTGTCTTTTATAGGGCCTGTGAAGGTATCACAGAGGTGGGTTGTGATGTCTGGGAGTGACAGGGTTCAGGAGAGTACCTGGAAGAGGAAAAGCAAATCTGGAAATTCCAGAGAAGGCAAACTTTCCAGAAGAAGAAACTTAACCCTTTGGGGCAAGGGCTGAAATTGAGTGGCAAGGTGTGGGTCAGGGGAGCCTGGCAGGAAGGAGACCGAGGGTGGAGGGCTGCAGGGCTGAGCGCTGCCTGCTGACTCCCCACCCGTAGCCCCACCATCTCCACTCTGCCTCCAGCCATCCTTCTAGTCTGCTTTGTCTGCGTCACTGCCCTGAGCAGGGCCAGGGGTCAGACTGCAGACCGGCTCTAGAGGTCATCTCAGCAGTGGCCCTGCCTCCAGTCAGAGCCCTGCCTATCCTGCCCCCTCCCAAGAGGATGACTTTAGCAGTGATCTCGGAGAAGCCTCCTCAGTGATCTGACCTGTTCCTTCTCTGTGCTTCTGGGGGTGTCACAGAAGGGGCCACCAAGAAACTGCGCAGCAACATCCGGCGGAGCACGGAGACGGGTGTTGCCGTGGAGATGCGGAGTCGGGTCCCTCGCCAGGGCAGCCGGGAGTCCACGGACGGGAGCACCAACAGCAATAGCTCCGATGGCACGTGCGTTCAGCCCACCCCCACCATGTACCCACCCTCCACCGGGGTCCTCTGGTCACAGGCATAGGGCTGGAAAATCTGCTTGGGTTTCCAGCCCAGTTATCTGAGTTCCTCTGTATCCCCGCCTCCCTCTGTCCCCCTCCCCTGGACACCCGCTGTCTGGGCCCCAGTCTTCCTATTGCTCTGGGCCTCTGCCTCCCATCAGAATACCCCAGTGGCCCAGGAGCAGTTCATCCCATCGGTATGTTTCATGCCTCCCACCTCCCAAGACCTCCATACCATCCTGCTCCAGAGGAAAGGGTTGGAAAGGAAAATGGGATCCTAAAATCTTTTAAATCTGAAACAGTTGTTACAGCTCAGCTGAATGGAGTTCTCACAGGTGGACTTGCTTGGAGCTTAGGGCAGGAGTTTGGACTAGATCACTTTTTCAAACTGGATGATGACTTACAGGCAGGAAGTAAAATCTGTTGAGTGGGTCAAAAGCAGCATTAGAAAAGGAAATAGGAAATTCAAATGTATCCCATGGAGGAAGGAAAAATTACCGTGTGAACTTTTCAATAGATAGATAGATAGATAGATGCATGTAGGTCTATGACGTTAAATGTATTTCTTGCATATGTGTTGCAGTCGAAAATTGGAAAGTCTCTGGGTTAGATATCCCCTTGGATCTCTTCTAAATCTATGAAATGATGGTTATATGATTAAGATTTTCTGAATCAGCTTCATCAAGGCCCAATGATTTCAGGATTCTGTGGCTCTGTTATTTAAATTCTATGATCACGTGTCTTGCTACTGTGCCTGCTTCTATGAATGTGAGTAGCTGCTAGGATTTACCGTATGCAGAATGGCACTTCAGATCAGTGCCTCTTACTCTGGGATCTACCAGCCACTATCAGGCCAAAATCAGTGTCTCATTTAATACAACAACCCTGAGGGATGTTGGTACTACCATTATTTCCATTTTACAAGTGGAGAAACTGAGGCACAGGAAGAGGGTATGGTACCTTTCCAAGGTCACAGCTATTAAGTGGTGGTGGAGTTAGGATTTGATTTAAGGACATTTGACCCTAAAACCTTTTTTCACAATCTCCACGCTGTCTATACTAAGCTCCTGAAATTCTGTGACCTCAAGAGTCTACGTTTCTTTTTGTTATAGTTGTTATCCTTTCTCTCTCTCTCTTTTTAATTGAAGTATAGTTGATTTACAATATTATGTTAGTTTCAGGTGTACAGGAAAGTGATTCGGTTATACGTATATATGTGTGTGTATATATATTTTTTTGATTCTTTTCTATTAGAGTTTATTACAGGATATTGAATGTAGTTCCCTGTGCTATACAGTAGGTCCTTGTTGTTTATTTTTTAATATAGTAATATGTATCTATTAATCCCATATTCCCAATTTATCCCTCCTTTCCTCTCCTTTGGTAACCATAAGTTTGTTTTCTATGTCTGTGAGTCTGTTTCTGTTTTGTAAATAAGTTTATTTGTACTATTTTTTAGATTCCACATATAAGCGATATCACGTGATATTCATCTTTCTCTGTCTGACTTACTTCACTTAGTATGATAATCTCTAGGTCCATCCATGTTGCTGCAAATGGCATTATTTCATTCTTTTTTATGGCTGAGTAATATTCCATCATATTCATTCATATATATGTATATATATAATGTCACACCTATATATATATGATATATATCACATCTTCTTTATCCATTCATCTGTTGATAGACACTTAGTTTGCTTCCATATCTTGGCTATTCATTTAACCTTTTCAGATCCCATTATCCTAAAAATGTGATATTAGGCTATTGCAGACTGTGGCCAATAAAAATGGATGGGCCTTGAAGCCCCTTCCTGGGGTGTGAAGGCTGAGCCTGGTAGAGGAGAGACACATGTCCTTTCCAATAAGTGTATGTAGCCTGTCTCCCCTTCCTGCCTGTCTCTGGCCAAGGGGGACTCAGGCCAAATTGTCCAACAGGGGATTGGTTCTGGGATAACATTTTCTCTCTCTAGGCAGGAGCCTGGGCTATTCTAGGAGTTCTTAGAACTTTCTTTCGTCCATTGTAGCCTCTCGGCAGTTCTGGGCCAGCCCTCCCTCACCTGTCCTTTCTCTGCTGGCCTCCCCAGAACATCTAGGCTTGAGGACATGCAAAAGTAGCACATTTCCCGTGATGATCACACCAACAGCCGCAGTAACTACCGCTGATTGTTTCCTGTTTGTCTGGAACTGCTCCTGCACCATCTGCCCGAATCCTCACCATCACCCTGTATGAGTTGGGTTTCATCTCTGTTTTTGTGTTTGTTTTTTTTTGGCGGTACGTGGGCCTCTCACTGTTGTGGTCTCTCCCGTTGCGGAGCACAGGCTCCGGATGTGCAGGCTCAGCGGCCATGGCTCACGGGCCCAGCCGCTCCGCGGCATGTGGGATCTTCCCGGACCGGGGCACGAACCCGTGTCCCCTGCATCTGCAGGCGGACCCCCAACCACTGCGCCACCAGGGAAGCCCCCTCATCTCTGTTTTGTAGGCAAGGCAAGCCTCTTACCGTTTGGAGCCTCTGTTGTCTCATCTGTAAAACTGGATAATAGCTCCTGCCACCCACAGTGGTGGTAAGGGTTAAATGATACAGTGGAGCATTTAGTGTGCTGTTGGCATCTGGCCAAATTTCAATCACTGTCAGTTTTTTCTGTTACTGTTTCCAGGCTCCCCACAGCCATGGGCCACCCACCATCGCTTGTCATTAATCTCAAACCTGTAATTGTGTTATTTTGGTCTCAGTTGCTGTTTGGGATACCACCTCACATTGTTGACTTGGATTTCAAACTTATAGTCAACTAAAACTCAGTTCTTAGAACTTGTTCCAGGCATTGAAATTTCTGGCCTTTGTCTCTGGTTCTTGGCATTAACACCCCCTGGTGAGGACGCAAGTGTCCAGCAAGCCCTGCCTTTTCAGGGTCGCCTTAGAAATTCTGGCGCTTGAGGATTAAATACCATGATCATGTATGTTTATTAGCCTCTTTTCTCGAGCGGCATCAGAGCATTTTTCTTTAATGTACAGAGATGAACAGCTCTGTTTGACCCCAGCCATAGTAGTGCACTCGCACGTTGTAGAGGGGAGGTTGAGGCACAGAGGGAGTGCCCAGTGCCCCAGGGCAGAACCACTGCGTCCCGCCATCCAGATGCCCTCAAGCATCTCATGCCTCCTTCTCCAGGTTCATATTCCCCACCACCCGGCTTGGAGGTGAAAGCCAGTTCAGCGATTTCCTGGATGGCCTGGGACCAGCCCAGATTGTTGGGCGACAGACGCTGGCAACGCCACCAATGGGTGAGCCTTCTCAAGGGCAGGGTGAGTGGGGCGACGGCAGCCACACAGCAGGAAGGGTGAGCTCAGCGGGGGCCCTGCGTGATGCGATGCAAGCAGCAGAAAGGAGTCCTCGCTCAGGCTTTTGTGCCAGTTGAGGAGGAGTCAGTATGCACACTCCTCAATCCCTCCCACAGCAGAGAGGAAAGGGTTCCAGCCTTTCTCCGCCAGCCGCCCTGCAGCAGCTTTTCCAGCACATTCCCTCCCTCGCATCACCACACACTCACCCACTCTCTCACCGCCTACTGTGTGCCCAGCTGTGCTAAGTGCCAGGCATAAAATGGTGAACAAAAATCATCATGGCATTGACATCCATGGAGTCTGCTCCATCACTGATTATCTGTGGGACCTTGGCCAAGTCACATCCCTTCTATGAGCCTCAGTTTCCTCATCTGTAAGATGGGAATAATAATGCCTGCCATAGTTCTGCGATCTAAAGACAATGTATTGAGTCCCTATTTGATGCATGAAATATTTCATTTACGCCTTAGGAACTGTGTCTGATTTGACTTGTTACTTCTAACAGTGCCTGGCACCTAGAAGACTTTTAGTAATTTTCTCATCCTTCTTCTCTGCAGCTAGGAAGTACTCCCTACAGTCTATTCTTGGTCCTTTTAGCTGCAGTTCTGGCTCCCTCCCTCTCTCTCTCCCTTAGATCCTGGCTGTGTTGGCTTCAAGCAGCAACTCCCAGGCTAGCTTCCCCAGAGATGCCTCCTCACCTCCACCCTTCCTTCCCCATCAGTCTGACCTGAGCAGTGTCTGACCCAGACATCTACACTCAGCCCTTACATAGACAGTGTCTAACCTTTGACCTCACAGCAAATGAGGAAGTTGAGTGCAGACAGTGCCCTGCTGTGAACCATTCAGTGGAGCTAGCATTCCATTCCAAGCCAGGACTCCTCCCACTGTACTGCCCTGTCTTCCTCTAAACTGCTCACACAGGAGCCTTTGTCTGCTGGAAGAGGGGTCCACAGGGACCCTCAGAGGGTGAATGTCAGCTCCCACTGGGCTCTTGGGTGGGGATTTGGCTAATCCCCAGCCCTTGCTTTCAGACCTTTTTTTTTTTTTTTTTAATTTATTTATTTATTCATTTATTTATTTTTGGCTGGGTCTTCGTTGCTGTGAAGGGGCTTTCTTCACTGTGGTGCGCAGGCTCCTCGTTGTGGTGGCTTCTCTTGTTACAGAGCACAGGCTCTAGGCACACGGGCTTCAGTAGTTGCAGCACGCAGGCTCAGTAGTTGTGTCTCATGAGTTCTAGAGCGCAAGCTCCGTAGTTGTGGCACACGGGCTTTGTTGCTCCACGGCATGTGGGATCTTCCCGGACCAGGGCTCGAACCCGTGTCCCCTGCACTGGCAGGCGGATTCTTAACCACTGCGCCACCAGGGAAGTTCGCCTTCAGGCTTTCAAGGGCTTGGATAGTCTGCTTTGGGCCAAGGGCTGGGAGGCAGTGAGAGGAACCAGCCGCTTCCACAAGGCTAATACGCCATCACAACCTAGAACACTTGTGTGTGGTGCCCCCTGGTGTCCTAAACTGGGAAGGACAGGTTTGCCTTGGCTCACCTTGTTAGGGATGTTACAGTGAGACGTGGAGATTAATTTCTGAGACCTCCCCCTCCCTATTCCCCATGGGGAGGTCAGGAATAGCTAGAGGGAGAGGGATGAATTCCAGGATGTCTCCTGAAAGTCATAAATCTCCATCTTCCAAAGCGTGCAAATACAAACAGTTGCTGTTGCATGACGGCTCAGAGAACCTAAAACGGGTGGCTAAACCCAAAGTCTGGCCCATTTTAGTTCTTCTGCATCGGGCTTATTATTCTGCACCCCTTTGAAGGACGTCCCAAGTGACTAGCGCAGAATTGCAAATTCTGCTAACCTGGGTCAAACAAAGCCAAGAGTTCTAGAAGTCAGACGACTGATATGACTCCACACACAGAACTTGCCCCAGCTGGATAATCCATTTTGTGGGGCACAGAGAGGAGTCCTCACTCTGTGCTCCTGGGACATCTGCTGCCTTCCCCCCATCCTTTATCAAGGGTACGAGCAGGCCCTCATTTCCAGGACGTGCCTCATGTCCTGGGCAGGCTTGTATCTCAGCGTCTCTCCAAACTGATATCCTTTAAATATTTGTTTGATGTTTATTTAGGGGAGTGGCTGATGACCACTGTGTAGAAGGTGAAGAAGAGCTACTGAGCCCACAGCCTCCCCTCTGTCTTCCTGATACAGGAAGCTCTGTCCCCAAACTTGCTATTCTGCTCAGTGAAGCAGAACACCCCTCCACCGCCCATAACCAGGCTTACATTTGTTGTTCCCCAAACAGGCCCCTTGAGGGTCATGCCCCCATCCCACCGTAAGGGCCCTATCAAAGCATTTCTCAGCTGCTTTAAAGTGGTCTCCCGAGAGCAGCTCCGGTGCATACAGTTTTGTCTATCTTGTGCCCTTTCCAGTGCTGGAACGTCCTCTGCAGACTGGCATGCTGCATGGTGGCTGGCCGGCCTGCCCCTTGGTCTGGCTCTGCCTGAACTGTCCCTCTTCTCCCTTGCAGGGGATGTGCACATTGCCATCATGGACCGGAGCAGCCAGCTGGAGGTGGAAGTGATTGAGGCTCGGGGCCTGACCCCCAAACCAGGCTCCAAATCCCTCCCAGGTGAAGCAGATCAGCTGGGAGAGGGATTTTGGAAATGAGGTCCTGCCAGGGAGGGATATACAGCTGAGTTCTGGGTCTGGAGAGTCCCAGCTCCCCACTGGCCTAGTCAGTATTCTCAACACTGGAGTCACGGATTGCCTGGAAGGCCAGTGGGTGGGGGGAGGGGGAGGGGAGGATGGAGGAGTCGGTGTTGAGCCCATCTCTCCACCTGCTGTCCGCTGGTCAGCTCATCCAGCTCACCCTGCTCCCCTCCAGGATCACATGGAGGTTAGGGGATGGGCAGGCCACAGCAGTCTCCCCTGGACACCTCCCCATCATGCTCTCTTCCATCCCTCAGCCACCTATATCAAGGTTTACCTACTTGAGAACGGGGCCTGCTTGGCCAAGAAGAAGACAAAGGTGGCCAAGAAGACCTGTGATCCCCTGTACCAGCAGGCTCTGCTCTTTGACGAGGGGCCCCAGGGCAAGGTGCTGCAGGTGAGGGTCATGGGGCCAGTGGGGCGGGGCAACTCTCAAAGACTGTAATTTAAAATTTGTCTTATTTATGATTTATCTTGTGCCAGACGCATTAAATATGCTTTACCCATTTTTTGTTACAACCCGGTTTTTCTCCCTGTTGATTCATAAGGACACCAAGGTTCGAGGGAATAACTCGATTGCCCCCAGGTTGCACAGCTGGTAGGTAGAAGCAGGGTTTGACCACCATCTTCTTCCACCTGGTGCTAATGTTGATTGTCCCACTGTGATCCAGCAGCAGAGCGGGAGCTGTGACCCAGGTCCTGGACTCTCAGTCTGCTCCCCACTCAGGAAGGTTGTCATCTGGGATGCTGAGAAGCTCTGGAAGTCAGACCCAGGTTCTAATCCCAGCTTTGCCACCAATTACTGTGTATCTTTGGGTTAGTTAATTAACCTCTCTGAGATACATTTCCTTTTTTGTAGAAATAATAATACATAGCACCTCTACCTAGATGGTTGTAACAATTGAGATAACGTATGTAAAGCCTGTAGGGTCGAGCCTGGCACATCTTAAGTGCTCAGTAAGTTGCTGCCCAAAGTCAGTGTGAGTTCTGCCTCTCTCTGTCCCATCTGTGTCCTGGCAAAACTTCTACATGGTTCCTGGACCCACTGCCCAGCCCTGGAGTTGGAGATGTGGCTCAGCTCCTCTCTCTTCCTCCCCACTGGCAGGTGATTGTCTGGGGAGACTATGGCCGCATGGACCACAAGTGCTTCATGGGCATGGCCCAGATCATGCTGGACGAGCTGGACCTGAGTGCTGCGGTCACCGGCTGGTACAAACTCTTCCCCACGTCCTCAGTGGCAGACTCTACGCTCGGCTCCCTCACCAGGCGCCTGTCCCAGTCCTCCCTGGAGAGTGCCACGAGCCCCTCAGGCTCCTAAGGGCCTCAGGAAGAGGCCTGGATGCAGTGTGGGAGGGGGTGCTGCCACCCCCCGTCTCCTCCCCTGTACATAGTCTTCACGTCTTTCTGGACCCCTTGCCTTGCTGCATGCCTATTGGCTACTGGGCCTGTCCCAGCTGGCAGTGGAGACTCTAGTATGTGTGCGTGTGTGTTTGTGTGTGTGTCTGTGTGTGACCATGTTAGATCTGTTCATTTGTCTGGGTGTATTTGGTCTTAGTGACTATATGGGCTGAAATCCACGTCTCTCTGTGTCTCGTTGTAAAGAAACCCAAAGGAGAGTTGCGTGGACGGGACTCCACTTGAGTCCAGGGGTGGAAGTGGGAGACGCAGCCATTGGTCCATCCCACCTGGTCCTAGGCTCAGGGCAGAGCCTGCGTGTCCCCGCCTGTGCCTGTTCTTGGTGGTCCCTGCTTAGTTTTCTGTCTTGTTCTTTGTTCCACCTCTGCCTCTCCCAGCACCTCTGCTCTTTTTTGAGGAATGTAGCGTCCACTGCAGCTGGCCACAGCGAGGCCCCTCTGGGAACCCTGACACCCCTCCTCTTCACTGGGCACTCCGGCTGCTCTTCCCACCGAATGCATCCACAGCATGTAGCATCTCACCTAGTGCCCTGGCCAGGGCTCCGGGAGGCAGACGATGCCGGGGAGCTGAGGGCTTAAAGACCGCTTTCTCCCTCGGGCTGGCGCCACCTCCTTCCTACAAGTGAGATTGAAGGAGGTGTCAGTTCCCAGGGTTGCAGGCCAGGTACCTCGGAGGAAAGTGCTGGTACCTCCCTTAGAATTGTTCACCTCCTGTTTCCCTCCAAGCCTCCTCACTTGCGACATGCCAAAGGAGCTCTCCCAGCGGACCCCAGGTGGTGTGGAGTGGACGGTCTTGACATGCAAGAGGTTGGCCTCATAGGGATGTTACCTGCCAAAGTGGGCAGCCCCTGGCGGCACCTGTGTCCATCCCAGGTCCTGAGAGTGGCCCTGTGCCCCTCTGGGCTCGTCCTGGAGGGGCCTGGCTTGTTGAGGATGTGCCCAGGGCAGGGCTGCTGGCAGGAATGAGGAGGGCTGGGGCTGACTTGCTCTGAGAAGCCTGTCCGACCTTTGGGGATTAGCTGCATGAAGTTGATTATTGGGGGCTCTATTTTTTTTTTTTTTCTCTTTTCCAGACCAGGGTCCATGTCTGGGAGCTCAGATTCACTGAGGCTTCAGCCTCCTGGCTCCACGGACAGCTTGGCTGTAGACTCTAGACCATCACGGTCACCAGCTCTGTATAAGCAATACTCACCCCTCTCGGCCTCCCTGCCCCCTGCCCTCTGCCGCTGCCCTCTGGAGGGTGGCCTGGTCTGCTCTAGACACCGTGCCTGCCTCTGCTTTCTTTCCACCCTTGTCTGGTTGGAGCTTCCCAAAGCCACTCAAACCCTGACCTGATTGGACAGCTGGGCCCTGGGGGTGGGCACCAGGGCCTGGACTGGACCTTGTGAGATGTCTGCTGGGAATCCTGAAGTCTGGCTCGGGAGTGCCCAAATCTGTCCCTCTTCTTCCTCAGGTCTAGCATGAAAGGCAAGAGGTTGCCCAGGAGGTGGATACAGCAGCCCTTGGGTTCATGTCTGGTGGGGTGGAAAGAGGCAGCAGGAGGGGTCAAGGCCTGGGACAGGCTCGCGCTCTGCCTCTTCCCCAGATATCAGCCCTGAGAGCTGCACTGACTGTAACCCGCATACGTGGGGATCCGTGGAGAGGTGCTTGGACTCCATCCATAAGCGAAGCCAGATGGGCCTGGAGGTGGATTCCGGGGCAGGCAGGTGGAGACAGAGGCTGAGACAGAGCCATCCCCACCGAGGGGTCCTTTCTGGCAGGAACCACATTAGGCTGAAGCCAGGGCCTGGCCACCTCCCTCCTGTGAAAACCAGGGGGAGAAGCCAGGTCCCCACTGGTCCTGCCCACAGACAAAAAGTGGGTGAGGGCAGTAAGGACAAGATAAGCTCCTGGGCTCCTGACTCCTGCTGGAGACTCCATTCCTGTATTATCATGGCAGGAACGCTTATGTGTGTGGAGAGAGAGACAGCTAGGCTGAGTTTTCTCTTTCTGCAGAGATTCTCTCCTAGGGTCAGACTGGGTAACGCATGCATTTCTCATGTTTCTAAAATAAGGCAAAGGGCTCTGTGCTCTTAGATCCTAGGGTGGGGAGTGGGGGTGGGAACTCGCTTGCAAAAGCGTATTTGTGTGTCCTGTGGGTGATGCAGAGCAGCCACCCTCAGAATGGTTGAAAATCCTTGACGCCTTTGGGGTGGTGGGATGATTAGAGACCCACAGGATGGCGTAGACATTTGCTGACGTGGCACCGAGCGGTGATACGCAGACCGTGCGGTTACCCCCAGGGAATGGGGGTATCAGTGAGGGGTGTCACCCTCATTCCTCTAGAGGCGCAGGAAGACAGAAGGAGCTACCAGCAGAGGCTGCTGCTGGGGAGCTGAAGGCTGCTGGCCCCTTGCCTCTGAGGAAGGTTGGCTGGCACAGGGAAAGTTCTAGCCAGAGGTGGGGCCTGACATGTCGGTGACTTGGGCTGACCTGCCTACGACCCCCAGCTGCCAAGACTGCCCAAGAGTTGGGCCACTCCACTGTTCCACCTCGATAATGGGAGGTCATTCCCCACACAAGTTGATGTTGGGGAATTATTTTTAACCCTTTGTACCAAATTAAGTTACTAATCCCCACCTGGATTTTTCTCCCATGAGGGTAAAGTCAAGTGAGACTCCGTGTTAAACTCCTGGGTTTAAGGGTCTGTCTCTCAGCCTCCTGGATGCAGGGGCTTGTCTGAAAAGCTGTTCTGGAGCTAGCCTGTCCCAGGAGAGGAGGGAGCACACGTGTGACTGCTGCCCTTCCCTGGAGGGGGCAGCATCTGTCCCTTGAAGAAGGCATGGCGGGGAGGGAAGGAACATGATCCCCCCAGACACTGTTAGATGCAGTGTCCTGACTCCACATGCCCTCTCCTTACCCCAGGGGACCCTGGGGCTGATGACAGGGTGGGCTCTTTGTCATTCCATCTCCCTCTGCTCAGGCAGGATTCGTGGAAGATGTGGCAGAGACAGCAGTGGTCCTGCAGCGATGCTGGGCTGAGGGCAGGAACCATGACAGATGATTCAGAACATCTGTCTTCACGTTTCTGCTCTGTTCAATCTGTCCCACTTCCTTCATAGACTCCTTCCCTAAAGGGGAGTCTGTGATGGGTCTTTGGTATGAATCAGGCTCCAGCAAATGGGGCCAAGTCTTGGTTCTTCCCTGAAGAATCATATCCCCTTTGTCAAGCCATCTCCTAAACTACTCCCCACCCAGTCTCTCCCCCCACCCAGCACTCCTAGGAAAGGAGCCCTCAGGAGGCTCTCAGTATGCAGCAAGCCCAGGCACTGCCAGCATTTCAGGGGGCCGAGAGAGAGGGTGTCCCTCTAGCTCACCACTCGTGGGATCGCTGGTTCTCCCAGGGGCCTGACCCCGACCAGGGCAGGCATGCCTGAGCTCTTCTTTACTGCCAGCCTTGAGGAGAGCAGAAGCCTCACACCCCTTTCAAAGACGCTAGAGCCCTCCAAGGGTACTCTTTTGGAAATGAAATGTAGCACAATCTTAGACTGCATTACCAGGAGCCCTGGCAACCAGGGTTCTTGCTCCACACCCTGCTGTCCAGGAGATGCCGTGCTCCTCCCCCACCAGGGCTCCAGAGCTCCTGATACCTCCGGCTCCCCATCTTCAGCCCAGAAAGCATCAGGGCTTCAGGAAAGCTGCTCTTCCGCTTCTTTGATTACTTCCTGCACTGTGTGGAGCCCGTGCGAGCAACTGCTGCCTTTGCTTGGTGGCGGAGACAGGTGGCGTGTTCTTCAGGGCCAGGCGGTGGTCCCGCAGGGTTTCCGCACTGGCTGCAAGGAGGGGGAAAAGAAGAGGCCTGCTGCCCTGCCGACTGCTCCCTTTCTC
The DNA here is from genome assembly GCF_005190385.1 of Monodon monoceros. Lineage (NCBI taxonomy): Eukaryota > Metazoa > Chordata > Mammalia > Artiodactyla > Monodontidae > Monodon > Monodon monoceros. The sequence goes on from NW_021703774.1 coordinate 148,301,882, forward strand.
TTCCTCTCCCCGGAGTTTTCTTCTCCAATATCCTGACACAGAAAGAGGTTCTCTAAAATGCTGCTTCCTATACTGGATTACCGTTCACTGAATGATCAGGAAGGAGATAGGAATGTAGACTCATCCCTTGCCTTCTCCTTCAAGTCTGCTTTTCACTCAGGTCAGAAGAAATTGGGTCAAAACAAAACAATCATGACTGAAGGGCAGGGGAACCCCGCCCGATCCAGTGAGGCCTGATGGGGGCTGGATAAGCCTAGTCTGGCTGTGAAAGGGTTATTTTGAAAGAGTGCCTGAGCATCTCAGAGCGACGTCAGTGATGCCAAAGAGAGCAACTTGGCCTCCTCGGGCACCAGCTCTGCCAGCTGAGCCGCACACATGCAGCTCAGGTGTCAGCATGCCCGATGGTGGGACCTTGTTCTCTGACAAAGGGCTTAATCTTTCCATGTAGCAAAGCAACTTCCCCTCCCCCAAACCCTGAGCTCAGGCTTTTGTGGGCCCAGCAAGGCTGTGCCTGTGAAGGAAACTGGCATTCCCGCAGAGGCCCAGACTGGCTTGGGGAGGATGCTCGTCAAAAAGCATGAGTGTTACTGCTCTGGGAAAACCTTCCCAGGCTCTGATTGGAAACTTGGCCAGTAAGGACAGGAGCCTTCGCCCTCCCTGGGAGCTCACACTGATGCCAGGAAGGGTCCTTGGGACTGGGCTCCGGAGAGCTTGGCAAAGAGAAATGGGCCCTGGGAATTCCAAAGGCAACAGAGCATCCGCCCCAATGGTCAGTGGCCTGGACAGCTGGCTACAGAGAATCAAAGGCTATTATATACAGGCAAGACTTGTGCAAGACTCCTCACTTTTCTGGGCCTCAGCTTCCTCATGTGCAAAACCAGAGCATTTGCTAGTTACTCCACGGTTCCCTCCAGGTTTTAAGTCTAATCTGGAGGTGATGAGGGTCGTGAGCCTGGTGCACCCGGCACCTGGCTCCACAGGCTGGTTCCTTCCAGACCCGGGTGCCCAAGCTGGGTGCAGGTCCTCACCCTTCCATGCCCAGATGCTGCTTCTGACAAGAACTCTGGGAATCCTAACAAACTCTTCTTCTTCCACCTCTTCCGGGTTTGTTGTTGTTTTCTTACGTAAGGAGATAATTAAGGGTTGTCTACAATGGACTTTTTCCAAGGTGCTGATGTGATGTCACAACCTCAGATGCATCCTGCGTAGGTCAGTATCCCCAGCAGCAGATGAAGCTGGGTTAGTCCTCATTTCTGCTTCTAGAATGAGACAATGGGAGAATTTTAAAGGGAGATGCTCTCTGATGGGAGGAGAGAGGGAACTTATTTCCCTTCAAAGTGTTTTGCTTCTTGAAACAAAAAATGACTCTTCTCCAGAATGTCTTTTACCAGACACCATCTCAGCAGGCAGAGTGGCTGCTGCTTTCTTAGGAAAAGTTGGCCTGATTATTCCATCCACTCCTTTAGAATGTAAATTCATAGGAGGCAAGAACCCCTTTTTTAGAATTTCTAAATGCATCCTGCAAAGAGAGAACAGATAGGGACTGAGAAGCACACTGTTTAGATAAGAAGCAATTAGCCTTTTATATCTGTGCTCTATACATTTTCTATGTGCAGCATCTTTCCAAACTCGTTGTGGCTCCCAGGTGGCAGGTGGATGGATGGGAAGGACTGCCGGCTGTTTCTTACAACACTCTTGCCAATTCCCTTGAGGAGAAAATTCTTCACATGGCTTCTGCATGTACAGTATTTGGGCAGCAAAAAATGATTAAAGTCCATTCGAAAATGGTTTCATGTGTTGCTTTCTGAAGACGGTTCTTAATTCTAGGAGAGAGAAAACAGGGTTCCAGGTGACTAAACAAGGAGGAAGAAGATGCCTTGTCTGAGAGGCAGAGAGAAGTACATTTCAGAAAAAGGCTGACCTGGGCTTCTGACTTCTGTTTGGGAAATCTGTTGCCACAATGATGTCATTGGGCCATGGAATCTGACTGTTCCAGGCAGCTTCCTGGCTCTGTCTCCCAGGATCCCTGCTTACAAGCCCTCAGAGCCCTCTATTCCCACAGATTCCACAGAGGATGCCCAGAGCCAAATAGAGGGAAAGATAAGATGGAGCTAAGGCCACTGCTTTTGACCCACTGCTGCTTTCTGAGCTCTTGGGTCCAGTAGCTCTTCTCAGGCATGTGGCTGGGGCACTCTTGCTTATTTCAGCCACACCTGATACAAGCAGTAAACATAGCTGTTGACCTCCAGTGCTGTGACACCTGGAACGCCCCTTCCTCTCCCTCGAGGAGGGACACAGCCACTTCTGGGCAGTGCCATTGTCCTCATAGGACTGGGTCTGGGAGTACAGAAGATGGACAAAGTATAGTAATGTCATAGCACATGCTTGCCGGGGGAAAGGCTGACATCTGCCATCCCAAGAGCCCTTCAGAGTGACCTCCACTGCTTTGGCTCTGGCCCTTGGCCTTGCAGTTCCAGTGGGCCCCACCTCTAGATGTAAGGCCCATGAGACCTATATATAAGCTCTGGTGCTCCCCAGGGTTCTGTCTTTACTTTTTTCCCACTTCTGCTCTCAGAGACATCTCATGCACTGTCATGAATTTAAGAACTTCTGTGCTTCTAGCCAGTAAAATTTTCAAAAAAAGAAAAAAAAGACAAGAGGGACAGACAACAAAAACTGAGATCCAGAGAAATTCTTCAGACAGAAGGAATATTGTACATACCGCATAGGGTTTTGGGGGGATTCAAGTGAGGTAATATGTTTAAAGTGCTCAGAACCTGCCTGGCACATAGCATTTATTATGTTTGCTATTATAAAGGAAATGATGGAAAGGCTGAGATGTAAGAAAGAAATGTGAGCAAAGAAATAAGATTAGTAAATATTAATATATACATTATAAAACTATAATAATACTTTTTAAAATTAAATATACTAAAATATTGGAGAATAGTAGCACATAAATTGGTCCTTGGAACGTTCTTGGAGGCTAAACACATTGAATAACTTCAATCTTCCTTAAGTATCCATTCTAAAATCTAGAGTAAATACTAAGAAAATAGAAATAGAACCAAGTAGATTCAAAAATCCTAAATACAAACTATGAAGTCCAATAGTGTACTAAAAAATGATACATCATGACCAACTGGTGTTAATCCCAGAAAACAGGGGTGGTTCATTAGAAAAATTCACTGTAATTCACCACATCAATAGACTAAAGGAGAAAAATAATTATCCTAATGCAGAAAAAGCATTTTATAAGGTTTAATCCTATTTGTAATAAAACTACTGGCAAATAGAAGGTAACTTTCTTGATTCTATAAGAGACATATACCAAAAAACCTATAGTAAATATTATGCTAATGAAAACACTTAACATATTCTAAGACCAATGCAAGGAGAATCAATGATGTTTCTTGGGCCTGTCAGAACTGATGTTGCAAGGCAAACTGCTACCTTGAAATCTGGAAAGACAAGCACATACAGAGTATGTGCTTACCAGGAGAACCCACTGGAGCCAAAAACTGATGGAACACTTAAATGTTAATATTAACTAATTGCTGGAGGTTGAGTGTGGACTAGTTTGAGAATGACAAACAACTGGAGGCTGGGAAGGGTGCATATTTTTATGGACTTTTTCTCTAGGCACCTACAGTAAAGACCTGAGAAAGATCTAGTGGTTTTATCAGGGGGAGGGGAAAAGAAAAGTTCTGAAAAACATTCAGAGCCTCCTCCATGACAAAAGCCTCCTCTCCAGGGAAAACACTTAACCAGAGCCCACCCTACCGTGGAGAAGGGCATTTTCCCCATTCTAGGGCCCTCTAGATTTCCTGTCTCATCTAAGGGGAGAAGAAAAGCTAAGAAACACTTGTGAAAAAAATCACAACACAGGGAAATAGACCCATTAAAAGAGTGAGGTGCGGGCTTCCCTGGTGGCGCAGTGGTTGAGAGTCCACCTGCTGATGCAGGGGACACGGGTTCGTGCCCCGGTCCGGGAAGATCCCACATGCCGCGGAGCGGCTGGGCCCGTGAGCCATGGCCGCTGAGCCTGCGCGTCCCGAGCCTGTGCTCCGCAACGGGAGAGGCCACAACAGTGAGAGGCCCGCCTACCGCAAAAAAAAAAAAAAAAAAAAAATGAGGTGCAATCATATTATAGAATGCTTCCTCTGCCCCACAACTTATCCCCATATGAACAGCGACCTAGTGGCTTACAGTTGAAATAGCTGTAAGACACAGCCTCTGAGAGAAGCCCCAGACACAGCCTCCTAGGGAAGCCCCAAATCAAGAGGTGGAAATAAAGGGGCTTCCCTGGTGGCACAGTGGTTAAGAATCTGCCTATCAATGCCGGGGACACGGGTTCGAGCCCTCATCTGGGAAGATCCTGCACGCCGCGGAGCAACTAATCCCGTGTGCCACAACTACTGAGCCTGCGCTCTAGAGCCCTTGAGCCACAACAACTGAAGCCCGAGTGCCTAGAGCCCCTGCTCCGCAACAAGAGAAGCCACTGCAATGAGAAGCCCACGCATCGCAACAAAGAGTAGCCCCTGCTTGCCTCAACTAGAGAAAACCCCCGTGTGGCAACAAAGAACCAACGCAGCCAAAAATAAATAAAATAAAAATAAATAAATTTATTTAAAAAAAAGAGGGGAGATAAAAATAAGGTCACCAGAGGAATTTGAAATCTATGACACATACAGTTACACTAAATACAGCCCAGCTCCTAGCCAGACTAACATAAAATCACACATTGAGGCCTATTTACTTTGGTTCCTGTTACCAATATCCTGTTACCCAATACATGATGTCCAGCTTTCAACAAAATATTAGACATACTAAAGGCAAGGAAAAAACCCAGCCTGAAAAGAAAAAGCTGCAGAACCAGAGTCAAATATTATACACAATGGGGAGTTGTCAGGCAGAGAATTTAAAATAGCTACGGTTAATAGCTATTGTTAATATATTAAGGGATCTAATGAAAAAGACAACATGCAAGAACAGGTGAGTAATGCAAGCATAGAGAGGAAACCTCTAGAAACAAAAGACATGGTAAAAATAAAAATAAACTAGCAGAAATGAAGAACTCCCTTGATAGTCTCATCATTAAATGGGATGTGGTCAAGGAAAGAACTAGTGAGCTTGAAGATAAGGCAATAGAAACTTCCCATACTGGGAAAAAAAAAAAAGTGAAAATAACAGACTGGAACATCCAAGAACTATTGGGGATTTCTAAAAAGGTGTACCACGTACATATTGGGAATACCAGAAGGAGAAAAAGTGGAGCAGAAATATTTGAAATTTGTAATGGCCAAGAATTTTCCAAAATTAGTGACACCAAACCATAGATCTAGGAAGCTCAGAGAACATCAGTTAGGATAAATACCAATAAGCTTATACCTAGGCATATTCATATTTAGGGGAAAAAAAAGATCAATACAAGGAGGCCCATTATCATTATTACCATTTAAAATAGTTCTAGGAATCCTGTACAAAGCCACAAAGACAAAAAAAGAGGCAAAGGATTGAAAAAGGGATAAAGCTATCATGTACAGATAATTTGATTACTACCTAATTAAGAAAAAAATTTTAGAACTAATGAGAGCATTCAGCAAAGTTGCTGGATACAAGATCACTCTACAAAAATAAGTTGCATTTTTCTGTAACATCTATAACCAGCAAATATGAGATATTATCCACAAAAGCAATTTAAATTATTAAGTAATGATTACTTAAGAGTATGTAAGACCTCTATGGAGAGAATTTTCAAACTCTAAATAAGAGTTGATTATCTGAATAAATGAAGAGACATTCCCTATTCTTGGATAAGGTAGTTTAATATAAAGATATTAACTCTCCAAGTTAAACTGTAAGTTCAACATAATCTAAAAATTTCAGCTGATATGTTAACTAAACTTACTCTACAACTTATGTGCAATAATATAAGTCTATGAATGGTTAGATCAACTTCTGTTCAAAGAAGAGAAAACTCCGAGATTGGCATGTGTATACCTGGGAAATTAACATATGACAAGAGGGGCCCATTTTCCCCCTTAAAACAATGGGGAAAAGTGGATTGTTTAAAATATGTATTAGGAAAACTGGTTCACTATCTGGCCAAAAAAAATCCCTACTGTTGGGCTGCACCCCACAGACTTTCAAGCCTTGTAGTTGCCTAGCCTTCAGAGGGAAGAAGAGCCTGGAGACAGTGCCAGAGTCATCAACAGTTTATTGGACAGGGGATCTTACATGTCCAAAGCAAAAGATCCTGAAGTGACACCCCACTGTATATGACAGGCAGGACATGGCAGCAATCTTTGCTACTTGGGAGGGGACGGAGGCTACCATTTACGGAGGAATTGATATCAGGTTGCCTCATCAGTTACCAGGGAAACCAGTGGCTGGGGCAGGAGGCAAGCACGTGGGCAGTTACTAACTAAGCCCTATAATTAAGAGGATTGGATAGTTATGTGAGTGAAGCAGGCCCTGGTTGAGCAGGGGATGTACAGGGAGCAAGAGAACAGCCATGGGTGGCCTGACTATTCACTCCACCCCTATACACCCTGCACGACCCTTACAATCTTGGTCCACCCCTCTTCCATGATATCCTTGGGTATGTAGAGGCCAGGTAGGTAGAGGTGCACTGCAACCAGATACCACAAATGCAATACAGCAGCAGCTAGAGAGTATCAGGTGTAAGATACCTACTACACCAAAAACAGGGATTTGCAGGACTTCCCTGGTGGTCCAGTGGTTAAGACTCTGTGCTTCCACTGCAGAGGGACACAGGTTCAATCCCTGGTCGGCGAGCTAAGATCTCGCATGCCATGCGGTCCTTCATGTGGCCATAAAATAAAAGGGATTTGCCAAGAGGTGGGCGATTCTGGAGCCAGGCACTTGGCATGCAAGACAGGAGGAAGGCGAGAGTCTTCAGTTGCCCCTACATGGGTTGTCACCCAGTCCGTGAACTGATTCCCTCCACTCAGGCTAGGACGAAATGTGAGATGTTTAACAGGCACCATGGGAGATCATGACCATCATGCAAAATCAAAGCAGTAACAGCATTCTGAGATAATACCACCCCTGCCTGTGGTTTTTGTCCTGGCCTGCCATATCACCTGTCCACCCTCTGTCCCCATAGCCAGTGCCGAATACTGGAGAGGTGGTATAACAACAAACCACAGCGTTAGTATAATGATGTCTTTCTCTAGTATGGGGCCTGGGTTAATTACCTTAGTAGTCTTAGGTGGGGCTGGGTAGAAGACAGGTGAAATCTGTAAGTCCCTTTCTAACCCTGTTCCCCACGGGGCAGCAAACCCAAACCACCAGGGGCTTACCTGCCAGTCCCAGGGCCATTTTATAACATATTCCCCCACTATGGGTAGATCCTGTGATAAGGGCAAAAGTGATTGGGTCAGTTATTGTCCTGACCAACAGTTGGCAATGGTCCTTCAGTCCTTCAGTGGTCAACAGTTGAACTCAGATGGTGTTGACTAGTTCCCTCTGGGTTAACGTGGCTTGGGCACTAGAATGATTGCTCCTGGGTTGTTAAGTTCGTAGGACTTGAGTTAGCCTCCTGGTCCACATGTTGAGAGCAGGGATCCCGTCTCAATTGTTGTTTTAAGTAGTCAATTAGCCTGGCAGCTGTGGGCTTGTAAGGTAGGTGGAAATGCTAGTGTATGTCATTTTTATTGGCCCATTCCTGAACTTCATGGCCAGAAAAATGGGATCTTTGGTTGCTATCGATGTCCATGGGGATCCCATATGTCACACACAGCTGTTTTAGACCTGGAACAGGTTTTTTTTTTGCATCGTTCAAAGACTTGGGTAGGCTTTTTATAATGTCCTCCACCTGTTGTAACATGCTATAGACTGAACATAGCTGTTGTCTCATCACACTATATGGTTGCTCTGCACCCTTCCACAGCTGGGACCAGCAGTCCAAGGGTACTCTCATTATTTTGCCGTTGCCACAGGCCTTTACCAAACCCTCCTGAGTAACTGGCCATGTCCAATTCACAAACCTGTCCCTGAGTTAATATCCCTAAAGCCTGTGTCTGTAGTTGTTTAGGGGTGGTGGGTCAGGGTTATGCTTGTATTTTGTAGATAATCCAGGTCCTTGTGTTTTGTCTGTATTTACCAGCCATCCCTGTGAAGTCAGATGAGTCACAAGCACGGGGCTGCTACTTTTAAACTGGAAAGAGACTCTGAGGTTAACAGAGTATCATCAACATAACGGAAGAAAAAGACATCTCTCATGGTAGTCATCTGCCACAGGGCCCCACATGCTAGTGGACTGCCACCAGGATCACCCCCACAATGTTCCATTCCCCATCCTTATTTCCTGACATCCTGGCACTCACGGGTTTCATCAGCTTCCTGACTGGTTCACCAATTGTTGGGCTACGCCCCGCAGGCCTGTAAGCCTTGTAATTGTTTAGCCTTGAGATGAAAGAAGAGCCTGGGGACAGCGACAGAGACATCAATAGCTTATTGGAGGGGAATCTTACACGTCCGAAGCAAAAAGTCCTGGAGCAACACCCCACTATGGCAGGCACGCAGGCAGGCCATGGCAGCAACCTTCGCTACTCAGGGAAGAGGGAGGCTACCATTCGTAGGGGGAATTGATGTCAGGTTGGCTCATCAGTTACCAGGGAAACCAGCGGCTGGAGCAAGGGACAAGCAGGTAGGCAGTTACTGATTAAGCCCTACTATTAAGTGGATTGGATAGTCACGTGAGTGAACAGGGACTGGTCAGCAGGGGATTTACAGAAAGCAAGAGAACAGCCATCTTGAGGGATTTCCCTGGCGGTCCAGTGGTTAGGACTCTGCGCTTTCACTGCCAAGGGCGCAGTTTCAATCCCTGGAAGGGGAACTAAAATCCCCCAAGCCGTGCAGTGCGGCCAAAAAAAAAAAGAGAGAGAGAACAGCCATCTTGAGTGGCCTGATCATACACTCTCCTACACCAAGATGCAAAGATAAGCCCTAGATAGTTTATCTTAGACCCAAGATTGAAAGGTAAATGTAAAGTTTTTTTTTAAGGGATAAGGCATAGAAGTTTTTTGTGTGTTTTTTAATATTTATTTATTTGGTTGCACGGGGTCTTGGTTGCAGCAGGCAGGCTCCTTAGTTGCGGCTCATGGGGTCCTTGGTGGTGGCTTGTGGCTCCTTAGTTGCGGCATGTGGGCTCCCCATTTGTGGCATGTGAACTCTTAGTTGCGGCATGCATGTGGAATCTAGTTCCCTGACCAGGGATTGAACCTGGGCCCCCTGCCTTGGAGCACAGAGTCTTATCCACTGCACCACCAGTGAAGTCCCTAAAATGTAAAGTTAATAAGAGAAAAATGTAGGGACTTCCCTGGCGGTCCAGTGGTTAAGACTCCAAGCTCCCAATGCAGGGGTTATGGGTTCAATACCTGGTCAGGGAACTAAGATCCTGCATGCTGAGCGGTGCAGCCATAAATAAATAAAAGAAAAATTTAAAAGAAATAGTTTTGTGAACTAAGGACAAGGAAGAACTTTTAATATTTCAAAAGCACAAATCATACATTACAAACTGTGTAATGTGATTACATTAAAAGTAAGGATTTCTATTTAATGAATGGCATTATGGACAGAAGTGAATAACCAGATTACAGAATAGTGATTTACAATGTCAAAAATGGCAAGGAGGGCTTCCCTGGTGGCGCAGTGGTTGAGAGTCCGCCTGCCGATGCAGGGGACACGGGTTCGTGCCCTGGTCCGGGAGGATCCCACATGCCGTGGAGCGGCTGGGCCCGTGAGCCATGGCCGCTGAGCCTGCACGTCCGGAGCCTGTGCTCCGCGGCGGGAGAGGCCACGACAGTGAGAGGCCCGCGTACCACAAAAAAAAAAAAAAAAGGACATGTACAAGGGATATTCATCATAGCATTATTTGCGGTGAAGTGTGGCAGGCAGAATAACGAAGCCCCTGAAGATGCCCACACCCTAATGCCCAGAACATGTGAATATGTTAATACATGGCAAAAGAGACTTTGCAGATATGACTAAATTAAGGGCTTTGAGATAGGGAGATTATCCTGCATTATGTGAGTGGGCCCAATCTAATGATCTGGGTCTTTAAAAGTGGAAAACTTCCCAGCCGTGGTCAAAGGGCGATGTAATTGCAGAAGGATGGGCAGAGAGATGCAGTGTGACAGAAATTAAGGACTTGAACATATGGAGAGTTAATCATACCCTGTTCATGGATTGGAGGACACAGTCTTGTTAAGATGTCAGTTCTTTCCAAATTTACCTTTAGACTCAATGCATTTTCAGTAAAAATCCCAGCAGGCTTCTTGAAGAAATTGGCATGCTGATACTAAAATTTATTTGGAAATGCAAAGGACATTGAATGGCTAAAGCAATGTTGAAAAGGAAGAACCAAGTTGAAAGACTTATATTACCTGATTGCAAGACTGACTATAAAGTAACAATGGTATTGGCATAAGGATAGATCAGTGGAACAGAACACTGCAGAAATAATTAATTTTTGACAAAGGTGCCAGAGTCATTCAATAATCTTTTCCACAAGTGGTGCTGCAACAACTGGATATTTCAGTGGAAAAATATGAACCGCGACCCTTACTTCACATAATACAAAAAAATTAACTCAAAATGGATCATAGGCCTAAATATAAAAGTTAAAATTTAAAAACTTCTACACGAAAATATAGGAAAAAAATCTTCACAACATTATGGTAGGCAGTGATTTCTTAGAACATAAAAATCACTAGCCCAGGGCTTCCCTGGTGGCGCAGTGGTTGAGAGTCCGCCTGCCGATGCAGGGGACACGGGTTTGTGCCCCGGTCCGGGAGGATCCCACATGCCGCGGAGCGGCTGGGCCTGTGAGCCATGGCCGCTGAGCCTGCGCGTCCAGAGCCTGTGCTCCGCAACGGGAGAGGCCCCAACAGTGAGAGGCCCGCGTATCGCAAAAAAAAAAAAAAAAAAAAAAGCACTAGCCCAAAAATAAAAAGATAAATTGGATTTCATCAAAGTTAAAATTTCTCCTCTCTGAAAGATACCATTATGACTCATAATAAGATGACAACTTAATAGGACAAAGTAAAAATGGGCAAAAGACTTAAACAGATGTGTCACAAAAGAAGATATACAATTGCCAATTTGATGGAAATGTAAAATAGTCTAATCACCTTGGAAAACTGTTTGGCAACTTCTTAAAAATGTCTCAGACACTTAACCCAAGACCCAGCAACTCCACTTCTAGCTGTTTATCAGGAAAAATGAAGGCCTATGTCCACCCAAAGACAAAAATGCTCATGGCAGCTTTATTCATAATAGCCCCAAATTGGAAACAATACAAACGTTTAATGCATCTGTCAGGGGTCGATCAAAATATAGAAACCACACAGTAATTTGAACAAGGAAATTTTTTTTTTACAATGGTGTGTTAGTTTCTGCTTTATAACAAAGTGAATTAGCTATACATATACATATATCCCCATATTCCTCCCTCTTGCGTCTGCCTCCCTCCCACCCTCCCTATCCACCCTTCTAGGTGGTCACAAAGCACCGAACTGATCTCCCTGTGCTATGCGGCTGCTTCCCACTAGCTATCTATTTTACATTTGGTAGTGTATATATGTCCATGTCACTTTCTCACTTTGTCCTAGCTTACCCTTCCCACTCCCTGTGTCCTCAGGTCCATTCTCTACGTCTGCATCTTTATTCCTGTCCTGCCCCTACGTTCTTCAAAACCATCTTTTTTTTTAGATTCCTTATATATGTGTTAGCATATGGTATTTGTTTTTCTCTTTCTGACTTACTTCACTCTGTATGACAGTCTCTAGGTCCATCCACCTCACTACAAATAACTCAATTTCGTTTCTTTTTATGGCTAATATTCCATTTTATATATGTACCACATCTTCTTTATCCATTCATCTGTCGATGGACACTTAGGTTACTTCCATGTCCTGGCTAAATAGAGCTGCAATGAACATTGTGGTACATGACTCTTTTTGAATTATGGTTTTCCCAGGGTATATACCCAGTAGTGGGATTGCTGGGTCGTATGGTAGTTCTATGTTTAGTTTTTTAAGGAACCTCCATACTGTTCTCCATAGTGGCTGTATCAATTTACATTCCCACCAACAGTGCAAGAGGGTTCTCTTTTCTCCACACCCTCTCCAGCATATATTGTTCGTAGATTTTTTGATGATGGGCATTCTGACTGGTGTGATGTGATACCTCATTGTAGTTTTGATTTGCATTTCTCAAATGATTGGTGATGTTGAGCATCCTTTCACGTGTTTGTTGGCAGTCTGTATATCTTCTTTGGAGAAATGTCTGTTTAGGTCTTCTGCCCATTTTTGGATTGGGTTTTTTGTTTTTTTGATATGGAGCTGCATGAGCTGCTTGTAAATTTTAGAGATTAATCCTTTGTCAGTTGCTTCATTTGCAAATATTTTCTCCCATTCTGAGGGCTGTCTTTTGGTCTTGTTTATGGTCTCCTTTGCTGTGCAAAAGCTTTGCAGTTTCATTAGGTCCCATTTGTTTATTTTTGTTTTTATTTCCATTTCTCTAGGAGGTGGGTCAGAAAGCATCTTGCTGCGATTTATGTCATAGAGTGTTCTGCCTATGTTTTCCTCTAAGAGTTTGATAGTTTCTGGCCTTACATTTAGGTCTTTGATCCATTCTGAGCTTATTTTTGTGTATGGTGTTAGGGAGTGTTCTAATTTCATTCTTTTACATGTAGCTGTCCAGTGAACAAGGAAATTTTAATGTTAAAAATTATCAACTCTATCACTGTAGAAGGTTTAAAGAGAAATCTACAGAATATTCTAAAGCTGAGGGAGTGTCCAAGGAAAGAACAGATTGGAAGGGGCCCTCTCCTTCAATCAGGAATTCAAACCTTGTTGAAAAACTTGTAATGCGATGTGAGGTATGCCGGGAGCCCAAGCCAGGCCTGGTCCATAGCCTCCAGGCAATTAGGAAACATCCCTCTGTGGTACTGGCTGGCAGGGAGCACCTTGGGAGAGTCTGAGTCAGGAACCTACTTGCAGGCTGAGTGATGAAGTCCTAGGATGTGTGTGCCCATGTCTGGAGGGTCACTGGAAACAGCCTTCCAGGGAGCTGGTGGTGGAGGCTGGCAGGTTGGTGCATAGGGAAATCAGAGGTCTGCTCACCAGCAGGACGGTGCCTGAGGTGCACAGAGTCCACCATGGGAAGCTCCAGCGAGGTGGACACGGGGCTAGGCCTGGGGCTGTGAGCTCACAGGCATGTTCTGGACACACAGCTGGGACATAACATTAATGGATGCTCCCATGGACATGCCTCTGCCAGCAGTGCAGGTGGAGGTACAGAAGCAAACAGAAGCACACTCGATCCAGGAAAAGTTTCTTCTTCCTGCAGTGTCCCTCCACAGCGCCATCTACTGACACAGCTTAATATTGTGCTCACTGCAAAGGAGAAACGCGAAAAGGGGGATATCCAACTATCCCAGAGCAGGTATTGACGGGTAGGTTTGGAGTTGACAGGCAACAAATTGATAACTGTTGCAACAGGTGCAATGGAAAAGTAATTTGTGGAAGATTAGTGTAATGGTATACCACTCAGCACTAAATAGAAAGAACTACTGATATAGGCAACAGCACAGATGTATGGCAAAAATGGCACGTTGAACGAAAGAAACCAGGCACGAGTAAATACTGTCATATGAAATTCTAGACCACATGAGACTCATTTATAGGGAAAAATGTCAATCAGTGTTGCCTGAGGATTTGGGGTGGATGGTATTGACTGCAAAGGATCACAGAGGAATTTGGGGGAGATGATAGAAACATTCTAAATACATCTGGATTGTGGTAGTGGTTACATAGGTGTATGTGTTTATCAAAATGCATCCAACTGTACCCTTAAAATGGATGCTTTTTTTTGATTACCACAGTAAGCTTAATGAACATTCATCATCTCATATAGATACAAAAATAAAAGAAGAAGAAAAAAATATTTTTTCCTTGTGATGAGAACTCAGGATTTGCTCTTGTAACAACTTTTATATGTAACATACACCAGTGTTGATTATATTAATTATGTTGAGGATGCATTTTATTTTATGAAAATTATACCTCAGTAGTGTCTATTTTTAAAATATCATCTATAAATCTATAAATCTGTGCTTGTGTAGGATGTAGAATACCATTGCCTTCCAAACCCTGCTACCTTGCAAATTCCAGGATAAAGGCCAAGACATGGAAACAACCTAAATGTCCATAGACAGATGAATGGATAAAGAAGATGGGGTACATATATACAATGGAATATTACTCAGCCATAAAAAAGAATGAAATAATGCCACTTGTAGCAACATGGATGGACCTAAAGATTATCATATTAAGTGAAGTAAGAAAGACAAATATCATATGATATCACTTATATGTGGAAGTTAAAATATGACACAAATGAACTTATCTATGAAACAGAAACAGACTCACAGACATAGAGAACAGACATGTGGTTGTCAAGGGGGAGGAGAGGTGGGGGAGGGATGGAGTGGGGGTTGGGGGTTAGCAGATGCAAACTAGTATATACAGAATGGATAAATAACAAGGTCCTACTGTGTAGCACAGGGAACTATATTCAATATCCTGAGATAAACCATAATGGAAAAGAACATAAAAAAGAATGTATATATATGTATAACTGAATCACTTTGCTGTACAGCGGAAATTAACACTACATTGTAAATCAACTATACTTCAATAAAAAAAGAAAGAAAAAAGTGAGCATGTGTAAGGATGGTCGTTTTGGAATTGTCCACCATGGTGGAGAGTTAGAGGTAATCTAGGTAGCTATCTGTCTGGGGAAGTGGATGAGTATAACATGGAGGAGACACTCAGCGGGATGCAGTGCAGAAGTTAGAAGCACAGATGACATACACACACACAGATAGATCTTAAAAATAGAGTGCTGGGTGAAAAGGCAGTAAACAGACTAAAGTCTAGCATATAATACCATGTATGAAAATTAAAAGTACAGCTCACAGGGACTTCCCTGGCAGTCCAGTGGTTAAGACTTCGTCTTCCAATGCAGGGGGTATGGTTTCAATCCCTGGTTGGGGAGCTAAGATCCCACATGCCTCCGGCCAAATACTCAAGACAAAACAGAAGCAATATTGTAACAAATTCAATAAAGACTTTAAAAAATGGTCTGCATCAAAAAAATCTTTAAAAACATGTACAGCTCACAAAATAATAACACATATTTTGCAAGAATACACACACATACACGTCAAAATATTTTGCGAGTATTTTTTTTTAATAAGGGGGGTAGAAGTGAGAAATGGGCATAAAAGGGAGTATCTAAATGAACAAGAAAGGGACCTTGCCCAGGCCAATGATAAAAGCATGTTATGAACTGTGGCCAAATGGACCTCAACTGATCGACATGTTATAGAAGCAAACCGAGAGCTCCAAACCAAGAGTTTTGGACTGTATAAAAGGGCCGGGAGAACAGAATATCTCAGGGGAATTCCACTCACACCATCCTCAGGCCAAAGCTGCCTCGTGCTACCGAGCTGATCTCCGTACAGGGTTATGGCGACTGGGAACTGTTAGCGCAGGACAGCGTGTGTCTGCGTGTGTATCAGTGTCCATGACATCGGTGTTGAGATGCACATGGGTTAGAATTCAGAGTCCACTTGCAGTTTTCCCTAAGCTTTACTCCCTGTGGAGTCTCTTATACAAAAATAATACGATCTCTATTTACATTTGATGTAAGGAATGGGAATGGACACATGCACTAAACTCAGGCAGCAAGATAACCAAGACATGGGAGTAGCTGAGAACCCCATCTTGAGAAAGAGACCCTTACCTGAGGGAGATGCCCCTCCAGGTTGTATGCCTGCTGGTCACCATCCAGTACCCCCCATGTCCACCAGGTCACCAGGCTGCTGCATACCACATTCTCAGGAGTTCTGGGATGGGTCAGGTGCCCCACTGGTAGGGACACAAGGCCCCATGATGGAGGGTGGGAATCATCAGGCCTGGTGAGGACTGGTTGGGGCAGATGTCCTAGCAGGAGCAGGGACGGCTTATCTGGGCCCAAGGCCCGTGCAGGTTGGGGAAGAAGCAGGGTGAGGAGGAGGGGCAGGGGGACAGGCCAGGGTAGAGGTGACCCAGGCAGGGAGGTGGGAAGGGGCAAAACTGGTAAGAGGAGGGAGACAGTCTGGGCATGTGGTAGGAAGAGGACCAGTTTGGTTTGAGTAGCTGGTGACTGAGGCAGGCACAGGGTGAACAGACAGGGAAGTCATAGGGACAAGAGGCAGGACAGGAGGAAGAAAGTGAGCTGAAAGCTGAGCTGGGGCAAGGGAAGAAGTATGATGAAGAGGAGGTTGGACAGGAATGAGACAGGGCAGCTTCTTCTTCATGGCTCTCCGTCGAGAAGTGATGGCCTCAGTGTTCTGCATTCTTTCTTTGCTTGATGCCATTATGACTCAGATTCCATCAACAGAGAGTCCAAAATTCTCTGACATTTTGACTTGGAAGATACCTTTGAGATCCATGAGTACAGCTTTCTCCATCTTATAAATTAAGAAACAAAGGCCCAGAGGGTTGTCCAAAGTCACCCAACGGTTAATTAGGGGCATAGTTTGGGTAGAATCCAATCCAGAGCTCATAAAAACAATCCCAGTCTGACCAGAGAGTGGGTCAAAGTACAGGGCTCTCCAGCATGTGGAGGGGGCTCCTCTGCTCATTAGGGCCCACCCTGGATAGAGGCAATGGAGATGCCCACTCTCCATCCTTGAAAGGCACCTTCTATCCCTGTCTAGCCGTCGTCAGAACCTGCAAGAAGCCTCTTATCTTCCCACCATTGAAAAGCCCGCTGCATATGCACAGAAAAGGGACTGAACATGAAGGAAACACTAATGCTGACCGGTTCACCAAGCAATAACTGAGCTCAAATGGCCCTGGGGTATGGGCACTGGGGGAAGAAGGACCTGGAGCAGGGGGATGGGGATGGGTCAAGGAGAATTTAGAGCCTCCCTCTAGTCATTGCATTAGATGCTCCCACACGTTTCTCAATGTCTCATTAGACATTCACCAGACAGGGATGTTACCTCCATTTTAAGGAAGAAGAAACTATGCCCAGAGAGGCAAAGACACTTGCCCAGGGCACACAGCCTTGAGTAACAATACCAAGACCAGAATCCTGGCACCTGGTTCTGTGCTCTTTCCATTAAATGATGACACTGGGAAGTGGGATGGGAACACAAGGGGACAAGCCCCCGCACCAGAATGAGAATTTGGTTGAGTTTAGAATTTTAGGTTATTTTCTCTCAGAAATTTGAAGCTATTGTTTCACTGTATTTTTAGAATGCGTATTGTAAATTTTCATCTGAACTCTGAAGACAACATGATGCATACTCCATTGATAGGGAATCCGTTTTCTTTGTGCTTTTAAGATTTTTTTCTTAATCCTTGATTTCTGAAATTTCATTACAGTATCGCTTTTTCAGTTTATTCTGCCAAGTCCTTGGTGAGATCTTTCCATTTGAGGGTTTCATCAGTTCTGGGAAATCCCTGTGAGAGCTGCTTGAGAGGTCTCTCTTCTCCAGTATCTTCTCTTCTTCTGGAACTCTTATTTGATGGATGTTGAAACTTCTGGACCTGTCTCTTAACTTTCCTTTAAAACATTTTCCATCTTTGTGTTTGGGGGATATCTTTTGAAAGAATTCCTCAGCTTAATCTTCCAGCTCACTGATCTCACCTTCACCGGCATCCATGCTGCTATAGGGCCTCTTCCAGTGAATATTTTATTTCAGATTAAGTTTTTGATCTCCAAGCTCTTTAGCTGATTAATGTCTATGATGCTGTAACCTCTTTCATCTCTGAGAATAGTAATTTTTCTAAAGTCCTATTCTGCTTGCTCTGTTTCCTTGGGCTCTTCTGTCTCTGTGGTCTCTCTCTCTCTTCTATGATTTTAGAATTCATCAAATGTTTAGGATCCTTGTGCACTCATTTTTGTCACTGACATGTCCTGTTAACTAACCTAGTTATGGTTTTCAGGGATTCCTAACAGTTTCTGGTCCACTGGAAGAAACGCTTGTTGGTTACTAGCATTGTAAAAATTTATTAAAATATTTTTTCTTTCTTTCCTATGATTCAGGGCAGAAGAGGGAAGCTATAGAATTATTAAGCCTCCCACCTGGGGCCAGAACTTCTGCTTTATCAGTGTATTCTGTGCTATTACCTTATGTATGTATGTATATGTGTGTGCATACTCCTTTCCCTGAACTCTTAATAGGCTGTATTAATTAGCATTCTCCAGAGAAACAGAACCAATAGGAGATATAGATAGATATAGATTATATAAATTTATGTTAATTATATTATAATAATATATTAGTGATAATATATTATTATAGTATATGTATAGTCAATATATTATATATTTAGATAACATTTATAACATGTTTAATTACAATAATATATTAATGTGATACTTACTATATAGGAATTTATTATAAGGAGTTGGTTCATACAATTATGGACGCTGGCAAACCCAAAAACTTCAGTGTGGGCCCACAGGCTGGAGAACCAGGTGAGCTGATGCTCTAGTTTGAGTCTGGAGGCCATTTGCTGGAGAATTCTCTCTTGCCTGGAGGAGGCCAGTCTTCTGTTCCATTCAGACCTTCAACTGATAAGTCGAGGCCCACTCACACTATGGAGGGCAATCTGCTTTAACAAAAGTCCACCTATTTAAATGCTAACCCCACCCCAAAACACACTCACAGAATAATGTTCTTGTTGATTGTTAGGACCTTTATATATAATCCAGTTATTAATCCTTTGTTGGTTTTAGATGTTGCACCTATTTCTTTACCGTCTGTCATTTGCCTTTTAGTTTATGGAATCTTCTGTAAAGACATTTTCACTTTTGTGTAGTTAGGCTTGCCTAAGTCTTCATGATTTCTGTTTACCTCAGGAAAACCTGACAACCACTAGGTTACAACGAAAACGTTCTCCTCTGGTTCCCCTAAAATGTTTACATTTAGCTCTTTAAGGCAGTAGGAGTATAGGTTAGGAACCTGGATGCCGAAAGAGACTGCTTGGGTTGGAATCATGGCTCCCATTATGAGTATGCTGAAATAAAATTAATTTCATATGGATTTTGCCTATTTAGTCAACAAATATCTTTTTTTTTTTTTTTTGCGGTACACGGGCCTTTCACTGTTGTGGCCTCTCCCGTTGCGCAGCACGTGCTCCGGACACGCAGGCTCAACGGCCATGGCTCACGCGCCCAGCTGCTCCGCGGCACGTGGGATCTTCCCAGACCGGGGCACGAACCCGTGTCCCCTGCATCGGCAGGCGGACTCTCAACCACTGCACCACCAGGGAAGCCCAACAAATATCTTTTCAGCACGTATTTGATGCCAGACACTGTTTATATAATACAGCAGTAAACAAAACAAAACCCCTTACCATTTTGGAACTGACACTCTAGTGGATAACAAGCTAACATTTACTGAGCCCTCACTATGTCACTCACTTTACTAAATCATTTAATCCTCGTAACAACCTTATAAGGTAGGTACTATACTATTATTCCCATTTTTCCGATGAGGAAGAGGAGGCATGGAGAGGTTAAGTGACACCTCCCCACCCCCACCCCAAGGCCACACAACCAGTAAGTGGCAGGGTCAGGGTTTGAACTTGGGCGTCCCATCTGCAGAGCATGCGCTTCAAGCCCTCACTACACTATGCTCTCTTCTTCCGTTGTCCAGAGGCGACATCTGTGAGGGTTAGGCTCTAGTTTCATACGGCCAAATAGTTTTCCGAAAAGGCAGTGCCAGTTTAGGGTTCCATCAATCCTTCACTCATGCTACCAAGTTTTATTTAGCAACTCCTATGCTGGCATTCATGAGGGACAAGACAGACACGATCTGTTGTCACAAAGTGATTACCATATAATGGGGACACAAATAAACAAAAGGTCCTTAGGAAACATGTGCCCAGTGCTGACAGAGGAGACACTGTCAAGCACTAGGAGCGTACCTGTGTCAGACTTGGTGGTTCAGGAAAGAGAGAGCAAACTTCTCAGGTGACCTTCTAAGAAGAATGGCATCGCGCGGGTCACGTGGCTGGGGAGGAGCCTGTGCGGGAGTAGGGGTTGGGAAGAAGAATTAGCTGAGCCAGTGGGGTGGGGTTACTACGGCAGCAATGTCGGTGAAAGGAAAGAATAACGAACACCTGGTGGCGAGAGAGAGCAATGGGGGTTTAATTGAGTTTACAAGCTCCTTACAAGCGGAGTTTTAGGGAGTTTCTGCAAGAGATTAAACTGAGCAGCAGTCCCTTCTTGAAAGGCTTGGTAAGCCACCTGAAAGAGAATGGACTTCATTCTATGAAAGGTGGGGAGGCTCCGAAGGCTATTAAGAAAGGGAAAGACATTTTTTAAAAATTTTATTATTTTGGGCTGTGTTGGGTCTTTGTTGCTGTGCGCAGGCTCTCTAATTGCGGCGAGCGGGGGCTGCTCTTCGTTGCGGAGTGCGGGCTTCTCACTGCAGTGGCTTCTCTTGTTGCGGAGCACGGGCTCTAGGCATGCGGGCTTCAGTAGTTGTGGCACACAGGCTCAGTTGCTCCGCGGCATGTGGGATCTCCCGGACTAGGGCTCGAAGCGGTGTCCTCTGCCTTGGCAGGCGGCTTCTTAAGCACTGCACCACCAGGGAAGGCAGAGAAAGACATATTTAGAATCACGTTTTAGGGACTTCCCTGGCGGTCCAGTGGTTAAGAATCTGCCTTCCAATGCAGGGGATGTGGGTTCGATCCCTGGTCAGGGAACTAAGATCCCACATGCCACAGGGCAACTAAGCCCGCGCGCTGCCACTACTGAGCCTGCACGCTCTAGAGCCCACACGCCACAACTAGAGAGAAGCCTGCACGCTGCAACGAAAGATCCCTCATGCCGCAACAAAGATCCTGTGTGCCTCAACTAAGATCCGATGCAGCCAAAATAAAATTAAAAAAAAAAAAGGGGGGGGCTTACCTGATGGCGCAGTGGTTGAGAGTTCGCCTGCCGACGCAGGGGACACGGGTTCATGCCCCGGTCCGGGAAGATCCCACATGCCGCGGAGCGGCTGGGCCCGTGAGACATGGCTGCTGAGCTTGCGCGTCCGGAGCCTGTGTTCCGCAACGGGAGAGGCCACAACAGTGAGAGGCCCGCGTACTGCAAAAAACAAAAAACCAGAATCATGTTTTAGAAACACTACTCTGACTCCAGTGTGTGCAATATAGCGACCAAGGAAGCAAATTCACTGAATCAGGAGAGAAAAGTAGAGTGGCCTCAACTGGGCCAGGGATAGTGGGAGCAATTTGAGATGAATTAAGGAGGCAGAATGGGCAGAATTTGCTGGCTCATTGGAACGAGATATGGGGAGAAGTAAGCTTAACACTCAAGTTTCTGGTTTAGGAAACAGGGTGGATGGGGAATACTGGAAGAGCAGGTCTGTTTGGGGGGAGAAGGCATGAGAAGGTGATGGGTCCTGGTTTTGACCTACTAGGAATTGTGCGCATTGCAGGACATCAGTTGGCATTTGGGTGGTCTGCCAGAAGCTCAGGAGAGAGATCTGAACTATGGTTGCCCTTTTGAGAGGATTCTGCAGAAATATAATCTTCAAAAGGTGTGTAGAGTGAGAAGGGACAGCACCTGGGACCAAGGAACAACAGTTATGGCCCAAGACACACTGAGGTGCCCACAAAGGAGACTGGAAATGGCAGTTCGAGAGGCAGGAGGAAACCCAGGAGCAGGGGGCATCATGGAACCCACGGGAAGAGAACATTTTAAGATGAAGGGAGCAATCAGGAGGGGAAAAGAGGACTTTCTGCATTTAACCAGAAGATGGTGAGAGCAATTTTAATTCAGAGTCAAAGTGGCTGGTCAGGGACTAGGAATAGCTCCTCAGAGTACCTGCCTTTCTAAAGACGCTGAAGCAAGCTGCCTTCCCTCGAACCCACCCTCCACTGGAGAATTAAGGAAAATGGGTTCAGTGGAGGAAATAATCCGTTAAGCTATCCACCCTCAGGGGTATGCTTTAGGAGATTTGGGGAAAAACCCATAACTGAATCAAGGTGATTGGCTTTCCAGGGTGGTTGTAACCCAATCCCATCAAGGAACTCCCTAAAGGTGGCAATAAATAGAGCTGTGTAGAGGGAGTGTGTCCTTCCTTCCAGGGAGAGGCAGCCTGGGGCCTGAGTGAGCCCTTGCTCATCAGGGAGCACCCTTCCTTGTAAGCCTTGCTCAGCACAGCTTTCTGCCTGCTCTGGTGAGTCTCAGCCTGGTAGAAGGGGCTTCCTTCCTGGCTTCCTTTTGTAAAATTATGCTCACTTTTTGCTCTCTATGCCTTAGGCATGAGGGCACCCAGAGAGGTTATCTTAAGAAATACAGCCTCTTGGCTCCTTCTGGTTTAAATGGATTTGGATTTGAATTGGAAGTTTTCCCCACTTAGGTCAGAGAGAATATGGCAGAGCAGAGGTTGTTGAAGCCACAGTGGTGGTGGTTGATCCACGGTGGGCTTTAGGAGCTGTGAGGCAGGATTGCTCTGCCTGCAAGTCAGTTGCAGATGCCTGTGCT
This sequence comes from Monodon monoceros, assembly GCF_005190385.1. Lineage (NCBI taxonomy): Eukaryota > Metazoa > Chordata > Mammalia > Artiodactyla > Monodontidae > Monodon > Monodon monoceros. The sequence continues at coordinate 148,324,481 of NW_021703774.1, forward strand.
CTGGACCTCAAAATACAGGCCTGGGGAAAAAAAAGAAGAAGAAGAAACAAAATATAGGCCTGGAACCTGCTAACCTCTGTGGCCTCAATGTCTCTGCCAACAGCTGGTGTCAGGGTCTCTCCCTGTGCTCAGGCCAGGTTGGCAGGGAGGACGTGCCCCCAAGCCAAGGCCCTCCGTGCCTCTTATTTTGTGTGGAGGCAGGAGGGCAAAGCAGGATATCTGAATTCTGGGTGGTGGGACCTGGGCGGGGCGCAGGGCGTGGTGTCCACCTCCACTCCGTTTTTTCACAACAAACAAACCAATCAAATAAGACCTTTCATTCCTTCAAAAAAATAAAATTATTAAATGCCTACAGCCCTGAAAGCCACAAACTCTACCCTCATGGTGCTTACAGTCTAGTGGGGAAGAGATACGATAATATAATAAATACATAAAATATAAATTATCTAGGATATTTCACGTTGACTGGTGCTCTGGAGAAAAATAAAGCAGGGGAGAGGGACAGGGAGATACAGGGTGGTAGGGAAGGCGCTTAGGAGATGCCTGTGTCTTAGAAAACTCTTCACATCAGTAGATAGGAGCTCCTGTAATTTTAATTGCTGAAGTACTTCGTTTTCAGGATGTGCCACACTTGTTTATCAAACTCCCCACTTTTATGATGGTTTCCCATCTTCCCTTATTCTGAATCATTTGACAGTTGCTGTATAGCACTCGTTAGATTCTGAAAAGGATAACATTTCTGAAGTCAGCATGTGTTTTATATTTCCTTGCTAGGTTCCTGGACTCCAGCAGCTGGTCCTGGTGTCCTGCTTCCCTCTTCATCCCTAGCTGGCTCGCCGTCTGCACCCTCAGCTCAGGTGCACATGGCCTCCAGAGGCAACAGACCCAAGCCCCAGAGCATTCCACTCAGCTTGGAGGGAATCCAACAGAACCAGCGGATGTGGTTGGTGAAGCTTCCTAAATACCTGTCACAGCAGTGGTCTGAAGCTTCTGGAAGCGGTGAAGTAGGGAAGCTGCAGATTGCCAAAAATCGAGGAAAGTCTGAAATCTCATTTATTTTGAATAAGGAACTTACAGACATTCGGGGTACAGATGGACAACCTGCCCCGGTCATTGCTCCCAGGGAGCATCAGCTTGTCTTGCAGGGGGTCAGAGGGCAGGTCCTCACAGTGCTGACTGAGCGTGCACCGGATCAGCTGTCCCTGGAAGGAACGGTGGTACATCGGGGAGAATGCAGACCTGCTCTGAGTGAAAACTACATGAGGCTGAAGAGAAAGCAAATAGAGGAGTCTTCCAAACCTGCCAGAACCGTACAGAAACTGGAGAAGGTAGTCACGACCAATTATAAACCTGTTGCCAATCATCAGTACAATATTGAATATGAGAAGAAAAAGAAAGAAAATGGAAAGAGAGTGAAGGCTGATAAAGACCAAGTTTTAGCCTTGCTATTCGCTGCCTTTGAGAAACACCAGTATTATAACATAAAGGACTTGGTTGGCATCACTATGCAACCTGTGGTGTACCTGAAGGAAATCTTGAATGAAACCGGTGTTCAGAATGTAAAAGGGCCCCACAAAAACACGTGGGAGCTAAAAGCAGAGTACCGGTATTATCCGGCAGCAGCTAAGAGTGAGTGAGGCAGCCCTTTGTCAAGAAGCGTCGATATGAGCGTGACAATCTTCCGACGCTAAAAGTGATGTGAGGCTGTGCTATTATTGCTAAGAGATAGGGCGGTTAAATATCTTTTTAAGTATTCACATTTAGATTGTGAAACAGGGAAATAAAAAAAGATGTAAACGGAGAAAATGTTGTCTGAGGACTGCCCGTCTTTGCTGCATCCCCAAAGAGCTCAGCTCCTCTCAGTCTAAAGAGAAGTGTCATCAGAAACCGGACAGGGGTGGGACCGGGGATGGGCCTGGAGTGGAGGGCAGGGTTGGCTGGGGTAGGCGTGGAGGCCAGCAAATTCTACATTCTAAAACTACCGAAGAACACAGTTGTTTTTGAAATGTTTAAAACGTATGGTCCTTTCATATGCAGAAACATCAATGAAAAACTATTTAGAGTAAGAGAGTGAGATAATTAAAACAGGCAGTTGCAGGTAGGGGAGGATGGACTCCAACTGATGGAGTGGTAACAGGCTGCATTAGAGATCCTTTCCTTACTTCAAGGGAGTTGTGAGTTGTATCTTAAATTTGGATCCCTGATCGTTGCCTGAAACATCTTTTCAAGAGATTCCACTCTGGCAGCAAGCACTGAAATGAAAATTGACAAGGATAATGGCAACAATGACAGTAATAATGGCTAACATTTATGCACTTGGTGTAAGCTAGGTGCTGTGCTCAGGACTTGATGTCATTTATTAATTTTTTTCTTTCAGCAGCTCCACGAGGGAGATGTGGAGTCTCCTGCTCTCCCACCCCATCCTTCAAAGGCTGCTGAGGGACGTGGGGTTGAGGAAGGGTTTTTTAATTTTTATTTATTTTGGCTGCGCCGGGTCTTAGTTAGACGTGGAAGTCTGGAGGCCAGAGGAGGTCTGTTTCACTGCGTTGTTCAGGGTGTTCTGCTGCACGGGGACCGGTCTCATTCTTGGAATGTGCCGTGACAAGGGGTACAAATGTTTCCTCTGGGCCAGGAGCTAGAGAGGGAGTTGGCGTGCTGTTATCCAGGGTCCAACGGGGCTGTCCGGAGGGGTGGAGAGACCTCGGTCGATGTAGGCTGAGAAGTGGCATCCTTCCGCCAGGGCTGCGGAAGGATTCATAAGCAGACGCGTAGAGCAGAGGTGCCTTCCTCTGCGTCAGGCTTACTGAAGGAGAGGCGTGTCAGTGATGGGAAACCTCCCAATAACCAGCTCAGCACCTGTGAGAGCACTGGCCTTCTTCATCTACCAGAGCCAACCAGAGCTGGCTTACACCAGAGGGCTTGAAATCAGATCTCAGGAGTACCAGTTCACATACTACTTTCCTTTCTCCTCCGTCCTTACGCGTTGGCGGGCCCCAAACAGTGGTTAATGAATAGGGGAGGAGACAGCAGGAAGCGAGGAGGGAGCAGAGTGATGAAACTGTTCCCACGTGGGGAAGGTGAGAGGGCTCAACACTGAGCCATGTCTGGGCGTTCTTATCACTGTCTCAAGACCGTTTGGGACCTAAAGTGACTGTAGGGCTATTTATTTCCTAGAGAAGAAAAGGGCGGGTTTGCCAGAGTCTCTTCCAGGGAAGGAGGTTACTCCATAAATGAATATTAAAGAGATGGTAAGAGGCAAAAAGAAAATTAGTTTGATTAAGTCTTGAATATTGCTTATTCAACTGGTGGGGGGAGTAACTCTAGTCAGGGGAGTAAGGTGAAGGCAGCCAATGTTGTGTGACTTTATTCCAGAAACAATCAGCTACCGAGTACAGGCCCGGAATCAGAGTTGGGGTTATCAAGGGTTGGAGGTTTTCTAGGTTAGTACGATGGGTGGAGAGAGGGGAGAGAGTTGAAGCTGTTTACAGAGATTTATAATGATGGAAAGGTGGAAAGTGGAGACAGGAGGGGACAGACAGATAGTGGAAAGTAAACAGCATCAAGTCCTGGGAGACCCCAGTGGGGTTGAAGAATTACTGGAGTGTAGGTGCCAGAGAACCTGAACAGGAAAGACGGGAGGTGGTGGTCAGGGATGTTAAGTAACTTCTGTGAAGTCATAAAGCCACCAAGAGGGGAAATGGTGGCCTTCCATCAGTTAGACTGGTAGTCCCCAACTCATGCTCATTGTTTCTGTTCTATTACAAACGCTTGGAATAAATCTGACCTTTCCATCTTCATAATATTCCCTCCTGGAAACCATGGTGTCAGCTTGAATGAATACTATATTTTCTACCACCAATTTTCTCCTTGTTTTCTATAGTTTTTCTAGGAAATAGCTCTTAAGTCCTCCCATATTCTCCCTTCCCATTTATGCTGAGTTAGGTCTCCATCTGTCACATACTTTCTTTTTTTTTTTTGTGGTACGCGGGCCTCTGACTGTTGTGGCCTCTCCCGTTGCGGAGCACAGGCTCCGGACGCGCAGGCTCAGCGGCCATGGCTCACGGGCCCAGCCGCTCCGCGGCATGTGGGATCTTCCCGAACCGGGGCACGAACCCGTGTCCCCTGCATTGGCAGGCGGACCCTCAACCACTGTGCCACCAGGGAAGCCCTGTCACATTCTTTCTAAATAATGTCTCTGCCTGAAACAACCAGTTTTGTTTATTCCACACTTGGTATAAAACCTTAAGTGATTCCTTATTCACTGCTTCAAGTCATAGATGTCTACCTAATTTTCTAGGCCATCCACACTTTCTCCTGCTATTACTGAGAGCCTTCTATGAAATCTGAGTTCCAGTTACTCATAGAAGATGAATAAAGGGAATCATGCTCAATGTGATCTCATTGATGTCCTCAAAAGTAACAATTCTTGGGCCTTCCCTGGTGGCGCAGTGGTTGAGAGTCCACCTGCCGATGCAGGGGACACGGGTTCGTGCCCCAGTCCGGGAAGATCCCACATGCCGCAGAGCGGCTGGGCCCGTGAGCCATGGCCACTGAGCCTGCGTGTCCGGAGCCTGTGCTCCGCAACGGGAGAGGCCACAACAGTGAGAGGCCCGCGTACGGCAAAAAAAAAAAGTAACAATTCTTATTGAAGTTCCAGAATGCTCTGAGTGACGCATGTAGTGCTGGCCAACCTGGGCTAGCTCCCAGAGAGGACACGCTTTTTCAGTCCAACACAGAGGAGCACATGGAGGAGGAATGAGCAGACCAGCCTTTCCCATCAGATCGCGTGGCACAGGACTTGCACTCAATGCATTCTCCTTAAATGAGTGAATGGCTTTCAGTGCATGAACATTTACTAAATCTAGCCATCCAATTAGACTGCAAAGGACAATTCATGGTTGAATTTAAGTCAATTTGAATAGGTAAGTGAAGCTCTGGAAATTTTATAAGCAAGTGAGGAAAGTGGCTTCAAGGACTTTATGGCTATAGAAGGTTAACAGTATTTGGAATGAAATGAGTATCAAGATCATACAAATTCATTTTGAGGATTGCAATTCATTTAACTAGAACAATATGACTAAATTAAGCAAAGCATGGCTCTGTATCCCAGATGTAGAGAGGCGCTAACAATTATATTCAGAACTGGTAGAGAAGCAATTGTACTCCAATAAAGATGTTAAAAAAAAAAAGAAAGAAAGAACTGGTAGTGAGGGAGATTGAGAGACAGGGAGAGAGTGAGTGCCAGCTACCTGGTACTACCAAAGCTACCTGCTTTGTCCTAAATTCCTCTACTTATACCATTAAAAAAAGAACTTATTTTATATATAAAATAGATAAACAACAAGGACCTACTGTGTAGTGCAGGGTAATAACCTAAAATGGAAAAGAATCTGAAAATGAATATGTATATTATATAATCATACAAGTATTATATATATAATCAGTTTGCTGTACATCTGAAACTAACAAAACATTGTAAATTAACTATACTTCAATTTAAGAAAAGAACTTATTCAATGCTTATTGATTTTTGTCTCCACTGAGAGTCTTTTAAATAAGTCATAGTCATACTTTTTTTTATTGAGGTATAATTGACATATATCATTATATTAATTTTAGGTATACAACATAATGATTCAATATTTGTGTATACTGTAATATGATTATCACGATAAGTCTAGTTAACATCTGTCACCATACATAGTTACAAAAATAGTTTTTTCTTGTGATGAGAACTTTTAAGATTTACTGTCTTAGAAACTTTCAAATGTGCAATAGAGTATCATTAACTGTAGTTACCATGCTGTACGTTATATCTCCATGACTTATTCACTTTATGACTGGAAGCTGTGCCTTTTGATTCCCTTCACCCATTTCGCCCCCTACCCCTCTGGCAATTACCAATCTGTTCTCTATGGTATGAACCTGTTGTTGTTGTTTTTTTAAAAATATCCCACACATAAGTGAGACCATAATGTATCTTTCTCTGTCTGACTTATTTCAGTTAGCAAAATGCCCTCAAGGTCCATCCATATTGTCACAAACAACAAGATTTCCTTCTCTTATGGCTGAATAATATTCCCTTGTGTGTGGGTGTGCATGTGTGGGCATGCATGCATCACATTTTCTTTATCCATTTATCTATGGATGGACATTTAGGTTGTTTCCATATCTCGGCTATTGTAAATAATGCTGCAATAAACATGGGGGTGCAGACATCTTTTTGAATTAGTGTTTTCCTTTTCCTCAGATAAATACCTAAAAGTGGAATTGCTGGATCATATGATAGTTCTATTTTTAATTTTTTGAGGAAACTCCATACTGTTTTCCACTGTGGCTGTACCAGTTAAGCCATGGTCATCCTTGATGTCTGAGTGAAAGAACTTGCAATCAGAATTCTGGGTGGGGAAGGGACTACACACAAGAAGCCCATCAAGGATTACCAAGAACTACACTCTTTAGAGATTATTTAGCAGCAGGATATCCCTGGCCTAAGAGATGTTACTCCTTTCCAATTCTGAAGCTCAGCATGAAGGCAAAGGGCAGATGAGAAATAGATCAAAAGTAAAGATGACAATCGTAGTCACTTGAGGGTAACATTGCCAAGATTTGGGGAATAGGGACAATGGGAGACGAGAAAAGTAACTCCCTAAGTGAAACCTGATAGCCATTCCAGGACTTAGGCATTAATTTAACAAAGCTTAACACAAACCAAAACTTTAACGAAAATTACTATTTCCCATTTAAGAGGAAATTTTAAGTTGGGAGAAAGGCTTGATAAAGAAGTTGATTTAGCTGCTTATGGGTGAATTTGCCAAGGATGCTTTGGTGTTCCAGATAGCCCAGGTTAGCTGGAGGAATCAGAGGAGGTAATGGGAACGGTTTGTCTTTATCCTCCATAATGTACCCATGTGGACTGATCATATTAGTTGCTTAATAGATTATTAAAATAAAGGCTTAAGCTGCAAGGCTATATTGTACAGCACATGGAATATAGCCAATATTTTATAATAACTTTAAATAGAGTATAATCTATAGAAATATCGAATCACTATTTTGTACACCTGAAACTAATATTGTAAATCAACTACACTTCAATTAAAAAAAAAATAAAGCTAAATAACTCTCCTAAAGGGACTTCCCTGGTGGTCCTGTGGTAAAGAATCCACCTTCCAATGCAGGGAACGTGGGTTCCATCCCTGGTTGGGGAACTAAGATCCCACATGCCATGGGGCAACTAAGCCCGCGCACCACAACTACTGAGCTCACGCGCCTCAACTAGAGAGCCCGTGTGCCGCGAACTACAGAGCCCACGCTCTCTGGAGCCTGCACGCCACAACTAGAAAGAAGCCCGCACACCACAACAAAGAGCCCCCTCGCTGCAGCGAAAGATCCCACATGCCACAAGGAAGATCCCGTGTGTCACAACCAAGACCCGACATAGCCAAAAAACAAAACAAAACAAAAAACAAAAAAACCCCAAAACTCTCCTAAAAATACATTTTAAAAAATAAAATAAAGGCTTATTTGTTAGGGTGCAGTGAACCCTCCAAAACATTGATTCCCCTCTATCTCTGCCCCCAAATTTCTCACCTTTAGTCCCAGGTGAGTGTGCTGGCAAAGCACTTGGTGAGGAGGCTTCTCCTGACCATGGCTTGTCTCCTGAAGGGATTTCATCCTTAGCTGTTTGTTGATTTCAGGGAAGCCAAGGTGTTAAATGTCTTAAAATTTCATCAAAATAGGATGGACAGGGACTTCCCTGGTGGTGCAGTGGTTAAGAATCTGCCTGCCAATGCCGGGGACATGGGTTTGAGCCCTGGTCTGGGAAGATCCCACATGCCACAGAGTGACTAAGCCCATGCGTCACAACTACTGAGCCTGTGCTCTAGAGCCCAAGAGCCACAACTACTGAGTCATCATGCCACAATTACTGAAGCCCACGCACCTAGAGCCCATGCTCCGCAACAAGAGAAGCCACCACAATGAGAAGCCCGTGCACTGCAACGAAGAGTGGCCCCAGCTCTCCACAACTAGAGAAAGTCTGCACATAGCAATGAAGACCCAATGCAGCCAAAAATAAATAAATAAAATATATAAATTAAAAATAAAAACAGGATGGACAGCACAGTAGCCCTGCCCTGACAACTGCTCAATCTTTTTTTATCTCTTTGCCCTTCCTCAGCCTGCTTTCAGAAGTAGATACCTGCTCCTTATTTAATGCTATGGAATGTCTCTGAAAAAGTATCGGAGCCCCATCTTAAGGTTTCTGTAGAGAACCTGGGAGTGGGTGCTTGGAGCTTATTGGTTCACTCACTCGTATGTACCATGTCAAAAAAGGGGGCTTATTTATTATAGGACTAACAGCTTCTTACTTACAGAGCAAAGTGTTCCAGTACCAGAAACATTTTTCAGTGAGGAATTGCTGATAAGCGCAAAATTATTTTTATACTCTTAAAACAGTACTTGAGGAACATATTCATTGGCCCTAAGGGTGATCAGAGATTGCTTTGACAACTCGAATTGTGAAGCCCTCTTCCTGTGTGGTTCCTTTACTTCCCTTGATCATGACCCCAGTAAACTCTGTCAGCATCAGTACTTTAACAGGATGTTCCAGACCCCATCTTAGTTGCCACGACCAAGATTCTGAATTAGCCATCCTCTAGGAAGCCCATATTCCGTTTAGAAAAGGAGTATAAAGCAGCAGTTCCAAAACCTGGAACTTAGATGCTTAGTCAAGCCATCTCACAGAAATGCTGAATCTCAGCCTCCTGGGGTGGACCCCAAGATAACTATATTTTTACCAAGCTGCAGTTGGTTCTGATGCTCAGGCACATTTGGGAACCACTGATACAGATTCAGATTAGGCTATAAATCACATATTTATGCCACTCCATATGACTAATTACAGCAAATAGGCCGATGCCAGAGACAGCACAAATTATTTCAGTGACAGACTGACTTTATGCTGATGTGTCTAATTTAATCATCATTGCGCTAAAGGTAATTTAACCGTTATCCTACTTGACTATAGGAATTTCTCAATCTGTTTATTTTTTTTATATATAATAGACTCATACCAGATTCCCCTTATCAAGTTGTATGTTCCCACAGCAAACCATGTTTAACGCTGTTTGAGGCCTTAGAAATAACATCATTTAAAAGCCGAGTTGTGGCTGCTTGTCCCCATAAGTTTTCATTTATGGTCATCACCCATCTCATCATGGGTGGTGTCAGAGAACCCTTTGTTAATATTTCCTTGGGCAGCCAATGTGCATTTTCAAGTCTCCTGAATTTTACCTCCTACTTTGATCAATTTATTGGTAGAAATTTCTGTATTCAGTAGGTTTAGCACACTAGTAAAATGCCACCTAAGATTTTGTTTCTTTTTTTAACTTTATGCAAACATCCCATAGAGCAGTAATTCTCCAACTTTGGTATACGTAATAATCACCTATAAGGGAAGGAGGAGCCTTTACAAATGCAAATCCTTGGTCCCCACACCTGTAGACTGATTAAGAAGACGTGGGTGAGGCCCAGGAATCTGCATTTTAACAAGTGCCCCCCCCCCGCAAGATAATTATGTACACTGAAGTTTTTGTGCACTAAATACTAAGGTATTATTTACACTGTAGTACTCACCTTGAGTAATTCTGATATAGGTGATCTGCAAACCACACTGTGAGAAAAAAGGATACTCACGTAAGAAATGGGAAAGTGGAAAGTTTCACCTACCTCAAGAAAAGATTTTAGACAATGCATAGGACATCATCACCCAGGAAAAGCAGCATTGTGGACCTACTTCCATGATTACTTACATTCTTGGCAGAATCTTGTACCACTGGACAAGTCATGGTATGAACCCAACTCTTCGTGAGGTTTTTTTCAGTCTCATTATGGGTCCAGGATGTTCCATAGATATAATTCTTTTCAACATTTTTTTATTGCTTCTTCATAAACAGAACCTTAAGGTGATTGCTTGTATATCTTGTAACATTAAAACACTTGACAGATAATATTTTCACTTAAGTTTCACTTAGGCTATTGGTATGGTTTATTTCTTATGTGTAACGTCATTATGAGTTTTAAAGTTCTAGGTGAACTTTCTTACCCCCACGATTGTCATATTTGTAATAGGTGTCTCTGCTGCATGTCTGTAACTTACAGTTTTGACCGTCCTTATTATCACATCGATAGAGGATTTCTCTTCCACGTAGATTCTACTAAAGGTGAATATTTCCTTTCTGACTGAAGTCCATATCACACTTGTTCATATCAATTTTTCTCTTGTGTGGATTCTCAGATGAATGTGAAGTGTTGAAGCCTGAGAGGAGCCTTACCACACTCATCACATTTATAGGGTCTCTCTCCCCGTGCGCTCTCTTACGAATGCCAAGTTTCACACTCAGAAAAATTCTTACCACATGTACAACACTGATATATTCCTCTCCCGAATGGGAATGGGATGTATAATGGAGAGGAGTGGAGCACCTGGTGAAGCCCTTACTGTGCTCTTCATGTGGATCTGGTTTCTCTCCCATGTGGACTCTGATGACCTCTAAGATCAGCAGCTCTGTAATAACTCTCACCACCATTACCTCCTTTATAGGGTTTCTCTCCTGCATAGATGCTTCCATGATTGCAAATGTTTTTGTACTGGCTGATACCCTCAACCCACTTAGCACATTTGCAAGGCCCTTCTACTGTGTGAACTCCAAGATTGTTAGAAGTTTTTATTTTAGCTCATCTAAAAAGGGTGTGTGCTGGACTTCCCTGGTGGCACAGTGGTTGAGAACCCGCCTGCCAATGCAGGCGACACGGGTTTGAGCCCTGGTCTGGGAAGATCCCACATGCTGCGGAGCAACTAACCCCGTGCGCCACAACTATTGAGCCCACGCACCACAACTACTGAAGCCCCTGCGCCTAGAGCCTGTGCTCCACAAGAGAGGCCACCACAATGAGAAGCCCGCGCACCACAACGTAGAGTAGCCCCCGTTTACTGCAACTAGAGAGAAGCCCATGTGCAGCAATGAAGACCCAATGCAGCCAAAAATAAATAAACAAATATGAATCTCATGCAAATAAATAAATAAAAAGGGTGTGTGGTAGGAAGCTTCTGATATGGCTCCCATGATATTCATGCCTCCAGGTAATCACAGCCTTGGATAATTCCTTCCTCTTGAGTTCAGGCTGGACTTAACAACTTGCTTCTAACAAATAGAATAAGAAAAACTAACAATATTAATCTCCCTTTCATTTTCTTAAACTGAAATGATATGGTAATGGTGATGGGGATGCTACTTCTGTGATCAGGTTACAAATGATTGTGACTCTGTCTTGCTGGTCATCTCTTTCTGGCTCTTCTTGCATGTTTGCCTGATGGAGAGAGCTACCTGGCAAGGGACTAAGGGCAGTTTGCAGCCAACAGCCAGTAAGGAACTGAGGCACAAAATCCAACAGCCTCAAGTAACTGAGTCCTGCTAATAACCATGCTTGGAAGTGGATCCTTCCCCTGTTGAACCTTCACTTGGGACTGCTGCCCCAGCCAACACCTTGACTGAAGCCTTGTGAGAGACTGAAACAGACGACCCAGTGTAGCTCTGCCTGGACCCCTGACCCAGAGAAACTGAGATAATAAATCTATGCTGTCTTAAGCCACTAAGTTTTGGGGTAATTTGTTACAGAGCAATAGATAAATAATACAGCGTGTAGTGATATCTCATTGTGGGTTTTATTTATTTATTTATTTTTGGCTGTGTCAGGTCTTAGTTGCAGCACACGGGATCTTTCGTTGCAGTGTGTGGGCTTCTCTCTAGTTGTGCCGCTTGGGCTCCAGAGCTTGCAGGCTCAGTAGTTGTGGCGCATGGGCTTAGTTGCCCTGCCGTATGTGGGATCTTAGTTCCCCAACCAGGGATTGAACCAGCGTCCCCTGCACTGGAAGGCGGATTCTTAACCACTGGACCACCAGGGAAGTCCCTCTCAGTTTGGCTTTAATTTGCATTTCCTTAATGACTAATAATGTCGAGCATCTCTTCAGGTGCTTATTTACCATCTGTGTACCTTCTCTGGTGGACTATCCATTCATATCTTTTTTTAAATCGGGTTGTTTGCTTTCTTATTGTTGAATTTTGAGAGATTTTTAAAAGATATATTCTGGCATACTCCTTTGTCATACAAGTGTTTTCTCCTAGTCTGTGGTTTGTCTTTTTATTCCCTTAACAGTGTCCTTCACAGAGCAAAAGTTTTAAATTCCAATGAAATCAATTTTTTTCTTTCATGGATTGTGCTTTTGCTATCTTATCTAAGAACTCTGCTTAACTAGAAGTCATGAACATTTTCTCTTATGTTTTCTTCTAAGAGTTTTATAATCTTATGTTTTACATTTAGATCTCTGATCCATTTTTTTGAAAAACAGCTTTATTAAGGTATAATTCACATACCATACAATTCACCCATTTAATGTGTAAATTAAATGTTTTTTAGTATATTCAGAGTTGTGCAACCATCACCACACCTAATTTTAGGACATTTTTATCCACACACCCCCCCCCAAAAAAAACCCCACACCCATTAGCAATAAATCCCCTTTTCCACTTTCTACCTTTAGCCCTGAGCAACCATTAATTTACATTCCGTCTCTTCAATCTTGCTTATTTTAAGCATTTTATATAACTTGAATCATACAATATGTAATATTTTGTGACTCCTTTCACTCAGCATATTTTCAAGGTCCATCCATGTTGTAACATGCATCAGTACTTCTTTCTTATTATAGCTGAATAATAGTCCACTATATGAATATACTATATTTTATTTACCCATTCACCAGTTGATGGACATTTAACTGTTTCAGCTTTTTAGTTATTATGAACACTGTTGCTATGAACATTTGTGCACACATTTTTGTGTGGACAAATGTTTTCATTTCTCTTGGGTGTACCCAGGAGTAGAACTGCTGGGTCTTTTCGCAACTCTATGTTTAACATTTTGGGGAACTGCTGAATTGTTTTCGAAAGTGGTTGCACCATTTTACAATTCCATCAGTAATATATGACAGTTCCAACCATCCCTGCTTGTTACTGTCTTTTTGATTAGTGACATGCTAGTGAATGCGAAGTGGTATCTCACTGTGGTCTAGCTATGATCCATTTTGAGTTAATTATTAACAGTGTAAATTGTAAATCAAGGTTCATATTTCTGCATATAGACGTCCAGTTCTAGCACCATTCATTGAAGACTTTCCTTTCTCTACTGAATTGCTATTGCACCTTGGTCAAAAATCAGTTCATGATATTTGTGAGTCTATTTCTGGGATTTCTATTCTGTCTCATTATTCTATGTTATCCTTTTGCCCAGGTTACACTGCCTTGACTGCTGTAGATTTATAGTATGTCTTAAAATCAGGTATGAGTCCTCCAGACTTTGTTCTTCTTTTTCAAAATTGTCTTGGCTAGTCTAGTTCCTTTACCTTTCTATATAAATTTTTGTTTGGGATTGCATTAAATCTATAGGTCAATTTGGGCAGAACTGCCATCTTAACTATATTGAGTCTTCTAACCCATATGCATATGTCTCTTCACTTTAGTTCTTTTTTCACCTCTTTCCTTAGCACATAAAACCTCACATAATTTGTTATATTTATACTTAAGCATTTCTTTCTCCTTTGGAACTAATACAAATGGTACTGTTTTTTAAATTTGTGTTTCTAGTTGTTCATTGCTAATATATAGAAATACAACGGATTTTTGTATATTGATCTTGTATCCTGCAACCTTGCTAAACTTTTTAGTTCTAAGAGCTTTTTAATAGATTCTTTGGGATATTTTACATAGACAATCATATCATCTGTGAATAGTTTTATTTCTTCCTTTTCAACTAGAATGCCTTTAGTTTTCTCCAGACTTATTGCATTTGCTAAGACTTCCACAGCAATATTCAATAGGAGTAATGACAGTAGACATTCTTGCATTAATTTCCAGTCTTAGGAGGAGAACATTCCATCTTTCACCATTAAGTATGATGTTAGCTGTAGTTTTATTGCAGATGACCTTTACCAGACTGAAGAATTTCCCTTCTATTCCTAGTTTGCTGAATTTTAATTATGAATGAATGTTAATATTTTTAAACTGCTTTTTCTGGACCTATTTATATGATAATGTAGTTTTTCTTAAATCTGTTAATGTGGAGAATTACATTGATTTTCAAGTGTTGAATCAGTCTTGTATTCCTGGAATGAACACCATTTGGTTATCTTTTTTATATATTGCTGAATTTCACTTGCTAATATTTTGTTGAGGAATTTTTGCTTCTATATACGGAGGGCAGGGATATTGGTTTGTAGTTTTCTTGGATCTTTGTCTTGTTTCGATATGAGTTACTGCTGGCTTTATTAAAATGAGCTAGGAAGTATTACCTCTTTATCTTCTGGAAGAGATTGTGAAAAATTGTTGTTGTTTCTTCCTTAAATGTTTAGTAGAATTCACCAGTGAAATCATCTGGACCTAGAATTTTCTTTTTTGGAAGCCATGAATTAGATTTCTTTAATAGGTATAGGACTATCCACTTTATTTCTCCTTGAATGAGTTTTGGTAATTTGTGTCTTTCAAGAAATTGGTCCATTTCATTTAAGTTGCTGCATATATGTGCACAGAGTTGTTCATGGTATTTCCTTATTATACTTTTAATATTTGTAGGGAGACTAGTGATGTCCCCTCTTTCATTCTTTATGTCAGGACTTTGTGTCTTCCCTCTTTTTATCTTGGTCAGTCTGGCTAGATATTTATCAACTTTACTGATTTTTTTTTTTAAGAATCAGCTTTTGGTTTCATTGATTTTCTCTATTTTTGATTTTATTAATTTCTGCTCTTATCTTTATTATCCCATTCTGCTTGCTTTGAGCTTATTTTGCTCTTCTTTCTCTAGGTTATTTAGTGAATTACCCACTTTGGAGACTCCAGAACCATAGTAACAAATCCTGATTAAAATAGGCCAAAAAAAAAAAAAAAAAAAAAGGAAATCAGACAAATCTATAGATGCAAAAATTACATAGAAAACATTTTATTAAGATAATTAATCATAAAATAATTAATAGAGAAACCAATATTATGATATCAATAAATGCCAAAACGACACTGGATCTCATTCAGCATTATTTTAAACATAGGTAGAATGTTCAAATCAAAACTACATTAAGGGGCTTCCCTGGTTGTGCAGTGGTTAAGAATCCACCTGTCAATGCAGGGAACATGGGTTCAAGCCCTGGTCTGAGAAGATCCCACATGCCGCGGAACAACTAAGCACATGTCCACAACTACTGAGCCCGCGTGCCCCAGCTACTGAAGCCTGCACACCTAGAGCCCGGCTCTGCAACAAGAGAAGCCACCACAATAAGAAGCCTGTGCACCGCAATGAAGAGTAGCCTCCACTCGTTGCAACTAGAGAAAGCCCACATGCAGCAACGAAGACCCAATGCAGCCAAAAATAAATAAATAAATAAATTTTTTTAAAAACTACATTAATACAAAAAGAAAAAAAGTACAGAAAATCCTCACCCTCACTCCTGTCCCCCTAATTATTTTATTAGCCCCTTGTTTATCCTTCCAGTGTGACATTATGCAAATATAAGCAAATATGGATATATATTCTCATTCTCCTCCTTACATAAAATTCATTATATATTTCTATAAAATATATATTTATATACCATACACACATTGTTATTCACCTTGCATTTTTCACTTAATAATATATCTTGGAGGTATTTCCATTTCAACAAGGAAATTTTCCTTATTTTTTATTACAGCTGCATACCATTCCACTGTGTGGATATAGTTTATTAAACCAGTTCTCTGTTGGTGGACATTTGTGTTGTTTTCTATTTTTTACTATTGGAAACGATGCCAGATATTTGCAAAGCACATGTACAAGTGTATCTGTGGGATAGAGTCTCAGAAATAGAATATCTGGATCAAAAGGCAAATGTATCTACAGTGTCGGTAGATATTGTTAAATTCTTCTCCATAGGAGTTGTTCTATTTTGCAAGCTCCACGGCAATGTATGAAAATGCCTACTTCTGTATGCCTCATTAACAAGTTTTTTTTTTTTAATTTTCAATTTTTTGCTAATCCCATAGGTGAGAAATGGTATCTCAGCATGGTTTTGATATGCATTTCTCATATTATGAGAAAAGTCTGTCATCCTTCCATACATTTAAGGGTCACTTGTATTATGTCTGAACAGTCTCTTCACATTTTTTTGTGTGCTTTTTCTTCTTAATTAATTTATTTTTGGCTGCATTGGGTCTTTGTTGCTGCGTGCGGGCTTTCTCTAGTTGTGGCGAATGGGGACTACTCTTCGTTGCGGTGTGCGGGCTTCTCATTGTGGTGGCTTCTCTTGTGGCGGAGCACAGGCTCTAGGTACATGGGCTTCAGTAGTTGTGGCCTGCAGGCTCTAGAGCGCAGGATCAGTAGTTGTGGCGCACGGGCTTAGTTGCTCCGCGGCATGTGGGATCTTCCTGGACCAGGGCTCAAACCCGTGTCCCCTGCATTGGCAGGCGGATTCTTAACCACTGCACCACCAGGGAAGTCCCTGTGCTTTTTCTTCTTGATTTCTAAGAGCTCTTGATAAATAGGCAGATGAATCTCTTTGTCTGTGATATGGATTGGAAATATTTTCACCATTTGTAATCTTTTATACAGTTTGTATTCTTCCTCAGGGAACTGGTGAGGAAAAGCCTTCCTTTCCTAAAGCCCTCCCTCAGTGTCTCTTTCCCACTCAGTACTCACTCATTCATTCATTCATTCATGGGGATTCAACAGAATGGATGAAGGCAGAGCCTGGGGGGAAAAAAGAACCATTTCATGATCTTATATACCCCACTGAGTTGACACTCCATGATTAAACCAGTTACACTTACTTTTGTTTCATAATGTTTTCATATTTTACAATAGGCATGTATCATTTTGTTATTAGAAGAGTTAATGCTGTTGTCAACAGGGATTGGGAAGTATTAGACTGCTTGCAAAATCCTGAAAAACATAAAATAGAAAATAAAAATCATCCATTGACACTATTAATATATTAGTATACTTCTTTCCGGTTTTTTCCTCTATGTATGTGTCTTTATATCTGCTATATTATGCAAATTTTCCTAAGTCATTAAAAATGATTCAAAAACATCACTTTTTTTGTTGGAGAATACTGCATCATAGAGATATACTATGATACAGTATGACATCCTCTGGATTGTGAAGTAATCCTTTCCTTCTTTTAAAAAATGTAGGGCTTCCCTGGTGGTGCAGTGGTTGAGAGTCCGCCTGCCAATGCAGGGGACACGGGTTCATACCCCGGTCCGGGAAGATCCCACATGCCGCAGAGCGGCTGGGCCCGTGAGCCATGGCCGCTGAGCCTGTGCGTCCGGAGCCTGTGCTCCACAACAGGAGAGGCCACAACAGTGAGAGGCCTGCGTACCGCAAAAAAAAAAACCAAAAAAAAAAAACAACAAAAAAAACCATGATGAAGTTAAAACCATGTATTGATACAAAAATAACATGTAACATGAGAGGAGTAGAGTTAGTGTTCTGTTCTATCTTGTTAAGGAGGGGCTTAATTTAACAGTTATGCAAGTTAACATAAAACAAAAGGAGATAAAATGTAAATACTAATCTTGTAGAGGTAAATAAAGGGAGAAGAAAGAAAACATAATCCAATGGAAAGAACAAAATGAGAGAAAATGAAACAAAACTCCCAAAATCCTAATCCAACAGATTTTTTTCAAAAATTTTAGCAAGCTGATCCTACAATTTATATGAAAAAATAAAGGGTTTTAAATAGCTAAGACAATTACTATAAAGCTATATTACTCAAAAATGTGTTACTGGCACAGGGATATACAAATAATCTATTGAAAAGAATACCTGTCTGATAGCTTAGAACATAATAGAAGTTAAAATCCATGACTTTGCTCTAAAACATTAGCATAAAAAAATATCAGGGCTTCCCCGGTGGCGCAGTGGTTGAGAGTCCGCCTGCCGATGCAGGGGATGGGGGTTCGTGCCCCAGTCTGGGAGGATTCCACATGCCGCAGAGCGGCTGGGCCCGTGAGCCATGGCCGCTGCTGAGCCTGCATGTCCGGAGCCTGTGCTCCGCAACGGCAGAGGCCACAACAATGAGAGGCCCGTGTGCCGCAAAAAAAAAAAAAAAAAAATCAAAACTGTAATGTTTGGTGAATCAAGCAAATTGCAAAAAGATAATATAAAAGATGATGATATCTATGTAAAAATTTAAGATACCATGGACATACAGGTAATAAAAAAAACAAAAACATACAGAGGAACAACACATAGTAACTAAAGCATAATGGTTACCTCTGAGCAGAGTTGAGAGAATAGAGCATGAGGCTTTAGTTGTATCTGTTGCTTTTTTTTTTTCCATACCAAAAAAAAAAAAAAACAAACCTGAAGCTCTTATGGCAAAAAATTTAACATCTACTTAATCTCAGTTGAGAAAATAGCTGTTACATTTTCTGAACTTTTCTGTATATCTGAAATATTTTGTACTTAAAATATTTTTTAAATCTAAAAACAGAGAGAACGAAAATAAAAGGGAAGAGACAGAGAGGAAAAAGAAAGAGGAAGAAGGAAAAGACACTAATATAAAACCTCCGTGTTGTGAGAATTTTATTAATATAACCTTCATTCAGTGGTATTTGGGTGCCATCACAGTCCTCAGGGATACCATCCCCTTTCCCAACTTAGGCCAGTGGTCCCTGGACAGCTCAACTGGCAGTCCTCCTAAAGAGCCCCAAAGCCTTTCTAACCCCCAAATGGCTGTTTAGTGGGGATGCAGAAAAATACACTGCTCTTAGGTGAAGGACTCAGTGGAAATGTTGACCAACTTTCTCTGTTCCCTACCCAGATTTAGAGATGACACTGGGTCACTGACCTTTTCATAACCTCCACTGGTCCAGGTCTTCCCTTTTCATTGCCAGACCCCCAGGCTGTTCTCTAGTTAATTTATGCCTCCTGAAGGGGGTCAAGCTTATTATTGCCTGCATATATGATTCTTCCTTCTATTGGAGGGATAATGGTCCCGCCTGACTTGGGCCACGTGGGGAAATGATGGGGCATAGAGTTGCCTTCCAAGGGCCCTCACAGCAGCTCTTCCACCTCTGGCCCCAACTGGCCCTGATGCCACTGGGGTCCATCTCTACCCACTACAGACCACACTCTGGTTAGCATAGATCTCCAAGGAGAGCCCTGTACTGGAGGTTGAGACACTTGCTGGAGACTTAGGAGAAGCCTTGGGGCTTCCCACCCCTATGACCCCTCCCAACTACCTCCCAGGCACTGTTCTTTTCCTTTTTCTTCTAAGCATTCCCTACCATTTCAGAGTTGCTTTCCTCTCCTCGAACTCCCCTCTGTAAACCCTGACCCAGCCCCCTTTTTTTTTAGCTATCTCTTCTATAGACATTTACCCTGAACATGCCTCACCTGGGAATTTCTACAATCCATGGTGCAAAGCTCCCAGCAGCCTGATGACATGATGGGCAGGGAGACACTCAATCAGGGCCAGGAGGCTTCCAGCCTAGAAGGGCACTTTGCCAGGTAAGGGGCATCTCTCCCAAAAGGAAGACCTTGTTAATCCTTGGCCCTGGATAACTCATTGGTTATGTCTAACATAAACCTCTTTGAGAAGAAATATAAAACAAAAGAAGAGCTACTGCTACCAGATTCTGGTGGAGTCCACCTTATGCGGAGGTGGTCAGTCCAGAGCCTGACACATAACTTCATTAGGGTATACACAGGATTTTTTTTTCCCGAATAGATACACATTTTAATGTATGAGTTTTGACTAAAGTATTTTCACAGCTGATACAGTTTTGGGGGTGTGGATTCTTATGCTGAAGACATGTATTTTTAAATTTACTACACCGATTTAATAATTTGATCATTTATCTCTAAGTCCATTAGTATATTCATCAGGTTCACAGGACTTCTCTCCTGCAGGGACTAACTCAGGATAAAACCCATGATCTGACTGCGAACACACTTTCTAAAAAGGCTTCAACATGTTGACCTTGAAGTCCTTACTCCACTATCACACAAACAGGGGTTCTCTCCCACATGCATTCTCATTCAACAAATATTTACTAGGTGGCTACTCCTGCCAGGCACTGTGCCAGGAGCTGGGGACACAATGGCGAGCAAAGCACACACAGCTGCCCTCTCTTGGAGCTGCCAGAATCGTGGTAGAAACAGGCTCTCTGGGGAAGGGGGAGATATGCACACACCTACACCTGCATGGTTTTCTCCCATGTGGAGTCAGATGGATGTGAAGGCCTGACTCGCTTCTCACGCACACAGGGTCTCTACCACGCATGGGCTCTGATGTGCATGAAGGTTTGTGCTGTAACGGAAGCCCCAACCACAGACACTGAAATCAATGGTTTCTCCCCTGCGTAGACGCTCTGCAGAGAAGCTCTGTGTTCTTAAGAAACCCTTTACCACACTTGCACATTTGTAACATTGCTCTCCTGTGGGGACTTATGGAACTCAAGGTTAGTGCTCTTTCCAAAGCCCTTACTACACTTAGCACATATAAATGGGTTTTCTCCTGTATTAATTCTTAGATAAACTCGATCTAAGCTCTAACTGAAGAAACCCTTATCACACACCCATCACATCTGCAGTTTCATTCTCTGGAGAACGTGAAGATTCACTGTGATCGAAATCCTTCCCACACTCCTCACACCTACAGGTTTCTCTCCTGTGTGGACTTTCTGATGAGCACGGAAGCTTGTACTTTAAGGGTTTCACATTGAAATGGTTTCTCTTGTGAGGACCCTCTGATG
Source organism: Monodon monoceros (assembly GCF_005190385.1). Lineage (NCBI taxonomy): Eukaryota > Metazoa > Chordata > Mammalia > Artiodactyla > Monodontidae > Monodon > Monodon monoceros. The sequence goes on from NW_021703774.1 coordinate 148,345,330, forward strand.
CTCTTGGAGGTCTAGGTTCTGTCTGAAGCTCTCACAACACTCCTCACATTTGTACGGTTTTGCTCCAGTGTGGACTCTCCAGTGGATGCGAGGGTTGGGGCTCTGATGGAAGCCCTTGCCACACTCCTCGCACTTAAAAGCTTTCTCTCCTGTGTGGACCCTCTGATGCACGTGAAGATTCCTGTTATAACTGAAGGCTTTGCCACATGTATCGCACACGAAAGGTTTCTTTCTCGTGTGGACTCTCTGGTGGATGCGAAGGTCTGTGCTCTGACTGAAGCTCTTGCCACACTCGGCACAGTTATAAAGTTTCTTTCCTGTGTGGGAAAGGGGATGCTTTAAGAATGAGAAAATGTTTACAATGATGAAAAAATATGACCGTCAAGTTAGAAGACCTCAATGGAGGTTGTAAGCAATAGAATATCAGACTGGAGAATGTAAGAAACTATGTTAGTGGATTAAAAGATCAACTTGAAGATGGGACTTCCTGGTGGCGCAGTGGTTAAGAATCCGCCTGCCAATGCAGGGGACACGGGTTTGAGCCCTGGTCTGGGAAGATCCCACATGCTGCAGAGCAACTAAGCCGGTACACCACAACTACTGATCCTGCGCTCTAGAGCCCGCAAGCCACAACTACTGAGCCCACGCTGCACAACTACTAAGCCCGCATGCTGCAACTACTGAAACCCGCAAATCTAGAGTCCATGCTCTGCAACAAGAGAAGCCACTGCAATGAGAAGCCTACACTGCAAGAAAGAGTAGCCCTTGCTCGCCACAACTAGAGAATGTCTGTGCGCAGCAACGAAGATCCAACGCAGCCAAAACTAAATAAAATTTTAATAAATAAATAAATAAAAGTTCTTTAAAAAGAAAAAGATCAACTTGAAGAGTTCTACTAGGACTCAGAGGAAAGGATTTTAAAAATGGAATTATGATCTTGAAGCTCCTATATATTATATGTATAAGAGATTCAGAAGGAGAGAAGAAAGAATATGAAATAATAATAATAATAAATAATGAGAATGTACTTAGTCTGAAAGAGAACTTGATTCTCTTAGATTGAAACTATTTTCCCAGGACCAATTAGGAGTGCTAAAAAAAAAAAAAGACAAACTAACATATACACCTACCAGGATGAAATTTATGAACTTCAAGGATCAAGAAAACATAAGCATACAAAACATTAAAAAAGCAAAACAGGGCTTCCCTGGTGGCGCAGTGGTTGAGAGTCCGCCTGCTGCTGCAGGGGACATGGGTTCGTGCCCCGGTCTGGGAGGATCCCACATGCCACGGAGCGGCTGGGCCCGTGAGCCATGGCCGCTGAGCCTGCGCGTCCGGAGCCTGTGCTCTGCAACGGGAGAGGCCACAACAGTGAGAGGCCCGCGTACCACAAAAAAAAAAAAAAAAAAAGCAAAACAAGTTACTCCCTTGAAAAGAGACTAAGACTGACCAAAGACAATAGTACAATATTTTCAGAGTCTTGAGGGAAAAAAGACTATCAGCAAGCAAGCTAAACCTAAACCAATGATTCCAAGGACAAAAGGAAGGAAAAAAAAGGGGGGACAAAGATGTCCAAAATTTGTCAAAATAAAAACTCATGGGGCTTCCCTGGTGGCGCAGTGGTTGGGAGTCTGCCTGCCGATGCAGGGGACACGGGTTCGAACCCTGGTCTGGGAGGATCCCACATGCCACGGAGCAACTGGGCCCGTGAGCCACAACTACTGAGCCTGCGTGTCTGGAGCCTGTGCCCCGCAACAAGAGAAACCGCGACAGTGAAAGGCCCGCGCACCGCGATGAAGAGTTGCCCCCGCTTGCCGCACCTAGAGAAAGCCCTCGCTCAGAAACGAAGACCCAACACAGCCAAAAATAAAAATAAATAAATAAAAATTAAAAAAAAAAAAAACTCGTGAAAAGGGAAGACATGGAATATAAAAAGTAGAAATGAATAAATTAAAGCTTTTCCTCTTTTTCCCTCAACAAAATCTCATGAAATATCAAGGGAAAACTCCCCATGAGCTGAAGGCTTCAGAGATAAATGGGCTCAATGACAGGCAAATATAATTACGGGGTGGGGGGGTGGCGGGGAGGACTGCCTAGCTAGGCACATCCTGGTAAAATTCCTAAATTCCAAAGAAGGGAGGGACAAGAAAAAGAGGTTAAACAAACAAAAATAAGATAAAATAAGACAGAGAAAATTACTAAACGAATGAATCAGATCAGAATCAGCAGTATCCGAGGCTTAAAAACAAAGATACAATGGCTAGAACATTCTCAGGGAAAATGATTTTGAATCTAAAGGTCTCTACTCAGTGAAACTACTATGCAAGGGACTTCCCTGGTGGTGTAGTGGTTAAGAATTCGCCTGCCAAGGCAGGGGACACAGCCTCAAGCCCTGGTCCGGGAAGATCCCAAATGCCGCGGAGCAACTAAGCCCGTGCGCCACAACTACTGAGCCTGCGCTCTAGAGCCCGTGAGCCACAAATACTGAGCCCGCATGCCACAACTACTGAAGCCCGCGTGCCTAGAGCCTGTGCTCTGCAACAAGAGAAGCCACGACAATGAGAAGGCCGTGCACTGCAACAAAGAGTAGCCCCCGCTCACTACAGAAAGCCCACATGTAGCAACAAAGACCCAACTCAGCCAAAAATAAATAAATTTAAAAAAATTAATTTCAGTATATCAATACATCATACAATGGAATATGATATAGCCAGTTAAAAGACTGAGATAGGTCTAAATATTTTGACATGTAAAGATATCTAACATATGTTACTAACTAAAAGGAAAGTTGCAGAACTAATTTTTATAACATAAACAGATAAATACACAAATAGAAACAAAACAAATATGTATCTGTGAGCTTATATATTTTCTGTCTGCTTATACGTAATATAAATAGAAAATAGTCTGAAAGATACTTTTTACTTTATATGCAGTATATTTTGTTTTAATACCTTTCTAGTTAAATAAGTAATTACAGGGAGGGGGGCATGGGGAGTGACTGCTTAATGGGTATGGGGTTTTCTTTTAGGGTGATGAAAATGTTCTGGAACTTGATAGAGGAGTTAGTTACACAACATTGTGATGTACTAAATGCCACTGAATTGTACACTTTCAAATGGTTAATTTTATGTGAACTTCACCTCAAAAAAAAAAAAAGAAATATAAATGGCGGAGGGGGAACTCAAGTTTTTACTTAGTAGCAATATTTTTCTTTCTTCAATAGTGATTTGGACACTCTGATATTTGAATCTCAAGCCCTCACCTAGTTAAACACTTTAAGAGCTCACAGCTTTAAACAACCAAGGGAACAAAAATTCTCCAAAGAGCAGTTGTCCTCACCCACTAAGACCAGGTTGCCACAGATCTCCAGCATCACCTCTTTGTACAGGGCCCTCTGTGCGGGGTCCAGCTGCCCCCACTCCTCCTCGGTGAAGTCCACGGCCACATCCTTGAACGTAACATGTTCCTAAGACACCAATGAACAGTAATTCCTCTTCAGTGAGCAAACATCTACACCAGCTTCCGTGGTACAAAGGGTACAAACTTGGCAACACTGAGAAAGGTAGACAGTATAAAGGGGACTTCAGAATTTTGTCCTAAGCTGTAAGAATAATTTAAAGAACAATAAAAAATTTTTAAAGATATGTATATCTTTTCCAGAGGCTCACCAACCCTAATAATATGAGGAGCTCTTAAAAATCAATTAAAAAAAATAAAATGCTCCCGGTAAAAATGGACAAATGGTAAATAATCTGAGTAATTTCAAGAAGAAAAGAAAATTACCAATAAACACATGAAAAGACATGCTGCCTCACAAATTATCAAAGAAATGGATATTCAGATAACGAGGCATTATTTTCCCCTATCCTTGGGGCAAAGATTAAGACATAATACCCACTACCAGTGACAGTATGAGAACTCACATACCCCCATATACTGTTGGAAGGAGTATAAATTGGTATAAACTTTTTTGGAGAACAATTTGGCAGTATTTATCAAACATATCTTTTGATCCAGCATTTCCAATTCTAGAAATTCATCCTCATAAGATAACTAATGACTTCCCTGCTGATAAACCCAATGGAAAGTTTTCAATCCTTTTTATGCTTGACTCCTTGGCATTATTTGGCCCTGTTGACCACATGGTGTTCCTCAATACTCCTCCGAGAGTCTGGATATCATAGTATCCTAACTCTCCTAACACTCTGGTCAATCTTTCTCAATCTCCTTCTCTCCTGGTCAATGTGCGGGTTTCCTGGGTTGGATCCTAGGCCTTCTTCTCACTCTCCCTATGTGATCTCATATATTCTGATAGCTTGAAACGCCAACTGAATGCTGACAACTCTCAAATGTACTTTGGCAGCCAAGACCTCAAGCTATACCTAGAGTTCCAGACCCAAATATCTCCCTGGTGAACATCCAGTGTGAAGCATAGTGCCTGATCTACAGTAGGTAATCAATCAGTTTCTACCAAGTGAAAGAAATATCTATTTGGATGTCTCAAAGACATCTAAATCAACATGCTCAGTTCTGACTTTATCTTCCTTTCCAAAACTGCTTCTCTCCCAGTGCTCTCTAACTCAGGAAACCCCACCTCCAACCACCCAGATGTTTAGGTCAGAAAAAAAGAGGTCATCCTTGACTTCCTCTCTCCCATCCCTCACATGATCCGTCACTAAATCTTTTAAAATCTCTCTTTTACCTCCACTGCCCCCACTTTATTCTGAGCCACCATGACCTCACCTCTGCCTCCTAATTGGTCTATACCATCCTGCCTTCCTGCAACATAATCTCTACTCTGGCTCCTCTTTTTGTGCCCATTCCTTAAATATTAATATTTGTGTTCCTCAAGATTCTTCTCTGGTTATCTTCGTTTTCTTCTCTTCTCATATATCAGCTGGATGATCTCAACCAAGCCCATGACTTTAATGACCATATACATGGTGACAACTCATAAATTTGTATCTTTCACCTGGATCTGTCTCAGACCTTGATATCTATCTACCTTCTAGACTTCTTTAATTGGATGCCCGACAGGTGCTTCAAACTGTCTTCTAACTCCCCTCTGCACACACAAACACACACAGAAACACAGAGGCTCCATCTCCTCTGTTCCTTATCTCAGTGAAGACTATCACCTTTCACCCAGTTGCCCAAAACTTGTATTTCAGCCTTAACTACTCCCATTCCCTCACTCTCCACCAACATATACAGACCCACAGTGTTAAATATGTTTTAGATACATACTTGGAAATGTCCATATTCTTTATATACTTATTTATCTACAAAGCCAAGTTCTATTCCATTTCATTTCAAAGTTATATTTCAACATAAAGTTCATGTGACACTGGCTAATTAGCCAGGCTAACTGATACCTTTATTATTAAACAAATCCAAGGATTCTTTGATCTATCATTCTTTTTGGAAGCCCAGCACCTTTAAACATTTAATTAGGAAGATATCATTTCTATTTTCAAGCAAGCTTGTAGATTCTTAGACTATCTTAAAGATTAACCACCAAGTGTAAATATAGCTGCATCCACACCTGAACAGAGTGGCTAGGTATTAAAATGCCCTTGATAAGAATTGGCAGTTTTGGGAATAGACAGGAAGGTATCCTATGAACTGAAAATGATTTTATGAGATTACTTAAAAGCTAGTGCTTTCCTTTCCAATCACTGCACTGTAAAGAAGTCTAATATGGGTACAGCCACTGTGGAAAACAGTGGTTCCTCAAAAAACTAAAAATAAAACTACCATATGATCCAGCAATCCCACTCCTGGGTATATATCCAAAGAAAAGGAAAACACTAATTTGAAAAGATACATGCTCCCCAATGTTTATAGCAGCACTATTTACAATAGCCAAGATATGGAAGCAACCCAAGTGTCCATCAACAGATGAATGGCTAAAGAAGATGTCACACACACACACACACACACACACACACACACACACACAATGGAATACTACTTGGCCATAAAAAAGAATGAAATTTTGCCATTTGCAACAACATGGATGGACCTAGAGGGTATTATGCTTAGTGAAATAGTCAAACAGAGAAAGACAAGTACTGTATGTTATCACTTATATGTGGAATCTGAGAAAAAAAACCACAAACAAAAGCAAATGAATGAATATAACAAAACAGAAACAGACTCACAGATATAGAGAATCAACTAGTAGTTACCAGCAGGGAAAGGGAAGGGGGTAGGAGCAAAATAGGGGTAGGGGAGTAAGAGGCGCAAACTACTATGAATAAAATAAATAAGCTACAAGGATATATTGTACAGCACAGGAATATACCCGATATTTTATAACTTTAAATGGAATGTAATCTATAAAAATTTTGAATCACTATGTTGTACACCTAAAACTAATACAATATTGTAATTCAACTATACCTCAACTTAAAAAAAAGTCTAATATGAATGAGGATGTGATAGATCTTTTAGTGTGGTTATTTGTATTTATTATGGTTCTAAGAAGAAAGATTAAGTTGTATTGTGGGAAAACTCTAAGAATGAAATTCAATGTCTTTTATAAAGCTTTGAAATAGTTTACTAGTGATCTGTCAGTCTTGAAATTCAAACATCAACATCATTAATGCTTAGTCTACAATAACTGTAACTTATTTTCTAAGACTATATATTATGTGACTCAAAGGCACACTTAAGACTTATGTTCTGGATATCTATCCACTGTCTTAATTCTGTTTCTCAATCATCACAAACTTATTTCCTATAGAGAGCATTCACTGCAATGCAGTCAAGTAACAGAAAATTTCTAAGTCTAGAAATATAGCAACTTCAGAAACAAAGTTGATGAAAATAAATTCCAAGTAATTAGGCATGTTCACACTGTAGTACTAATTTTCAATTCTTAATTATGAGAAGCTTTTAGGAACTGGCTGTAAAGGTGAAATATTCAAGTTGGTCTTGAATAAAGAGACACTGCTAATGTTTTGTTTATTTGACCCTAAGAATTTAGCCTGATAACAGCTGGCATTAGAAAATCTATTAACATACATAATCATAACAAGTAAAAAAGGAAAATCCACATGACCATCTCACAGGATGGCAAAATAGCATTTAATGAAATAAATCAAATTCTAATTTAAAAACACTTTTTTTTTTTGGCTGCACCATGCAGCATGCGGGATCTCAGTTCCCCAGCCAGGGATTGAACCCGCGCCCCCTGCATTGGAAGCATGGGCTCTTAATCACTGGACCACCACGGAAGTCCCTAAAAACACTTTTAAAGGACATTGGTCTAGGTAGTGAAATAAACAGACAAAACATAAACCCAGATGAGAATAACAGATTATCAATATGCAATGATAATATTTTGACTTGGTCTTAAATATTGGGAGATTGAAAATATTTGTAAAGGAGTCTGTTTTACAAATTTAACCAGATATGAATAATGAATGATCACATCAATTAAATTTTGTCATTTTCTAAAATTTATTCTTAAATATAGTAGAAATGTGTCATTATAAATGCCTAAAACCACAGTTTTTAATGCCCAACCCTAGGTTTTATTTCAGCTATTGAAGAAGCAACATCAAGTGTATTTAAGGCTGTATCACTACAGATTGTGCTGAAAAATCACTTGCAGTGTTGCAACGTCTCACATCTATAATGATCCTACACACAGTGAGTAAGTAGTACAGGCACACATAAATTAGCTGCTGATATAAATGAAACCTCTAAGCCTATGATCTATTTGATCTCATGTAAAGAAATACATTTTTTGGTTCTTCTTCATATTCCTTGTTTGTAAAATGTCTGAATATGGCTGTACTATTTATTCACTTGGCTGAGGATTTTTTCTAAACAGTGCATATTCTTTTTATATAATATAAAAAATGCAGTGGCAACTTTGAGTCTCTAATCTAGCCCACTAGTTTGACGAAGTGCTGGCTTGTATGTCTAGGCTAGACACAAATTATAACTTTTTCCTAGGGTATGTACTGACATAATTAACATTCATCTATGGAAAGAAAACTTGATAAAACAACACACATTTCAAATAACCCCCTCCCTCCCACTCTCGCAATGAGAATCACATTTCATTTGCTATTTTTTTCTGATAACAAAAGTGCTATTATGGAAGATAAGAGAAAACTACAAAAAAATATATAAAATATATAATCATATTGCCCCCAAATAACTACTATTTACATTTTGGCATATATATGTAAGTTTTAAAACTTGGGGATATTCTTTACAACTTTTAAAAACATTTTTCAATTAAAATATCATGAACATTTTCCCCTATTAGTAAATATTCTTCTATACCTTGTTAATGGCTATATAGTGGCTCTTCTCATGGTTATATCATAATTTAACAATCTCCCAGGACTTCCCTGGTGGCCCAGTGGTAAAGAATCTGCCTTCCAATGCAGGGGATGCGGGTTCGAGATCCCTAGTCAAAGAAGCAACTAAGCCCACATGTCACAACTACTGAGCTCGTGGGCCTCAACTAGAGAGCCACAACTAAAGAGAAAACCCGCATGCCACAACTAGAGAGGAGCCCGCACGTCACAGCAAAGAGCCCACGCATTGCAACGAAAGATCCCGTGTGCCGCAACTAAGATCCAACACAGCCAAATAAATATTAAAAACAAAACAACAGGGGCTTCCCTGGTGGCGCAGTAGTTGAGAGTCCGCCTGCCGATGCAGGGGACACGGGTTCGTGCCCCGGTCCGGGAAGATCCCACATGCCGTGGAGCGGCTGGGCCTGTGAGCCATGGCCGCTGAGCCTGCGCGTCCGGAGCCTGTGCTCCGCAACGGGAGAGGCCACAACAGTGAGAGGCCTGCGTACCGCAAAAAAAAAAAAAAAAAAAAAAAAAAAAGTTGGTACCTACCCACTTACCTTTAGAGAATATACATTCTACTCAAGCACACATGAAACACTGTAAAAATTGATCATAAACTAGGCCATAAGGCAATTATAAACAACAAAAAACAGTAAAGACTTGAAAGAGGTATGGAAGTTCATATACAGGTATCCTTGCTATCTGCCACTTGGTTTTCATGAAAGACCTACATTAAGACCTACATTAGCACCTGTTTTCGCTAACAGAAAGAAATCTGAAAAGCATTTTCAGTTTCATGAAGAAAAACAAAAATCAAAAAAACCATTCAGCACTTGTTTTGCAAAGAGTCATTACAGAGGCAGCACATACCCAGGGCTGCTAGAGTGGCACTGCCAAACTTCTTCCCCAGGAACTTCACTAAGCATCAAGCTTCCATAACTTTGAACTGTGTCTGTGAGCATCTGTGCTTTATCTCGATTTATTTTGTGCATCCATTAGCAAGATGTGTCCTAAAGTAATTGCTTCTTTCCACCATACGGCTTTGGAAAGGTTTCATAGGAACACCCTACTTTCAGATAGCGGAGGAAACCTGTAGTACTCAAATTTTCTCTAGCTCACCTCCTTCAGTCTTCCTCAATCACCCCAGTGCACACTGATTTTTTCCCCTCCTCTAGCACTGTTATCACTGAGTGCAGTCTTCAAAGTGACACTTAAGAGTGGCTTCTTTTCATATTACTCATTGTATATGTGAGTAATAATCACTATTTTATACATGTACATATTAATCTCCCCCAAAGAAACCACACACTTTGAAGTAAGAATTGTATCTAAGTCAGTTTGTTTTGCTCTTACAAATAAATGAGCACAGAGCAGCCATGACGAAGTAGATAAATGAATGAGCAACATGTTAGGGAGAGAAGAGACCTAACCTAAAGAAGGGCACCAGGCAAGAAAGTGCGTTCCTTTCAGAGTCCTTCATTTCATAGATTAGGCCCAGCCCTCAAGGTGTGCACAATTCAGGCTCAGTCCCTGGATGAGAAGACTTGTCCACTGACAACATGTACAGCATAGGCAATGGGCCTAAAGACAAATCTGGCTCCACCATTTCATAGCTTGGTGAACTTGACAGGTCTCTAAACCTCACAGAGCCAGCTGCTACATCTGCAAAATGGAAATAATGTCCACTTCTCACAACTGTTGTGAGTATCAAAAGAAAAAGTCAATGTTGAGTATATCCAGCACATCCATAAATGTGTTTCCTTCTCCTTTTCTTCAAGAGTATGTATACCGGGACCAAGAAAGGAAATATGCATCTCACCTGGGAACTGGTCATCTCTTGTTCCTCAGCAAGGTAAAGGAGTTAAGGAGGCAAAGCTGGAAAAGAAAGGAGCCATGAGACAAGCCTGCCTTGCAGCCCCCAGAGTGGCCAGCCTCACCCGAACCATTCCCTCAACCAGCCTGCCCTACGTTGCCTTCTCCTCTCCACACTACAGACTGTTCACCACCTCAGGTAAGAGATGGGGAACAGTCTATTCTAAGTCCACGGTCTCTCCCTGTTCTCTGAAGGTGTCACCTGACCCAAGCCTTGCTGAGGAACGTCCACAGCCCCAGCAGCTCCAGAACCACTTCCTCCTCCAGACCCTGGTCTTGGCTAGTAGTTTTGGCAGGAAGCCTCAGGTCACAGGTGTATCCTCTCAAGATGGGGTCCAGCTGCCTGAGGAGTTGCAGTCTTCTTTCCTACCAGCATGGCTTGTTCCTGTGGGCTCAAGAACAGCAAGAGTGCCACAGTCGGAAATCCAGCCGGGCTCAAAGTTACACTAAGCGTCTCCCAGGATACATACGGAGGAACTCCGGCTAGGGACCTCTGGACACCGGGACTGCAAAGCCGGCGGCCAAACACTTGAAGGAGAAACCCGAGACATCAGAGGGCGGAAGCGCCCGCACACACTGCTCTGGGGGAGATACGCGGATGACCCGCCCCGCCGATATGCTGCGACCGCAGCCCCGACCTGGGGGCGCCCACAGCCGGGAGCAACGGGGCACAGGGGGCTAAGCCAAGGCTGGAGTCTGAAGGAGGAGGGGATCCTGGAGCCACGGGGCGGGGGGGAGGGGGGGGTTCCACGAACGCTCCTGTCTGCGGTGAGCAGAGCCGGTGACTGTGCCTGCTTTAGAGAACCTGGTAGGATCTGACCCTCCACAGCCAAATCGCGGGTGACACACTCTTTCGGGGACCATCGCTCCCGGGGCCCCAGACTTGGGGCTTCAAGTCCCTCAATCCCACCCCTACTCTGGCCCTCTGATATCCATCTTCCCTTTAAACCTGAGTGCCCCTCTGAACCCCAGTCTTGCCGGAAGTAGCTCCTGCCGCTGCCAAGAGCCGCCAGACTCACCTGGCTCAAGCCGGGTCCCGGGTCTCTGGTCTCCCGGCCCGGGACCAAACCCGCTGGGGCTGTACTGCGCCTGCGCGGAGAGAGCCCGGCGTCTCCCACAAGACCCCGCGGCGCGTCGCCTCGGTCGCTCCCGCCGCTGTCTCCATCGCATGTGCCCGTGGCTGTGGCGTGTGGAGGGTTCTCCTTCAGCCTTGCTAAGGGCTAGAAACGCCACTTTTTAGTTTCAGTTCCTGGGATCCTACAGTGACAGTGCCATGTAGAAGCTTGCGACCTACTAGGGAGGTTTGAGTGGGGAGGGGAGGGTGTGCAGGCTGGGTGAGACTGCGCGCTGGGACTTCTCCCCCTCACGCTTGGGAGCCTGGCTTTGTTGTCAAAACCAAGTTCATGTGCCCAATCAATGCCCAGTGAGACCAGGGTTTGGAGCCAAGAAAACAGGGCTGAGCAAGGAGAACAGGGCAACAGGGTGGCTCATGATCAAAAGACCTGCGATCCCTGATGACTTGGAGGAAGAGTGTTTATATGCAAACTTTCGGGGTGGGGAGGGGGGGGGATGTTTGCAGAGTGTGTGACCTTCCTCTGATTGGTTGGTGGGAGGTGTTCCAGGAATCTCAGTCATCAGCCTTCTGGTTCCAACCAGTTTGGGGTCTATGTGCTTATGCTTGGCATAAAGTTACCATCCTCTACCTGGGTGGAGACCTTAGTTCCTGTAGAACTAAGAGATACAAGCTGCATTATTGTTTCTGTATTCCCTCACTCCCCTTATTAGTAACTGTTTGAATCTGCCCTTTGGAACTCAGGGAAGGTCTAAGAGGCTGCAACCTTTTTCCTACAAACAAAAAATGGGGGACACAGAAAGGCTTTCGTGCTTGGGAGGGCCCCACGGGTCCTGCTCAGTTTCAGTCCCCCCTTTTCTTTGCTACTCCTCAATCATGAGGGGACCCGGGTGTTGGACAAAAAAGGGAATAACATTTTGGATAGAGAGATTAATCATAAACTCAGCAGAGGAACGTGGTTTTAGGGGGACTCAGTTTCAGTTTCTTGGGGTTGGGGGCTGAGAAGGGGAAAGAGAATGGCATCTCTCATTTGGCCAGTGGTCCTTTCCAGAATGTCACCTCATATGCACCTCTGGGCAGGCAGGTGTTCTAAGGCAGGGTGGCGAGGGACTCCTCAGTGCAGACCGCCCTCCTGCACTGTTCTCGGATGGGGAGGCCTGGCCCAGTGTGACATCTTCCTATCCTCTGCGTCCGTCCCCTGCCCCCGGCTAATGTACTCAATATGGTGTCCTCTTGGCGGCCCCTCTGCCCTGCTGTTTCTATACAGGCTTCACTCCTTGCAAGCAGCCCCAATCTACATGGGGGAATCTCTTAGTACCGACTCGTGTCCTTGGGCTCTTTAATTAATAGAAATGGATAAGAGGCCAGATGAGAAAATCAGGCAAGGCTTTATTGAGACTGGTGCTGCAGCATGAGGGAGGGAAAACAAGTGAAAGATTCCCTTGCTCGCTACCGGAGGAAGGGGGTGAGGCTGGGGACAGATGGGGGGCTCGGCAGGAGGGGTGGTGGAGGTAATCTGCCCACCCCCTGGTGGTGCTGAGCGCAGGGGGGATGCGCAGTGCCCTGCTTTTGCTCCCGGCACCTAAGGAGTGGCAGTTGATTTTTGGCCTTTTTGTATCTTACTGTTCATAATTTGCCCCAACTGTGCATGCATGAAGTTATTTTTAGTACCTTACAGTTTCTTTGTACTTTGTTGCTCAAGGAGACGTTTGTCCAGGTGCAAGCACTCCAGTAAAGTGTCCTGGGTCCCAGGTCCCAGGTCCCAGGTCCCAGCCTATCTCGCTCGATTTTTTTTTTTGCGGTACGAGGGCCTCTCACTGTTGTGGCCTCTCCCGTTGCGGAGCACAGGCTCCGGACGCACAGGCTCAGCGGCCATGGCTCACGGGCCCAGCCACCCCGCGGCATGTGGGATCTTCCCAGACCGGGGTACGAACCCTTGTCCCCTGCATCGGCAGGCGGACTCTCAACTGCGCCACCAGGGAAGCCCTCACTTGATTTTTGTAGAGAAATGCCAGGGCAGTCTCTGTCAGGGCTGACTCATGACTCTGCTGACTCCCATCCCCACCCTCTGACCAATCTTCTTGTTACATGAGGTTGTAGGGGTTATGGTGCAGGTCTGAAAAGATGGTTGAGGATGGAAAAGTCGGTTTGGTCACCCTTTAACAAGTCCTGGAAGCAGAGAAGTTGTCTGACCCCCAATTATTTGTGCCTGTTTTTACAATGTGGGGTACTTGATGCCTCACCTGTAAATCCTAGTTTCTATCCTAGGCTAAAGGGCAAATCCCACTTAACATGTTAGAGTTACATAACATCCTGCACATGGTTGTATCAAAAATTTAAACTAGGGCTTCCCTCGTGGCGCGGTGGTTGGGAGTCTGCCTGCCGATGCAGGGGACACGGGTTCGTGCCCCGGTCCGGGAGGATCCCACATGCCGCGGAGCGGCTGGGCCCGTGAGCCATGGCCGCTGAGCCTGCGCATCTGGAGCCTGTGCAACGGGAGAGGCCACAACAGTGAGAGGCCCGCGTACCGCAAAAAAAAAGAAAAAAAAATTTAAACTATTCTCCCATTGTTGAACCTGTAGCTATGGTAGTCAAGCCCTATTCACAAATATTCTGGGTTCCCTCTTCTTTCCAGTACATGGTAGGATTGCAATTTCCCATCCCTTGGAAGTTAGTGGTGACAATGTAACTTGTTTGGCTGCAAAATACGAGTAGAAGTAATGTGTGCCACCTCCAAAAGGAATCTCTTAAGAGCCAGCGCACAAATTGTCATGTTTCTTTTCCCTCTGCCCCAGAAATTGTAACGTTCACTGTGGCAAGCAGCCTCTAAAATGGCCCCCAATGATCCCCTTCTCCTGGTATTCAAGCCCTCGTAATCCCCTCTCCTTGAATGTGCACTGAACCTGGTGACTTGCTTCTAATGAATAGAATATGACAAAAGTGATGGAATATCACTTCCAAGATTAGGTTACAAAAAGACTCTGGCTTCCATCACGCTTGGCCTCTTTACCCTCCACTGCTCCCTTAATCACTTTAAGAGCAGCCAGCTGCTTTGCTGTGAGATGTCCATGTGGTGCCTGGAGATGGCTGTGTGGTAAAGAGCTGATGTATCCTGCCTGGTAGGACCTGAGGCCTGCCAGCAGCCACATGAGTTAAGTTTGGAAATGGATTTTCTGAGGCCTGCCAATCATCACATAAGTGAACTTGGAAGCACGTCCTTCCCCTGTTGAGGCTTGAGATGACTGTAGCCCCAGCAGACACCTTGACTGCAGTCTTTTTTTGTGTGTTTAATGAAGTTTATTTATTTATCTAGGCCATGCAGCATGGCTTACAGGATTTTAGTTCCCCAATCAGAGATTGAACCCGAGCCCTCGGCGGTGAAAGCGTAGAGTCCTAACCACTGGACTGCCAGGGAATTCCCGATTGCAGTCTTAAACACCAGAGGATCCAGTAAAGCTACGCCCAGTTTCCTGACCCACAGAAATTGCGACAAAATAAATGTTTCTTGTTTTAAGCCACTAAGTTCTGGAGTAATTTGCTATGCAGCAGCGGACAACAAATACATTCAAAATGGCTCCAGAGTGGGGCAACATGGAGCTGAGGCCCCAGCCTATCCAGCCTGGGCAGGTATTATGGCTGAGAAACAAATCTTTGTACTTACAAGCCACTAAGTAGATTGGGGGGTTGGTTTAGTACTACACTAACCTTTGCAAGTGTAAATAACACAGTGATAAACATCTTTGTACTGAAGTCATTTACTAAATTTCTAATCATTTGCTTAGGACAGATTCAGGAATTGCTCATTTAAATGGTATGACAGGGACTTCCCTGGTGGCGCAGTGGTTAAGAATCTGCCTGCCAATGCAGGGGACACGGGTTCGGTCCCTGGTCCAGGAAGATCTCACATGCCGAGGAGCAACGAAGCCCGTGCGCCACGACTACTGAGCCTGTGCTCTAGAGCCCGCGAGCCACAACTACTGAGCCTGCATGCCACAACTACTGAAGCCTGCACACCTAGAGCCCATGCTCCGCAACAAGAGAAGCCACCACAATGAGAAGCCCGTGCACCACAACGAAGAGTAGCTCCCGCTCACCACAACTAGAGAAAGCCCGCGCGCAGCAACGAAGACCCAAGGCAGCCAAAAATAATAAATAAATACATTTATTAAGTAAATGAAAAAATAAGTAAATGGTATGACATTTTAAGACTTTTAATGTACATTACCAACTAATGGTCCAAAAAGTTATGTTGATTTACATTTCCACCACTGAGGGGTAGTTTGATTCACCAAACCCTGACCAGTTTATTTACCTTTCAGTCATAACTTATGTGTCAATGAAAAAAACCTGTTCATTACCTCCGCCAAATTATCTTTTAAATATAATAGTTTCTAGCTCCCGGTACCACAGTCTTGGTTCAGGCCTTCATCATTCCTTATGTGGCCTACTGCAGTATTCTACTCAATGGCCTTGCTTTCTGCAATCAATGTGCCTCTCAGCTTGCCTAAGTTATCCTTCAAAAAATAGTAACCTGGTCATTAGTCTCCTTAAACTACTTCAATGCCAACCCGTGTATTAGTTATCATAGACTAAACTGCTGTAACAAATAGATCTTACAATGCACTGGCTCAGGAAAATAGAAGTCTATCTCTTCCTCATTTCACAGTCTGGGTAGCTGGTCCATGTTGGTGGGTAGCTCTTTTCTGTGTGGTCAGTCAGCGACTGTCTTAGTCCATTCTGGCTGCTATAAAAAAATACCACAGACTAGGAGGCTTATAAACAAGAGAAATTTATTTCTCACAGTTCTGGGGGCTGGAAGTCTGAGATCAGGATGCCAGCATGGTCGGGTGAGGGCCCTCTTCAGGGTGGCAGACTCCTCCTTACATGGTGGAAGGGGCTAGTAAGCTCTGTGGGGCCTCCTTTTCTTTTTAAGGAAACATAAATAAGTGCACTGACATACCATATTCACAATGGAAAGTACCAATATTATAAAGATGGCAGGTGTGCCCACGTTAACTCCTAAATTCAGTTCCAATCAATAACTGAACAATGAAAACATTTTTCATCGCAGACATTTTCAAACTTCACAAAAAAGAATAGTGTAATGAACTCCATGTACCCATCAACCAGCTTTGACAGTTACCAACATTTTGGCAATCTCGTTATAATTACAGGGATTTAAGGGGAAATGTGTGTTATTTTCCTGGAGAATTTTAAATCAGGACCAGAAGTCATCATGTCATTTTGCCTGTAATTACTATAGTTTGCATCACTAAGTACTTATTTTTTAAAGCCATAACTACTATTATCATACCTACACAAATGAATACTTGTTCCTTAATATCATCTAACTTTCCATCCACATTCAGATTTCTCAGGTTGTATCCAAAGATGGCTTTTTACAGTTGGTGTATTTGAATCGGGATGTGAACAGTCCTTACATTGCATTTGTTTTTGTCCTTTAAGCCTCTTTAGCTGTGTAACAGCTTCCCTCCTTTTTATTTCCTGCAGTCTGTTTGTTGTGTGTGCATGTGAAGGAAGGGATGTGGGTGGGTGCGTGTTCCAGTGGTATGTGTGTGGGGCCTCTTTTATAAAGGCATTAATCCCAGTCATGAGGGCTTTGCCCTTATGACCTAATCCATTCCCAAAGGCCATACCTCCTACTACTATCACCTTGGTTATTAGGTTTTCAACGTATGAATTTGGGGGCGGTGGGACACAAACGTTCAGACCATAGCAGTGACCCAGACTGACAGTGGCTCTGCCCTTTTCAACACATTGCTTCCAAAGTTGACACATTCCAGCCCCTAGAAGAGCACCTCCACTACTAAAACACCATTCTCTGTGGTCTGGACTCCAAGGCAATTGCCTCTTAACTGGTCTCCCTATTTGCCCTCTTGCCATCTCTACTATCCATTTCCCACACACAGTCAGAACTTTCCAAAAATAAACCAGACTATACCACTCTTCTGCTAAAAATGTTCAAAATCTTCCCATCACATTCAGAAGGAAATCTCACATACTCTGGCACCTGTCTAATGCACAAAACTCACCTTCACTGCTCTGCTCCAGCCACACTGGACTTCTTGCTGATTCTCCACAGGCCAGGCTCACTCTTGCCTCCGGACCCATGCACAATCTTTCCAAGGCTCCCTCCTTTGCTGCATTCAGGTCTCTATTTAAAAGTCTCCTCTTCTCAGAGGACTTCCTTGGCCACTCCACCTTAGTTTCCTATGAATTCAATCACCTGACAGGTGTTTTATTTTTTTTTTAATGTTTTACTTATCAATACCTGGGGTTATTATATATGTGTTTGATTATTATTTTTTGAGTTGAGTGCTGGCATCATGCCTTTTTTTGCTCACTGCTATATAATCAGTATACAGTCAGAACAGGGGTCAGCTCTGGTTTGCTGCCTGTTTTTTTCTTTTTTTTTGGCCGCACTGCACAGCATGAGGAATCTTATTTCCCCAATCAGGGATGGAACCCGTGCCCCTTGCAGTGGAAGCATGGAGTCTTGACCACTGGACCGCCAGGGAAGTCCCCTGCTCACTGTTTTTGTAAATAGTTTTATTAGAACACAACCACACTCGTTCGTTTACGTGTCTATGGCTGCTTTCATGCTATAGCAAAGTAGTTGTAACAGAGACTGTATTGCCCACAAAAGCCTAAAATATTTAATATCTAGCCCTTTACAGAAAAAGTTTGCCAACTCCTGATCTATAGCAATTAATAAGGATGTATCAGCTTTCTATTATTTGCTCAGTGGATCTTGTTCCATTCCTTTATTTTCCATCCTTTCTGTATGATTTTGCTTCAGTCTTCTTGTATGCAGTTTATACCTGGATTTTAAAAAACAATCTGGTGGTCTCTGAAAAAGTATGGAGTTTTAAGCGCTTTCTGGTTAAAAGAAGGAGGAATAAGAGTATTTCTTTTACCATCTTGATTAAAATATAATGAAGACAGAGAACCCTGATGCAAGAGAAACAGCTGCTCTGATCTTAAAGATACTTTCTCCTGCTGCTGTGCTCTATGAAACGTCTTGCTCAAAAATCAGACTAAATCCCATCTCTGTCCAAAACAAAGCAGTAACTGTTATACTAATTAAACACATTTACTACCTTCCTAGCTAATTTCTAGACTTGAAAAAATTATTTGAAGAAATTTTTTTTTTTTTTTTATGGTACGCTGGCCTCTCACCGCTGTGGCCTCTCCCATTGCGGAGCACAGGCTGCGGACATGCAGGCTCAGCGGCCATGGCTCACGGCCCCAGCCGCTCCGCCGCATGTGGGATCTTCCCAGACCGGGGCACGAACCCGTGTCCCCTGCATCGGCAGGTGGACTCTCAACCACTGCGCCACCAGGGAAGCCCCATGAAGAAGACATTTTTTATAAGAGATAGTATTAGTTCATGACAATATCACCAATTTATCTTCTTTCTTCCTTCCTTTCTCCAGAAAGGCACCAGCTCTTTTGATTTGGGGTTAGGGAGAGCACCTGATTATCTGCCTTTTGCAATGTAAGTTATAAGGTGCTTCTGACATATTTATAAAAAAAAAAAATAGAACGTTACTATTCCTTAGGAAAGGTGATTTAATCCATTTGCATTTATTGTGATTAGTGATATACTTTGACACATTCCTGCTGTTTTATTTTTGCTTTCTATTTACCATGCCTTTCCTTCATTGCTTTGGTTTTTCTTTCCTGTTTTCTATTGGAATTACAGCTCTCTTTTTCTCTCTAGTGATTTGTGGCCTAGTCTATTTCTTTCAGTGGTTAACCTTCAATTTTTAACATGCATATTCAACAAGGTATAAAGTTAGTATCTCTATCCTTTCCCAGATCAAGGATTTTATAACACTTTAGCCCTGATTCCTCCCACTTTTCCAACTTTATTCTCTAGAATATTCATTTTACCTTATTTCTAGCTCTCTCCCAAAGCAGTCATCATTTAAATTACTTACACCCAACATAAACTCAGCTTTACCAACTTGTTTACAACTTGTTTGTTCATCGATATTTCTTGCATCCTACTCTTCTCGGGTGGCTGATGTTAATGATGGTTTCTCAGGAAAATGAGATTTCAGGTGATATTTTCGTTGAGAGTTTTTTGGCCTTATATATATATATGTATATGTATATTTTAATAAGCAGGTATTATAAAAGCATTAAAAAATAAACCTATCGGGCTTCCCTGGTGGCGCAGTGGTTGAGAGTCCGCCTGCCGATGCGGGGGACACGGGTTCGTGCCCCGGTCCGGGAAGATCCCACATGCTGCGGAGCGGCTGGGCCCGTGAGCCATGGCTGCTGAGCCTGCGCGTCCGGAGCCTGTGCTCCGCAACGGGAGAGGCCACAGCAGTGAGAGGCCTGTGTACCACAAAAAAAAATAAAATAAAAATAAACCTATCTTCAAACTGGAAAAAATCAATCTAATGTCCATGTATAAACACTTGAACAGAGAAAAAATAGCATATTTCAGTGTTCCTGTTAAAAGGAAAAAAGTTAAAGTAAAAATATCTCAAAGTGTAACATTCTTGAAGGAAGGTGGGTGTGAAAAAGGATAATCTGCTTACATTATGCATGACTATTTTCAAACATTTCGGACTAGACAAAGGCACAGACTTCCAATGAAGAAAAATGGGCTTCTGGGGATTTAAGATCATATTTGACCTGAGTGTAAATAACATTTTGGTTTTCTTCCTGCCAAAATCATGTTCTGGGGTTGAGGTCATACAGGAAAAGAATGAAGTCAGTGGTAGAAAGCTCCCCACATAGCAATTTTTATGTGTCCAGTACCAGAGTCCAGGTGTCAAAGAAGTCTGGAAATGTGAGAAAATAACTTTTTATTGTTCTTTTTTCAGATAAATGGTCATATCTCTAGCTTTAAATATAGAAGTACTTTGCCCACAAACGTGTCTGAGGTTGAAAGAAAACATGTTAAACATACTAGTTATTTTTTGAAATGTTTTCTTGCAGCATTATTTATGATAGGCAAGACATGGAAGTAACCTAAGTGTCAATTGATGGATGAATGGATAAAGGAAATGTGGTATATACACAATGGAATATTACTCAGCCATAAAAAAGAAGGAAATCCTGCCATTTGCAACTACATGGATAGACCTGGAGGGCATTTTGCTAAGTTAAATAAGTCAGACAGAGAAAGACAAATACCATATAATCTCACTTATATGTAAAATAAACAAAACAAAACCCAAACCCACAGATTACAGAGAACAAATTGGTGGCTGCCAAGGGCTGGGAGTGGGGGCTGGGCAAAGTGGGAGAAGGGGGTCAAAAGGTACAAACTTTAAACTTTCAGTTATAAAATAAGTAATAGGGATGTAATGCACAGCATGGTTAATAATTAATAATACTGTGTTGCATATTTGAAAGTTGCTGAGAGAGTAGATCTTAAAAGTTCTCATCACAAGAAAAAAATTTTAGTAACTGTGTGTGGTGATGGATTTTAACTAGACTTGTGCAGAACATTTTGCAATGTATACAAATATTGACTCATGTTGTACACCTGAGGCAAACATGATGTTACATGTCAGTTATATCTCAACTTTTTAAAAAAGATAGGGAATTCCCTGGTGGTCCAGTGGTTAGGACTCTGCACTTTCACTTCTGAGGGCATGTGTTCGATCCCTGGTCGGGGAACTAAGATCCCACAAGCCACACACACACCCCCCACAAAAAAAAAAAAAGAAAAGAAAAGAAAGATAAATTGAGCAATATATTAAATATGTTCAAGACAGTAAAACACCACAATAACTTGTGATCACAACAATCACCAACAACAGGGTCTTGGCAGATATAAGAGTCTTCCAATTATATGTAAATGTCTAGTACCCCTTATCCTATTTTATTCAATAAAAATATATATGTTTTATTAAAAGAACTTCAAATTCACTTGACTTTACATAAAAATAATTTGTATATTTGATTATTATTAGACATGATTTTCTGCACATCTCACAAATGTGAGCTCTAGACCCATGAAATGCATTAGAATTAGTGAGATTCATGATTTTGTTTTATTGCCTGACAATGACTTGGTTTAAATAGAAGAAAAATTTTTTTTCTTTGTTTCAACTTTTTAAACACCTATTTAATTTTGTTTCATTATGGTTCATACTTAGCTAATTATTTTACTCTATTAATTAAGAAAGGGAACAAATAGTTTAATTCAGAGCTCAGATCATAATACCAAATACTCATTCTAGCAGCAATGAGGCAGTTCCCACCCTTCAAGGGTGTCTGTCTTCTTGCTGTCTTAAACTTTACATTTGCTCAGATACTAATATTACTGCTAAAGTCAGGAGCTGAGAAAGAGCTAGGAGGGGAAGAGAAAATGTTAAATAAGGCAAAGTGATGGCTTTAAAGGGAAGTGAGAGAAAAGGCAGTCAAATTTGAAAAAAGATCCCTGAGTTTATAATTAATTTACATATATACTTCTGTGGTTTGCCAAGTGATTTGGTGTGACTACCTAAGTTTAATTAGCATACAGTCTCAGAATGAAAACTCTGTAAGACAAGGCTTCACTTAGATTTGATGGATATTCAGAAAATCAGTCTCATTCACATCTTTGTCATCATCACCCTGCAAAAATGTTAATGAGGGAAAACAATTCCAAGTTCACACATATAATCCCAAAACTTATGCTTACAAGAGAAAACCTGATTTTGTGAATATAGGTTCAAGCTCAATGCAGTACCTAAGCTTCAACCAAGTCTGAAGAAAGGGCTTAAAGACTCATATTAGCAAGCAACACTTAAAGTGAAATACAGACTTTTCACTTAAATCATTGTGAGTTCATGTGTCTTTAAAGGGAATACACAGAATTTATGTAACGTCAAATTATAAAAGAACTGCTAAGAAGTTCAAGGAAGCAGAAACACTTTTCAATATAGCTTGATATGATACCTATGGCAGTCACCTGGAAATTTCCAAACAAGCCTGAGATATCTCTGAATCGATTTCCTAAACAAAAAGGTAATAATTGATTTTAATAATAATATAGACAATTTAATTTTATTTTAATCAATAATATTGATTTTAATAATTTCCTTCCAGAAGTCTCACAAAGTATTATGACACCTAATTTTTCTAAACTAAGTACCCCAGTTATATGCTGCTTTAGGTTCACTCCTACTTATGTAGCCACTCCAGTAAAATAGGATGGATTTTATTTATGACTATTTATCTGGAGAAATGCCTCTTTCCCTGTACTAAGTGCTTAGAGTAATACAGAACACAGCTGTTTTCTTTCTTCAGTGTCCAGTTAATCAGGATTAAATACACACACGCACATACACACACATGCACACACACACGTTTTGCACAGAGAAGAAAACATATTACACAATGTCCTCAGCTGAGCAGAGCAGAAGACTTCATAACTGTCCCTGACTATTATTTAAGAGGAGGCTCAAGAAGGCTCAGTAACAACTGCCGTAACTATTCATAAGTGCCACGAAATGGTTAGAGATCAAGTTCATAGCACTGACCTTCATCCTACATAATAAACCGTATTATTTCATTTATATTTGGCAAATCTGGATACGGTGATTTTAGGCTTTGAAGAGACAATGATGGTGTTTCCCAGAGATCTTAATAGATATAATTTTAGAAGGGGTTCAAGTTTTATTTATACATTTTTTATTGTATCAAAATATACAGAACATAAAATGTACTATCTAAACCATTTTTAAGTGTACAATTCATTGGCATTAAGTACGTTCACAATGTTATGCAACCATCGTTACAACAGATAAAATTTTGTATAATGTGCATAGCATATATTTCAAACCCATGGTTATATAAATTTCTTAAGCAATGCAGACATTTGTATAAATTGTGTAAAAATCATAAATCGGGGCAGTGTACACATGCAATTATAGTCAGTCTGATGCCTTAATTATTCAATTTTTTTCACAACTTCCTCAGTTTTACTGTAAAGTTGTCTGTAGCTCAAAATTTTCTGCAATCTTTTCAATAAAATTAGTAATATCACTTACAGAACATGAATTTCAGAACATGCTTTTCCACATTTATTCAACTGATAGGGTTTTTCTCATGATGAATTCTTTGCTGCTTCAGTAAAAGGCTAATTTTAAGTTTTCCCACATTTACAAAGCTCCCTTGTTTTTATGACTTCTTTGATGGAGAATAAGATGTGTCTTCTAGTTAAAAGATTTCGCACATGTGTTGCATTTATTTTGTTGCTCTGCTGTGAGTTGAGTAATGTTTAAGGAGATGTGATCTCTTGATGAAGGCTTTGCCACATTCAGTGCACCCGTGGGGTTTCTCGCCTGTATGAATTCTCTGATGCATGACCAACACTGATGAGTCTGCAAAGGCTTTGCCACATTCTCTGCATCGGTATGGTTTCTCGCCTGTATGGATTCTGGAGTGTTTATAAAGGGATGAACTGTACTTGAAGCTTTTCCCACACTCCTTACATTCAAATGAGTTCTCGGGTGTGTGCGATTTCACATGCTGAGTAAAGGAAGAGTTCCAGGTGAATGATTTCCCACATTGACCACATTCATAAGGCTTCTCTCCAGTGTGGAGTCTCTGATGGACCACGAGTTGTGCTTTATGCGTAAAAGCTTTCCCACAATCACTGCACACAAAGGGTCTCTCTCCACTATGAATTTTTTGATGAGCTGCAAGGTGTCCCTTACTGTTAAAGGCTTTCCCACAGTCACTGCATTCAAAGGTTATTTTTTTCCTTGTATGCTTTTTTTCATATCTAATGAGATGAGACTTCTTTTGGAAGGCTTTCCCACATTCACTGCACCCAAAAGTTTTTTTCCTTCTGTGCTTTTTTTCATGTCTAATAAGACACAACTTGTTTTTGAAGGCTTTTCCACATTCCTTGTATTCATAAGTTTTCTCTGATATAACTTTTATTATAACTAAGAAAGTATAAGTTAGGTTGCAAACACTTTCCATTTGATTCACATTTATGCTGTTTTTCTCTTGAAGAAATAAAATTTATATTCAGATTACAATTTTGGACTGTCTCATTGGTCAGTGTTTTCTTGAAGGTGAACATACCTTGGTTCAAAAAACTGTCTTTGCTTCCTTCTCCTTCCTGTCCCTCTAGCTCATCATCAAGTAAGCAGATAACTTCTAAAAAGGAGTAAAATGAAACATTCTCAGTTACTCCTTCCAATATCATGTAATAGAAAGAAATTTTTAAAGTCTATGTTTTAGGGCAAGGATGCCTATTCTGACCACTTCTAGTCAATATAGTACTAAAGTCCTAGCTAGACCAATTAGGTAAGAAAAAGAAACAAAAAACATCCAAATGGGGAAGGAAGAAGTAAAAGAATCTCTGTTCATTGATGACATGATCTTGTATTCAGAAAACCCTAAAGATTCCATGAAAAAACTGTTAGAACTAATAAATTCACCAAAGTTGTAGGATACAAAATCAACATACAAAAATCAGTTGTCTTTCTATACCCTAAAAGCAAACAATCTGAAAAGGAAATTAAGAAAACAATCCATTTACAATAGCATCAAAAAGAATAAAATAAACTTAACCAAGGAGATGAAAGACCTGTACACTGACAACTACAAAACACTTCTGAAAGACATTAAAGAAAACACAAATAAATGGAAAGACATTTTCCATTTTCTGTGTTCATGGACTATTGTTAAAATGTCCCAAATGTACCCAAATGTATCTACAGATTCAGTGCAAGCCCAGTGGAATTTTTTGCAGAATTTGAAAAAGCAATTCTAGGGGCCTTCCCTGGTGGTGCAATGGTTAAGAATCATCCTGCCAGGACTTCCCTGGTGGCACAATGGTTAAGAATCCGCCTGCCAACGCAAGGGACATGGGTTCAAACCCTGGTCTGGGAAGATCCCACATGCTGCGGAGCAACTAAGCCTGTGTGCCACAATTACTGAGCCTGCACTCTGGAGCCTGCGAACCACAACTACTGAGCCCATGTGCCACAACTACTGAAGCCCACGTGCCTAGAGCCCATGCTCTGCAACAAGAGGAGACACCCCAATAAGAAGCCCACGCACTGCAACGAAGAGTAGCCCCCGCTCGCCACAACTAGAGAAAGCCCGTGCACAGCAATGAAGACCCAATGCAGCCAAAAATCAATAAATAAAATAAATAAATTTATATATATATAAAAAAGAAGAATTCACCTGCCAATGCAGGGGACAAGGGTTCGAGCCCTTGTCTGGGCTCGCACAGCAACAAAGACCCAATGCAGCCAAAAATAAATTTAAAAATAAATTAGTTAACTAAAAAAAAAAAAAAGAACGAAAAAGCAATTCTAAAATTCACATGGAACCATGAAGGACTCCCAAGAGCCAAAAGAATCTTGAGAAAGAACAATGCAGCAGGCCTCACATTTCCTGTCCTGAAACCACATCACAAAGTTACAGTAATCAAAACTGTACTTTATGGTACTGGCATAAAGACAGACATATAGACCAACAGAAAAGAATAGAGATCCCAGAAGTAAGCCCACGCATATATGTTCTTCAAGAAGTGTGCCAAGACAACACAATGGGGAAAGAATAGTTTCTTCAACAAATAGTGCTGGGAAAACCAGATACCCACATGTAAAAGAGTGAAATTGGACCCCAATCTCACACGACAAACAAAAATCAACTCAAAATGTATTAAAGACTTAAACATAAGATCTGAAACTATAAAACTCCTAGAAGAAAAGATAGGGGAAAACTTCAGAATATTGCTGCTCACAATGATTTCTTGGATAGGGAACCAAAAGCACTGACAACAAGAGCAAAAATAGACAAGTGGTACTACAGCAAACTAAAAAGTTTCCATCAAGAAAAGGAAACAATTAATAGAGTGAAAAGGCAACCTACAGAATGGGAAAAAATATTTTAAAAACATATATTGGATAAGTCGTTAATATCCAAAATATATAAGGAACCCTTACAACTCAATAGCAAAAAACGGGCAAAGAACTTTAATGGACATTTCTCCAAAGGAGACATACAAATGGTCAACAGGTATATGAAAAGATGCTCAACATCACTAATCATCAGGGAATTGCAATTCAAAACCACAATAAGATATCACCTCACACCTGTTAGGATGCCCATTATTAAAAAAATAATAATAACAAGTGTTGGCAAGAATGTGGAGAAATTAGAACTCTGGTACACTGTTGTTGTGCATGTAAAATGGTACAGCCACTATGGAAAACGGTATGGAGTTTCCTCAAAATATCAAAAATTGAACCACCATATGATCCAGCAATCCCACTTCTGGGTATTTATCAAAAAAATTGAAAACAGGATTTCCTAGAAATATTAGCACTCCTGTGCTCACTGCAGCATTATTCGCAATAGCCAAGAGTTGGAAACAATCTAAATGTCCACTGACAGATGAATGGATAAAGGAAATATGGTATATAATACTTTAAAAAAGAAGGAAATCCTTCACATGCTACAACATGGATGAACCTCAAGGACATTAGGCTAAGTGAAATCAGCTAGGCACAGAAGGACAAAAACTGCATGATAGCACTTACATAAGGTATTTAAAATAGTCAAACCTATATAAGCAGAAAGTAGAGTAGTGGTTGCCAGGGGCAGGGAGGAGTGGGAAATGGCGAGTTGTTCAATGGGTTTAGAATTTCAGTCCTGCAAGATGAGGAAGTTCTAGAGATCCCCTGTACACCAATGTGCATACAGTTAACCATATTGTACTATACACTTAAAAGTTTGCCAATGAGGGTAAGTTTCATATTATGCATTTTTTTCTACCACACACATGCAAAAAGTCTCTGGTTTCAGGCCTAGTCTCCCATTCTGGACTACAAAACAAAAAAGAAATCTGTATTTGTCCTGCCCTGGGCATTAAGAAGAAACTGCTGAAATGGAGGCTTCCAGAAAACAATAATGAGAACAAGTACCTTTTTCTATTTATAAATATGACTTTCCATTCTGTGAAAGATGGTAAAACAGGCACAAAGTAATGTTATAACAATGACAAAGAAAGTTAAAAAGGGCTCTTAACAAGGATGCAGAGTAGCTCTGAGAATGGGGAGAGCCATTTCAGAGGAATGAATGAGGAGGGTAACCAGGGGAACAAGGAGATAAAGGCATTCTGAGAAATGAGAAGAGCTAGACTGGGTTGGGGAAATTTGACCAGAGTCAAAATCTACAACATCTAAGAATTAAGTTATCCTGTTAGGATGCTCCCGAGTCTCCTTCACACACTTCTCCTTCTCCTTCCTCATCCTGCACACAACCACCAAAGAACTGTCAAGCCATTAACTCCCTTTTACCTATAGGCACTTTCCTATATCCTCTCTAGCCACCCAAGCCACAGTTGAGGACTATTTGTAGAAAGTTCTCCAATTCCACTTCTAGCTAGGATTCATTCTCCAATGCCTACACATACCCAGGAACACAGAGGCTCAGCAGAACGTTGAAAAGAGACCAGATGTCAATTCTTTTGCTTCTATCATCAGCTATTTCTACTACTTGATAAGAATTTTTCCTGATAAATAATCCTATTTTTTTATAACCTCTTTCAACCTTCCAGATGTACTAGCCTCCAAAACTCTGCTTTGCCCCTGACACCACACTCTTTAACTCAAATTTCACATTTTGGTTTCCACACATACAGATTCCATTATTTCTGGGGATCTGAACCATAGGACTGCTAGGCTTTACCAACTTTTGCTTTTATATACTGTGTGGTTAAGAAAGTTAACTCTGACTACTGTTACTATGGTGCCACACCGTGTCCAAAACAACATAATCACTGCTCAAAACCCTACAAATGCTAAGTCCACTGATATAATAATGTTAGGGAAAATGGAGAAGGGAATTCTTCACTGTTTCTGAGATTGCCTTCCATCAAGGGAGAACCTTATTAGTGTAACAATTTGGACTCTTACCTCATTCCTTATTTCTCAAATAAACACAATCTGATTACATTATTAGAAACAGATGTATGGAAAGATCTGCCATCATGGTGAGGAAGAAAGAAGAATGAGGATTCTAGGAACTGAGAGAACCAACAAGCACTTCGATGAAACAGGCAGCGCGAGGAGCCAGAGCAGAGAGGAAGGACATCCTCCCACACAAGAGCTGAGAAACAGAAAGAGCAGCCACGTGGAAGAGTGGAAGTGAAGGTGTCACCTGGGGATCTGAGGATGTTGTGTCAGGTGTACCCAGTCACTTTCAAACGTGTGTGGTTTTAAGAGGTGCTTCCTGAAAAGTATTTCAGAGGTGCCTGTCCCTCACTCACCAACTGGGATCTCAGTTCCAGAGACTCCCATCTACCTGCTTTCTCTGACTCACCTGGAGAGCGCCAATGTGGGTTCTCTCCCTCCACCATCCATGGCTCTTGTCCTTGCTCCACCTTGAAGATCACTTTTGTTTTGGTGACTGGACACCCTGTTCATGGGAAACAACACAGAACTGGGGACAAAGTGCTAGGAACAAACGACTACCTTACAATTTGGGTTTGCCTCCTGAAGTCTTAGGGCCTGTGAAGATAACATGCTTTAGAACAGAAAAGACCCTTCTTCATTTGGGAGGCAGAAGCATTAAACATACTACCTGATCCCCAAAGGGGATTATGAATCTTTGACCGGACTAAGCTGGTGGTACAGTGGTTAAGAATCCGCCTGCCAATGCAGGGGACAAGGGTTCCAGCCCCGGTCCGGGAAGATCCCACGTGCCGAGGAGCAACGAGGCCCATGCACCACAACTACCAAGCCTGCTCTCTAGAGCTTGCAGCCGTAACTATTGAGCCCATGTGCCACAACTACTGAAGCCCACACGCCTAGAGCCCGTGCTCCACAACAAGAGAAGCCACCACAATGAGAAGCCCACGCACCGCAACGAAGAGAAGCCCCTGCTCGCCACACTAGAGAAATGGAAAGCCCGCACGCAGCAAAGAAGACCCAACACGGCCATAAATAAACAAACAGAAATGGCAAAAACAAAGAAAAAGATTCTTTGACCACTAAAATTCAGGGTCAAACTTACTAATGCTTCAGAATGTTCACAGGTTTCTCAAGTCTTAAAGGAAGGGTACTATTAGTATATCCTGAGTTACACAGGGAAGTTGTCCTTACCCACTGAGATGAGGTTTCTAAAGTTCTCCAGCATCACATCCCAATACAGCTTCCTCTGAGAATATCCCAGCAGCTGCCACTCCTCCAGGGTGAAGTCCACAGCCACATCCTGGAATGTCACTGATCCCTGTAATAGTACATTCATCTTCGACCTGAAGTGAGCACCACTGGGGCACGTGGAGGGGATTCTGACCAATTCCTCTAATTATGTTCATATGTTCAGAGTTTGCAGTAAGTTACCTAGAATAACTAAAAGCTATGTACTTGATTTAGAATTAAAATTTGTGATAGAAGAAAATCATATTAAAACTGTCCCACTGGTCTTCCCTGGTGGCGCAGTGGTTGAGAGTCCACCTGCCGATGCAGGGGACACGGGTTCGTGCCCCGGTCTGGGAAGATCCCGCGTGCCGCAGAGCGGCTGGGCCCGTGAGCCATGGCCGCTGAGCCTGCGCGTCCGGAGCCTGTGCTCCGCAACGGGAGAGGCCACAACAGTGAGAGGCCCGCGTACCGCAAAAAAAAAAAAAACTGTCCCACTGTATACATATACACACATACGTATATATACATACGTATACATACATATATATGCAGAGAGGGAGAGGAAGAGAAGGAATAAGATAATACTAAGTTCACTGAGCATTGTTTTGGCCTCATGTATTCTGCTTACACAAAGGGACACTGAAAAACAGTCATATGAAAACGGCTACTCATTTATGACAAATCATCAAATTTTTTTCTTTCACGATAAGTTCCAGGAAAATCTTTATATATGGAATTGTTATACCTTATTCTCTAGGTCATGGCCAATAACTTCACTGATTGGGTATCCTGTTTTTATGACTGCCAAGATTAAGCATAACTTTGCATCTCAACATTACAAAGTATGTGCAGACCCTACGGCCTCTATATCAATTTTCTAATTTTTCTTCAATTTAAATTTCAATCTATATTTTTCCCATTTATATTCTTACCTATTAATACTTTTTCACTTTAATATATGGAGCCTTACAAATCACTTCAAATTCACCAGAAAGCAAATTGGAATTTGAATGAATAAATGGATGGACAGACATATGGATGGATGGATATCTTGCCTGGAAGTTGGTCGCTTTCTGTGGCTCATGAGAAAGGACACCGATCTACGAAAACAAGACAGGGGGAGTCCCCTGCCTTTCCAGCCTAGAAATAAGTACCTATGTGCCAGCTACAAAAAAGGCTACTGGGGGAAGAATGACCTGTCAAATAAGCAGGGAAGTCCATGTTATATAGAAAGACCAACTTGTCCATTTTCAATCCTGATATGATCACAGGAAACTTGGATAAGGATGGTCTCTCTTGGGTAGATGTATACATTTCTGCCCATTGATCTATTACAATTTATTGTTAATTTCTGATCTAGTGATTTCTTTTCTCCCAGAAACATATCCCAAAGAAATAAAAATTGATGGATATGAAGATTAAAAGCCTGAGTTCTAGAGCCAGGCAACCAAGTTCAAATTCAGCTACTCCACTTACTAGCAGCAATGACCCTCAGAAAGTCACTTAACTACTCTATACCTCAGTTTTCTTATCTGCAAAACGCTGATGATAATAGTACGCACATCATAGGATTTTTATGAGGATTAAATAAGTGAATACATGGAAACCACTCAGAACAATATGTGGTAAGCACTCAATAAGACTGTGACTATTTTTAAAAATAAAAAAGGGGAGAAAGGGAGAGATGAAAAATGTTTTTATATCATTGCTTATAATATGAAAACACAGACAATAGCTTAAATGTCCATTAACAGTGTTGATTAAAAACAAAAGATGCTGTAGAAAGATATTGCTTTGGAAAGAGGTGCCATTTATATTTGTAGGTGAAAAAAGTACGTTAAAATATATAACATGGGGGCTTCCCTGGTGGAGCAGTGGTTGAGGGTCTGCCTGCCGATGCAGGGGACACGGGTTCGTGCCCCGGTCCAGGAAGATCCCACATGCCGCAGAGCAGCTGGGCCCGTGAGCCATGGCCACTGAACCTGCGTGTCTGGAGCCTGTGCTCCGCAACGGGAGAGGCCACAATAGTGAGAGGCCTGCGTATCGCAAAATAAATAAATAAATAAATAAATATATATATATATATATATCATGATCCTCCCCTCCCCTTTTAAAAGAATATGTATGCAGATACAGAGACACACAAGCTTGGTGGTCTCTGCAAATAAATAATAGCTATTTACCAAAGTGTAAATAATTGTTATTTAGGGTTGTAAAGACAGCAGAATCATACGTAACTTCTATTTTATTTTTTTACATATTTGTACTTTCTAAGTGTTTATACTGTATTATTTTTTCAAATACATACATATACACATACATGTAAATACATACAGTTTAAAAATATACATGTAAAATTTAAACAAAGGTCTATAATGCCCTACAACACCTTGGTTCCACCTCTTCTAACCTCGTCTGCTTCAATCCTTCAAGCATCCTCCTATAGTCACTGATCAGACATTCAGCTTTCTTGCTCTTCCTCCAAAATACCAAGGATGATTACTCAGGATCTCTGCACATCTCTTCTGCCTGGGCTGTTCTCCCACAGGGAAAAATTGAGATACTGCACAGCTCACTCTCTAAATTCCTTCAGGTCTCTGCTTACAGGTCACTTACCAGTGAGGCTTTTCTTGACAACCTCAGATAAAAGAGCTTCCTCCCTCACGGTCACCACCACTCTGTACACCCTTACTCTGTCTTTTTCTCCATTGCACCTACTATCAAATAACAGATTGTGTATCTGTTTGATTTTTGTTTCTCTACCTCCATGAAAAACATAGATTCTGTTTTACTCACTGTGGTGCACCAAGTACCAGAATGGTGTTTGGTCCACAACAGACACTCAGCAAATATTTGCTGAATGACTCAAACTCCTTGTTACATGTTTTCAAAAGAAACTTATTAAGCAACTTTGGCCCAACTGAACTGTGATGCAGAGGACTTCCCTGGCAGGCGAGTGGTTAAGACTCCACGCTTCCACTTCACGGGTCACCCGTTCAATCCCTGGGCAGGGAACTAAGATCCTGCATGCCACTGCGGTGCGGCAAAACTTTTTTTAATTTTTATTATTTTTATTTTTGGCTGCACTAGGTCTTCATTGCTGCCCGTGGGCTTTCTCTAGTTGTGGCGAGTGGGGGCTACTCTTCATTGCAGTGCAGGGGCTTCTCATTGCGGTGGCTTCTCTTGTTGCAGAGCACGGGCTCTAGGCACACAGGCTTCAGTAGTTGTGGCACAGGCACTCAGTAGTTGTGGTGCACAGGTTTAGTTGCTCCGCGGCATGTGGGATCTTCCCGGACCAGGGCTCGAACCCATGTACCCTGTATTGGCAGGCGGATTCTTAACCACTGCACCACCAGGTAAGACCCGTGGCAAAACTTCTGAACTGTGATGCAGGAAAAAGAACAGTCTGGGAATTGAAGACTGGATTTCAGGCCTGACTCAGCCACTAACAAGCTGTGGGACTCTAGCACTCAATTGCCATCTCCTTAAAATGAAGAAGTAGAACCAGAAGACTCCGAAAAGTCCTTCTAGCATCTTGAGGCTGTGATTACTCTGTAAACTAGCTCTGCATTTAGGTAAGGGGAGAAAGGGAATCAGCATAACCCCAAAGGGCAAATATGACAACTAAGATAGTTAAGGAGCCAGCTTAATTGTGAAGGAAGCAATGAGGAAGGGAACGCACTGGTGTGAATGTGTGTTTGTGAGAGCCTGAGAGAGAGAGAAAGAGAGAGGGGGACTGAATAAATGTGTTTAGGAAAGCAGCAGAATTTCTTCTGTAGTAGCTCTTGATTCTTCTTTCCCTTGACCATACCCTCATTCTCCTCCTGTGAGTTTCATTTTCCTGTGGAGCCTGACCACATAAACCCATACTTCATTTTCTGTAATTCTCACCTCTCTCCTCAAACATTTGGGACAACACCTCCATAAACACAGTCCTTGATGGTACTTACATGTAATGCCATGAGTCAAGCCCTACTCTCACTAGATAGTAGAGACAGAAG
This sequence comes from Monodon monoceros, assembly GCF_005190385.1. Lineage (NCBI taxonomy): Eukaryota > Metazoa > Chordata > Mammalia > Artiodactyla > Monodontidae > Monodon > Monodon monoceros. The sequence goes on from NW_021703774.1 coordinate 148,378,751, forward strand.
TTGATTCTTGTCTCAACTGAAATGGGGTAAAAACGTCACAGGTCAGGAGAGCCTCTTCCCGGGGTTAATCTGACGGAGAAGCAACACTCCTTCAACAGGAACCTTCACGTTGGGCCACGATTCTTTAAACTCACCATCCTGTGGCCCTAGGTTGGCTTTCTGTAGATTTTAACCAGGGCCGCTGGAAACTAAAACAGGCAGGAATACGCAAGAGGGACCCTCAGGTTCAATTACACAGTCTTCCTGCAGAGACACCAAGAGTTCTCTCAATAACAATGATCACAAGTTGAAGTTCGTTTAGCATTCACTCCTCAAGAAGAATACAAACTAACTCTTTGTTTTAGGCAAAGTACTATGTTGCAAAATTAATGAAATTTGGGTAAAATGGCACTGAGTTTGAATACTCGCTCCTCCACTAACTAGCTGTGTGAGTTGAAGCAGCTTCATACCTCCCTGTAAAACGATGAGTACACTTACAAAGTCATCGTGATAAACAAATGCCAATACTTTAAAATAATGTGCTTAACAGTGTCTGGCACTGGCTGTATTGATTCTCTTCCCCGCCGCTTTGAAGGGGTTTACTGCCTTCGGCGAGTCAGAAATCTTGTGGAATGAGATGAGTTACGGTTCAACGCACAGGCGGGGGCTCCCTACGCGGGCCACACTACCTACAGCACAGCAACGCAGACTGGCCCGCCACGCCCCTGCCAGACCTGGGCAGAAAGGAGCCCGGCCCTTACTCGGCTTCCTCTGAGCCAAATGCCCCCGCGCATAGGAGTTACCTACAATTATGCTTTCTTCACATGAACTGAGAAGCCGGTCTCTGCTCTCCACCTGTCCCTCAAGCCCTTCTAGCTCACCCACCGCTCAGTACTGAAACACGTGGAGGAACGCAAACACTTCCTGAGGTCCCCACTGCGCGTGTGCGGAAGTAGCGACTCACCCAGACCCTCCCCCCAGGGTTCTCTGAGGAAATCCACCAGAGACTACATTTCCCATAAGGCTCCTGGAGTTTATGTCCGTAAGGCCTCAGGGACTTCCTCTTCATCTACGGAGATTTCTAGTTTGATGTAGTTTGGGCTTCATGGAGAATCATATTGAAAGGAAACGTGTACGTAATTTTTACTGATTAATATAAACGTGACATATAGAAAACATATGCCATATAGACGTGGTAAATAGAAAACAGTAATTTATTTAAAGGAAGAGTTTCTTCTTTCATTTTATTTTTAAAAAGAATTAAACTTAGTAACACTGTAATAACATATCATCTGTAAATAGTTTTAAAATCTAAACTACGTAAATTAATATATTAGATCCCTGTTGAAAAGGTTTTTAGTTTCAGACAGCTTAGTTATGAGTATATTTCAAAGCTTTATTACAGTCTAGCTGTAAGGGAACAGCAAGAGGGCAATTTCAGGTTTCACTCAGGGAAAAGAGTTTATATAGGAAAAGAGAAGGGTTACATAATCGTTGGCGAGCTATAAAAATGAGAGTGTATCTAACAGGCATCAGATACATCAGAGTGTATCTAACAGGCATCTAACAAGCATTGGGTGGATAACTAGTTTCTATAACAAGTCTTAATTCCATTAAAGTCATTTAGAAATTGCTTATCAGGAATGATCATTTTTTCCCAGAAGGAAGTCATGAATTATAGTATGCAAAAAAAAAAACCCTTTCCCCAGACGAGGTTTGGGACAATTTCTCTTCTATAGGTTTCTTCAGACCTCTCTCCTCCACCCCTCAGCTCTCTCTCTCTCTCTCTTTTTTTAAAAAAATTATTTATTAATTTATTTATGGCTGCATAGGGTCTTAGTTGCGGCACATGCAATCTTTCGTTGCGGCATTCGGGCTTCTCTCTAGTTGTGGCCCACAGGCTCAGTAGTTGTGGCACATGGGCTTAGTGGCCCTGTGGCATGTGGGATCTTAGTTCCCTGACCAGGGATCGAACTCACATCCCCTGCATTGGAAGGCAGATTTTTAACCGCTGGACCACCAGAGAAGTCCCCTTTTTTTTTTTTTTTTAATGTGTGTATACTGTCAGGCCTTATCGTAAGCATATATCTAATATTCATTCAACAAAAACATGTTGCCTGAGTTCCTGTTATATACCAGACATTGATTTGGGTATGGAGTAGTGAGCAAAACAGACAAAAATGCCTGCCTTGTGGACCTAATGTTCTATTTTATTAGATATTGATAAATGCTATGGAGAAAAATAGTGCAATGAAAGGGGATAGGCAGTAGTGGAGGGCTGCAGTTTTAAACAGAGTAGTCCAGGAAGGCCCCTCTTAGGAGATATTTGAGCAAAGACCTGAAGGAAATGAAGTTGCAAACTCATGCCAGATGAAAAAGGGTTTTAGGTAGAGGAAACAGCAAGAGCAAAGACCTGAAGCAGAAAGTGCCAAACACATTTAAAGAACAGCAAGGAGGGCCATGTACCTGGAGAAGGGAGAATAATAGAGAGGTAAGGAGGGGTGAGGGCCCAGACTGTGGAGGGACTTGTAATCAATGTAAGGACTTTAGCTTTTCCTCTGAGTGAAAATAGAGGCTTCTGGAGAATTTTGAGCAGAGGAGTGGCATGGTCTGACTCAAGTTTTAATATGATCACTCTGACTGCTGTGTGGAGAATAAACTGGAGGAAAGCCAGGGTACAACCAGTTAGGAGGTCATTAGAATAATCAAGAAGTGAGATGATGGTGGCTCAGACCAAGTAGTAGCAGAAGAGCTAGTGAGAAGTAGTTGCATTCAAGGTCTAGTTTGAAGGCAGACTCAATATTGATTTACTGTAGATCATATATAAGTTATGAGAGAAAAAGGAAACTCAAGAATGATTCCCATGTTCCAGGTGTGAGCAAGTGAAAGGACGGAATTGCCATCAGATGAGATGGAGAAGGCTGCAAGAGGAGCACATCTAGGGAGAAGGAGAGAGAGCAGGACCTGTTTTGAACGTGTTTAGTTTGAGATGCCGATTAGAGAAAACCAGGTGGTGAAGTTGGACAAATATGCTTGAATTCAGGAGAGATGTCTACAAGAAATACATTTGGGAGATATCATTATATAGATAGACTTTGAAACCATCAGACAAATGGGGTTACCAATGAAGAGCATATAGAGAGAGAAGAGAAGAGGTCTGAGGATAGAGCCCTGGGATATTCCCAAGTTGAGAGTTTGTAGAGATGAGAAGGACTCAGCAGGGAGACTGAGAAGGAAAAATCAGTGAAGCAGGAGGAGAACCAGGAGAATGTGGCTGCTGTAAGCAACGTGGAAATAAATGTTTCACAGAGAACCGAGAGCTACATCGCGTCCTAAGCTGTTAATAATTAAGGCCGACGACTTGGTCATTGGATACAGCAAGTAGAATTTTATCGGTGACCTTTACCAGAACAGTTTCAGCAGAGTGGTGTAGGGGAAAGCCTATTTGGAATGAGTTTAAGAGAACATGACCTGAAAAGTCTAGATTGGGGGAATTTCAGTGAGACAAAGAGATGGTTTCTGTGGAAAAAAAAAAAATTCAAGAAGGAAAAGCAAAAGACGGAAGGGGAATGTGTAGATTAACAGAGTGCTAAAACTAGCACTTTGGTGAAAGTTTGATGAGGAACAGGATATTATTTCCCCTGAAAATTACTTAATTACCATTTTTCCCTTTGTAATTAAGTAATTAATTAAGGGAAAAATGGTAATTTTACAATGCAGAAATGTGGTGGATGCCACCCTAACCAAGTAATTAAAGTGACCAGTAATGGGAATTCCCTGGTGGCGCAGTGGTTAAGAATCTGCCTGCCAATGCAGGGGACACGGGTTTGAGCCCTGGTCCGGGAAGATCCCACATGCCACGAAGCAACTAAGCCTGTGGACCACAACTACTGAGCCTGCGCTCTAGAGCCCGTGAGCCACAACCACTGAGCCCGCATGCCACAACTACTGAAGCCTGCACACCTAGAGCCTGTGCTCCTCAACAAGAGGAGCCACCACGATGAGAGGCCTGCGCACCGCAATGAAGAGTAGCCCCTGTTCGCCACAACTAGAGAAAGCCCGCGTGCAACAGTGAAGACCCACCTCAGCCAAATAAGTAAATAAATAAATAAATAAAATTTTAAAATAAAATTAAAAAAAAGTAAGATCACCAGTAATAAGTTTGACATTGTGCCTCCTGACATGAAATACTAAGAATATCACTTACATGATATACTTGCCCAAATGCATAACTTGAATCTAATCATGAGGAATCATCAGACCAACCACAACTGAGGGGCACTCTACAAAATAACTGGCCTGTACTCTCCAAAAATATCAACGTCATGAAAGACGTTGAAAGGCTGAGGAATTGTTCCAGATTAAAGGAGTCTGAAGAAATATGACAAGTAAATACAATGGTTAATCCTGGTTTGGATCCTGGACCAGAAAAAAAAAATTAAGAAAAGCGTTATTGGTTTAAATGCAATGTGGTATCTTGGATTGGATCCTAGATCAGAAAAAGGACACTTATTGAAAAACTAGTGAAATATGAATAAAATCTGGAATTTAGTTAATTGTGATAAACTGGTGTTGGCTTCTTAGTTGTGCTCTGGTAATAAAAGTTGTTAACTTTAGGGGCAATAGGTGAAGGATATATGGGAACTCTCGGTACTAGCTTTGAAACTTTTCTGTAAACCTAAAATTATTCCAAAATTAAAAATTTCTTTAAAAAAGAACAGTATTGAGACAATTGGGGAATTTTATGGATGATAGATTATAGTACTATACCAGTGGTAAATTTTTTTTAATTTTGATCATTGAACTGTGGTCATATAACAGAATGTCCATGTTCAAAGGGGTGAAATGTTATTGGACATCTTCTCAGCCTCACTTCTTCCTTTTTTTTTTTTCTGCCCACAGCATGCAGTTCCCCAACCAGGGATTGAACCCAGGCCACTGCAGTGAAAGCCCAGAATCCTAACCACTAGGCACCAGGGAACTTCCTCTTCTTCCTTCTTTTGGTAACAGACCCTATTTTTCTTTTGGGGGACTACTCTGCTCCTATTACATGAGATCTTGGTGGCAATGTAAATCAAGGTTTTCTGTGGTATCAATCTGTCTTTTCAGTGGTATGCACTAGCTCACTGGAAATAATACGCTTTTAGTTTTGCAAAGGAAATTACTAAAAGACTAAAGTGCTTCTAAAAAAATAAGAGACCATTGTTTCTTCCTCATCATAGGTGAGTTTAACACATTTGCAATTAATATTATTATTGATATGCTTTTATTTATTTCTACTTTTTTTTTTTTGCTTTCTATTTATTATGTCGTTTTCTGCAACTTTCACCTTTCCTGCTCTGTTGGATTTATGAAGTTTTCATTATTGCCCTCTTCAGATCTTTAAGTTACACATTATATTTCTATGCTTTTCTAGTTACCCTTACTTTTTTTATACCTTTATAAAGCCTAAACTCTCTTTTTCCAGAACTCAAGGACTCCTAAACTTAGATCTGCCTTTCCCACTTTTTCTGTTTTCTTCTTTTCATTATACTTTTTGTATTTCATTCTTAAAAATTAGCATATATGATATAATCAGAAAAAAATGAAGTTTCATTGGGGAGAAAACGCCCTGTGTGCCATCTGCCATCTGTGTATAAATAAAAGAGAAAGAAGGTATTTTTCAGTGATCTTTTTATAAAGTAAAAAAGGAAAGAAAATCTCAAGGTATGACAGACTCTTAGAGGTGGGAAAAATCGAGGGAGTTCTCATTTAGATTGTGTATGGCTGTTTCAGCCACAGAATACAAATAGACTAGGGAGTTCTGGGAATCTGAGATGTTTGGATAGAACTAAGCATAGTTTTGGTTTTCTTCTTGCCAAAATCTCATATGGCCTAAGCCAATGAGCTCAGTGACAAAAACTCTCAAGGTGGCAGTTTATATTTGTCCAGTAAGGAAGTATATATATATATTTTTATTTTATTTTTTTTAATTTTTGGCTGCATTGGGTCTTTGTTCCTGAGCGTGGGCTTTCTCTAGTTGCAGCAAGCGGAGGCTATTCTTCATTGTGAACGGGCTTCTCTTGCTGCAGAGCACAGGCTCTAGGCGCGTGGGCTTCAGTAGTTGTGGCACATGGGCTCAGTAGTTGTGGCTCGCGGGCTCTAGAGCGCAGGTTCGGCAGTTATGGCGCATGGGCTTAGTTGCTACGCGGCATGTGGGATCTTCCTGGACCAGGGCTTGAACCCGTGTCCCCTGCATTGGCAGGTAGATTCTTAACCACTGCGCCACTAGGGAAGCCCAAGGAAGTATATTTTAACTTGCTCTACTGTATTCCTTCTTCCACTTAAGGAAGTGAATTAATTTATGGAAACTAGATAACATACTTCCTGACATATTACAATTAAAATTCCCTTGTTTTATTCGCAGACCATCGCACACCTCTTGCCACCTCGACCTACACAGCTGCTCTTCCAAGGGGACCTCACATCATGCCGACAACAGTAGAGCTCCCTACTGCCTCCTAATATGTGTCCTCTTCCTGTAGCCTTACATAGTTTTGAGTTTCTCAGATGAGAAGCATGGGCATGGGAAGGGGAGATAGGATGGGAATGGAAAGCACTGAGTAGGGTAAAACAAGGATTTCATGTAGGAAATGAGAGAAAACTGTTGGGCTGCAAAAAAAAAGGCAAGTCCCGTGACTATACATACCTAAAGAGTTCCCTGTGTGGCTGACAAATGGATTCTGAAGACAATTCCAAAAGAAAGAAGGTAACAGAAATTTTTGAAACTGCAAGAGTGTAACTAGTATGCCACCTCCTAAAACAACTGGGAAAGTGTTAAAGAAAAAAGGTATTCAGTGACATTTGTTAAAGATGACAAATGACAAGACAGACTTTACTCAGGACCAGTGTGATAGGTATAGGGACCACTGCCATGGGATTTTAGTTGGGGAGAGATTGGGCTCAACTCTGAATACACCATACACAAGTAGGAATTTATAGCTAAGGAGTAGGGTAGGGGGTCAGTGGGTGGAAAATTACTAAGAGAAAACGGGTAAGGAGGGTTCTGGCTGAATCTGCCTAACAGGATTCCTGCTGAAGACAGGCCAGGGTGATCAGACATCACCTGAAGGATGATGGAGGATGAGAAACCTGATCAGATATTGAGGGTGGAGGGTTCTGGTTAAAATGACTTAGCAGGGTTCTTGCTAAAACCAGATTTTACAAGTAAGTGTGCAAGTGGGCCTCGGAAAGGTTCAGGAGCCTGACTAAAGTTTGGTCAAGCAACAAAGTCAGTAAATAATTTAGATCCTTAAGTGCTAGTATGCTTGTTCAAAAAAAAAGCACTGTCATTAATTTATAATCATTACTCAGCATTACTCTTCAAAAAATGGCCAATGAGGGCTTCCCTGGTGGCACAATGGTTGGGAGTCCGCCTGCCGATGCAGGGGACGTGGTTTCGTGCCCCAGTCCGGGAGGATCCCACATGCCGCGGAGCGGCTGGGCCCGTGAGCCATGGCTGCTGAGCCTGCGCATCCAGAGCCTGTGCTCCGCAAGAGGAGAGGCCGCAGCGGTGAGAGGCCGGCGTACCGCAAAAAAAAAAAAAAGGCCAATGAGAGAAAAACAATGTAATATAGTTGTAACTGAGCTTAAACTTGAAAAGGCTTGATTTCTGAATTTAGGTTCAAGCTGTTTTGTCACAACTCAAGAAGAGGCATAAAAGTCTTTTGACATTATCAAAGAATATTGTGAACAGCAGTAAAAACTGTAGCTTAAATAATGGTTGGGGCTTCCCTAGTGGCACAGTGGTTGAGAGTCCGCCTGCCGATGCAGGGGACACGGATTCGTGCCCCGGTCCGGGAGGATCCCACATGCCGCGGAGCGGCTGGGCCCGTGAGCCATGACCGCTGAGTGTGCGCGTCTGGAGCCTGTGCAATGAGAGAGGCCACAACAGTGAGAGGCCAGCGTACCACAAAAAAAAAAAAAAAAGGTTGTTTCATCCTTTTAAGGGAATATGTGGAACTTACAAAATGTCACGTTCCAAAGTGAAGTTGCTGAGCAAAAAAAAAGTGCTCTTTTCAACTCGATTAATGCTGCCTGTGCTGTCACATGGTAAATTCCAGGCACCCCTAGGAGCAAAACCTGTATCAATTTCTTACAAGAAAACAAAAAATAGACCCCAAAGCTCACTCCCTGAAAGTTGCAAAGTATCATGACACTCTAGTTTATTAAAATGAAATGTAGATGATACCCTAGTTAACTACTACTTGAGCTATACTTACACCTTAGGTAAATACATCAATGAAAAAGAACAGGAAGGGTAAATGTTTTATTTACACACTTATTTAAATACTTCTTTTCCTCAACTGAGTACTTACTGTAATACAGAATACAACTGCTTTCCCCCGCTCAATTGGTATCTTGTTAAATTATACATATGTGTAATTCTATACATCTTTATAACAAGTTTGAGAATGAGATTCAGTAACACTGCCATACCCCTCAAAAGTGCCAGCAAATGGGTGCAAATATTACTGAAATTCATACTACATATTAAACCACATGTTTTCACTTGCATGTTACTGTTAGGATTGGAAGAAAAAAATGGTGAAATTTACTGCAGAAACTCTTAATAGATATAATTTAATATAATATATAATATAAACATATTTTTTACTCACACTTGCATAATTGTATAATTTGTTATAAGAATTAAAAATCAGAGATGGTAAATGTAGTTTTCACTGATTCCTTGATTGTTTAATTTATGCTTACTTTCCAAGCTCTATGTGCATTTATAAATTAACTTTTTCTGTGATCTTTTCTCTAAAAACTTTATTATCACTTGCAGAACATGATTGGCATTGGTTTTTTTAATGGGAATTTATTCTTCCAATTCATTCAGATTGGTGGATTTCTCCTCACCATAAATTCTCTACTTAATAAGGTTTATCAAATATTTAAAGTTTTCTCACATTCATAAGTGAATATTACATATGAATTTTCTGATGTAAAATAAGATTTGACTTCTGGGAAAATGCTTTCCTACATTTGCTACATTCATAGGGCTTTTCTCCTGTATGAATTATCTGATGTCTGAGGAGATGACACTTCTTGATGAAGGCTTTGCCACATTCAATACATCCATAAGGTTTCTCTCCTGTGTGAATTCTTTGATGAGTAACAAGCACAGAAGTGTTGCCAAAGGCTTTGCCACACACGATGCATCGATAGGGTTTCTCTCCTGTATGAAATCTAGAGTGTTTATAAAGGGATGAACTATACCTGAAGGTTTTCCCACATTCCTTACATTCAAATGAGTTCTCAAGTGTATGTGATTTCACGTGTTGAGTAAAGGAGGAGTTCCAGGTGAATGATTTTCCACATTGACCGCATTCATAAGGTTTCTCTCCAGTGTGGAGTCTCTGATGGACCATGAGTTGTGCTTTATGTGTAAATGCTTTCCCACAATCACTGCACACAAAGGGTCTCTCTCCATTATGTATTTTCTGATGAGTTGCAAGGTGAGCCTTCCTGCTATAGGCTCTCCCACAGTCGTTGCATTCAAAGGGTTTTTTTCTTGTATGATTTTTTTCATGTCTAATAAAATGAAACTTCGTTTTGAAGGCTTTCCCACATTCACTGCATTCATAAGAGTTTTCTCCAGTATAACATCTATTACAATTAAGTAAGTCTGAAGTAGGTTGCAAACTCTTCCTATATGACTTACATTTATATGATATTTTTCTTGTAGGATTAAGACTTGTGCTCATATTATAACCATGAAGTCTCTTCACAGTCAAAATTTTATTGAACATGAACAAAACTGAATTCAAAAAATTGTCTTTGCTTTCCTGGTGCTTGTCTGATTCATCAATAAGTGGGCAGTCAGCTTCTAAAAAGGAGTACAGTGAAACATTCCTAGTTAATCTTTGCCATCAACAGTTATAGAAACATATATGATTCCAAATCTAGTCTCTCATTCTGAAACAAATCTGTATTTGCCTTGATCCTGGGCTTTAAGAATAAAACTGCTAAAGAGGAAATGGGAGCACAGAATGACAATGAGAACAGATGGCTTAACTTGTGACCTGAGGAAAGATAGTAAAATAGCACAAGGTACAGTAAGGAGGGTACAAAGGAAATCAAAAAGTTGCTCAATTGCTCAACAAGGGCATATGGTTAGCTCACAGAATGATGACAGCCCACTGTGGAGATGTGATCAATGGACCGGGTAGCCAGGGGAACAAGAGACAAGGGAGTTAAGGGAAAATATCAGAGGGAAAACTAGATTTGGAGAAGGGAGATCAGAATCAGGGTCCTTACTACCTAATTCCTAGATTACCCAGGTAGAATAGCTCCTTATTTCCCTCATTCATATCTCTTTTTCCTCTTGATCATCTGGCACAATGTCATTTCCCTTCAGGAACATTTTTCTATCTCCAACCCTCTAACCTCATCCAAACCACGGCTGAGACATATCTGTAGACAGGGCTCCAACACTACTACAGCTGGGATTCATTCTTACACGTACTTGTAAGCCCAGGAACACAAAGGTCTAGCAGGTCATTCGAGGGTGTGCTATTCTTAGCCCAAGCACAGATTCTATCTGCTTGTTACCATTTTTATTCAGGCTAAGTTTTGATATATGACAAGTACTGCTTTTACATCCTCTTTCAATCTGCCTAACAAACTAGTCCCCAGAAAGCCTCTTTGCCCCTGAAGTCACATTTTTAACTCCTAATCTCAAAACCCTATAAATCCCCAATACACTGTTCCATTAAAAACAAAAAAAAATTAGGGAGGGGGTTATAATTCCCCACTCGTGAATTTCCTTCCATGTGGAGTTACTACAATACCCCTAGCCTTTTGCTTCATGCCTTATCCTCTGTGGAGCTGGCTGAGTAGTGGGCTATAGCCATTAATACACATTTCTTTATTGAGTGGTTCTAAATGTGGGGACTGGGTTCCTGTCTTCTTTCCTCTCTACTTCAACCAATGAGAAGCAGCATCCTGTGTTACCTTGGCCAACAATAACCAACTGAAAAATCCAGGGTAATCAGCCTGGTGAACAAAAATATGCAATACAATGAATTCACTCATGGTATCTAAGCATGCACTACTCTAGCCCTCAACAAATACCTACTTCTGTTCCAAGGATTCTAGATTCTAAATAGCTACAATCATTTGCTCATGTTCCTTCCCCACCTTAACTTGCCCTCCTTCATCCTCTCTCATCCTATCTAGTATTTAGATATCCTTTAGGGAGGAGCCATTGTTCCATGATCTTAAAAAAAAGGCTCCTCCAGTCTTTGCCTACTTTAAACTTTAGGCTCCATTTTCTCTGAACTTCTAAGACAGTCATCACTGCTGCCTAAACCATTTATTTTGACAACTAGCTAGATTAAAACCACAATGTTACTGTGCATTGAACAAATGTTCCACATTCATCAAATTTTAAAATATATGGCTATGTTTTGCCTTTTCAACTACAATTTACAAACCTGGAAAAACAATTTTTTTTCTTTATTTGAATCCTTCTCAGGAAACATTAAAAAGCCTTGTTGAATGCAAGGATAAGAAACATCCCCACAATCCCTGACTTTACAAAAATGAATTAATTAAATATTCATTGAATGTCCATGATGTGCTCAGCTATGGTGTGAAGAAAAAAAATGATACTGGACTTTCTCTTCAGGGAGTAATCATGAGAAAACATGCCTTAAAGCCACAGGTTTTTGTTTTTTTTTTTTAAAGTCTTAAAAGCCACAGGATTAAAAAAAAAATCTAAGATAGTATATGTCAAGTTTTCGTTGACAGAGCCATAGTAGAGTTGGGATGGGAATTCAAAGAAGGCAGAGATCAATGTAGGCTAAAGTTACCATGAAAGAGGAGAAAACTGAATTTAGACTTCATAGCATGCTGGTTTTGAAACCGAGTGGGGCCTTGAGGGGCTCCCAGGCACTGAAACCATGAGGCCTGAGCGCTGAGGCCTCCTTTTGTCCACCATTTCTTCCAGGCAAGACTCCAGCCTCCATGACCATCCCTGAGTTCCAAAGGGTGGATTTGAACAGTTGCTAATCAAGGGAGGAGCAGCTAAGAAACAACCTGAGGCAGGATTAAAGGGACCAGAGAAGCTCAACAAGATTAAGAGAAGATCACCTGAGACTGAGGGAGTGCAAGCCCTGTTCACACCCTAATCTTGTCAGGACACCACCTTTGAACCCCTGTTATAAAGCCCTTAATCAAATCCTCTGGGAGAGAGATACATAGTTTTTCAAGGCTGAAGCCCAGTGTGTCTCCCTTTGCCTGGCAAAGCAATAAAGCTATCCTCTTCTACTTCACCCAAAACTCTGTGATTTGATTCAGCATTGCTGTACAGAGAGGCCGAGCTTTCGGTAACGGTTTTAGTTAGATGGAGCAAATCAGAATCAAAAGGACTAATGCGGAAAAGAAAACTGTGTACAGAGGATGCTAAAGAGTCTAATTGCATGGAATAGGGAAAAGATGGACAATTCTGGATAAACATGGGATCACATACAGAGGGATAAGCGATTTAAATACCATAATACAGGTGATACAGGAATAACATGTTTGTCAGAAGAGTGACAAGCAAAATGAAATAATTCAGATAAATCTTGCAAGAACATCTAAGATAAACCAGAAAGTAGGCTGGAATTGGCAATATAAGTATTTACATAAACAGCCAAGATACCATATCAGGAGTTAAAATTCATTTGTTTTATGCCAGTAGTAATTGGGGTTCCAGGGAATCTAAAACACATTTAATTGGTATCTTAATCATTTGAAACATACTTCTTTTATGGACTCTGTGCAAAGGGAAGATTTTATTTTGAGTCAGTCTTGGATAAACTAATAGTTGAAATTGAAGGTAATAAGTCACAATAGTATTTAAGGAGAAATTCTTAAGAGAAAAAGCCAAATTCCTTACCACAGTGATTTTGTGACTACAGACCAGGAGACCAGTCACTACCTTTTATTGTAAGGATAAAGGTAAAGGGTTGAAGAATATTAAAAATTGGTTACTATGATAAAACAGACAATAAGGCCAGGTAGGGTAAAATTAAGGGAATGGAGAGCTGGTGAGGCAAAGATGCTGGAGATGGCACAAAATAAATAACTGTAGTCTTTAGAGTGATGAAGTTTCTGAGGGAGTTACTGTGGACAGAATTTCAGAAGATGGAAGAGAAGTCAAACAGCAAAGGGTGAATAAGCTGTGAGAAAGGGTGAGGGCAGATTAGTGAGGAACTAATTCAAATAAAGTTGGAGGACAGTTTCCAAAAGATATCAATATTATCAAGTGAAGCAGAAAGATGCACTAGAAGGTAGATACCCCAAGTTAGCTGTAAGACTAAAGATGAGCAAGGTAGGGTACACAGGGGGAGTATATGCTGCAAGAAAAGGAACGAGTTTTTTTAAAAAAGGAAAAAAATTAGGAAGAACATGTTATAAAAGTTTTGAAATAAAAACAACTAACATATGCTGAACACTTACTGTCTGCCACTATATGAAGGGTTTTGCTTGTATTAACTCATATAATCTTTACAAAAACCTGAGGTAAAGTCATATTATCCCTATTTTATAAATAAAGTTGTGCTACAAAATAATTAGGTTAGACAGAGGTTGGTGGAATAAGACTTCAAATCCACATAATCTGACTACATTATTAGAAACAGATGTATGGAAAGATCTGCCATCATGTTGAGGAGGGAAGAAGAATGAGGATTCTAGGGACTGAGAGAACCAACAAGCACTTCGATGGAACAGGCAGCGCGAGGAGCCAGAGCGGAGAGGAAGGACATCCTCCCACACAAGAGCTGAGAAACAGAAAGAGCAGCCACGTGGAAGAGTGGAAGTGAAGGTGTCACCTGGGGATCTGAGGATGTTGTGTCAGGTGTACCCAGTCACTTTCAAACGTGTGTGGTTTTAAGAGGTGCTTCCTGAAAAGTATTTCAAAGGTGCCTGTCCCTCACTCACCAACTGGGATCTCAGTTCCAGAGACTCCCATCTACCTGCTTTCTCTGACTCACCTGGAGAGCGCCAACGTGGGTTCTCTCCCTCCACCATCCATGGCTCTTGTCCTTGCTCCACCTTGAAGATCACTATTGTTTTGGTGACTGGACACCCTGTTCATGGGAAACAACACAGAACTGGGGACAAAGTGCTAGGAACAAACGACTACCTCACAATTCGGGTTTGCCTCCTGGAGTCTTAGGGCCTGTGAAGATGACAGACAAGCTTTAGACAGAAAAGACCCTTCTTCATTTGGGAGGCAGAAGCATTAAACAAATTATCTGATCCCCAAAGGGGATTAAGAATCTTTGACCACTAAAATTCAGGGACAAACTTACTAATGCTTCAGAATGTTCACAGCTTTCGCAGGTCTTAAAGGAAGGGCACTATTAAAACATAATGAGTTACACTGAAAAGTTACCACCCACTGTCCTTACCCATTGAGATGAGGTTTCTAAAGTTCTCCAACATCACATCCCAATACAAGGTTCTCTGATCACAGTCAAGCAGCTGCCACTCCTCTGGGGTGAATTCCACAGCCACATCCTGGAGTGTCACTGATCCCTGTAATAGTACATGGATCTTCAAACTAAAGTGTGCATCATTTGGGGACTTATAAGAGAATCATGGCAGCCTCTTAGGATCATATCATGTTCATTGCTGAGGTTTCAGAAAGTAATGTATGATAACTACTGTACACCTGATTCAGAAATATACTTTGTGATAGAAACAAAAATTATATTAAAAATATTCAACTAGTGCCAGGATAATTCAATGGGGGAAAGAATGGTCTTTTAAACAAATGGTGTTGGAACAACTGGATCTCCACATGCAAAAAAATGAAGTTGGACTCCCCTCAACACACACACCTCACATCATATATAAAAACGAACTAAAGGGCTTCCCTGGTGGCGCAGTGGTTGAGAGTCCGCCTGCCGATGCAGGGGACATGGGTTCGTGCCCCGGTCCGGGAAGATCCCACATGCTGTGGAGCGGCTGGGCCCGTGAGCCATGGCCGCTGAGCCTGCGCGTCTGGAGCCTGTGCTCCACAACGGGAGAGGCCAAAACAGTGAGAGGCCTGCGTACCGCAAAAAAAACAAAACAAAAAAAAAAAACAACGAACTAAAAATGGATCAGAGACCTATGTGTAAGAGTTAAAACTAGAGGTGACCCTTGAACAACCTCTCCACAGTTAAAAATCCACATAACTTTACAGCCCTCCATATCCGTGGTTCCACAACCACGAATTCAACGAACCACAGGTCATGTAGTACTGTAGTATGTATGTATTGAAAAAAATCTACATATAAGTGGACCCACACGGTTCAAGCCCGTGTTGCTCAAGGGTCAACTGTACATAATTCTTAGATGAAAACAAGGGAGTAAATCTTTATGACCTGGGATTAGGCAATGGTTTCTTACACATGACAGAAAAAGTGTAAGTGACAAAAGGAAAAAAATAGATAAATTGGAATTCACCAAAATTAAACATTTTTAAGCTCCAAAGGATACCATGAAGAAAGTGAAAAAGACAATTCACAAAATAGGAGGAAATATTTGTAAATCATATATCTAAAAAGAAATTTGCATCTAAATTATAAAAAGAATTCTTACAACACAACAATAAAAAGAAAACCCAATTTAAAAATGGGCAAAGGATTTGAACAGACATTTTTCCAAAAACAGATATGGTCCATAAGCACATGAAAAGATGTTCAACATCATTAATAAATACAAATTAAAACCACAATGAGGTATCACTTTATACCCACTAGGATGGCTAAAATCAAAGGCAGACAATGATAAGTGTTAATAAGGATAGGGAGAAACTGGAACTCTCATACATTGATGGTAGAACTGTAAAATGGTGCAGCAACTATGGAAAACAGTTCAGGAGTCCCTCAAAATGTCAAACATAGAGTCACCATATGACCCAGCAATTTTTCCTAGGTATATACGCAAAAGAATTGAAATCATACATCCCCCCGCCAAAGAAAAAACCATACACAAATGCCCGTAGCAGAATTATTCATAATAGGCAAAAGTGGCAACAATATGGGTATCCATCAACTAATAAATAGATAAACAAAATGAGGTATAGCCATATGATCCAATATTATTCAGCAATAAAAAGGACTCTACAACATAGATGATCCTTGAAAATTTTGTGCTGGGTGAGAGAAGCCAGTCACAAGAAATCACATATTGTATGGTTCCATTTGTATGAAATGCTCAGAATAGGCAAATACATATAAACATAAAGTAATTCAGGGCTGGGGGAAGGAAGGAATGGGGAGTGACTGCTAATGGATATGGGGTTTCTTTTGAGAGTAATGAAAATGTTCTGAGATTAGTGGTGATGGTTTCACAATTATGACAATATACTAAAAAAAACCCCACTAAATTGTATACATTTTAAAGGGGTCAATTTGTAATATGTGAATTATGTCTAAAAATTATCTTAAAATATTACTTATATGTTCTTCATTCATTCACTCATACAATATTCAATGAGGACATACCAAGTACAGTACTAGAGATAACAAAAAATAAAATTATTACCGCCCTCAGAGATCTTACAATCTATTAGACACTGCAAAACAAACATGTAAAGGTAATAAGATGTTAGAGGGGCTATAAGGTTAATACGCCAGACTCACATAAGCATAAATAAAATAGAAAAATACAGATTTTTTTTTTCCTGCGGTACGCGGGCCTCTCACTGTTGTGGCCTCTCCTGTTGCAGAGCACAGGCTCCAGATGCGCAGGCTCAGCGGCCATGGCTCACGGGCCTAGCCGCTCTGCGGCATGTGGGATCTTCCCGGACCGCGGCACGAACCCGTGTCCCCTGCATCAGCAGGCGGACTCTCAACCACCGCACCACCAGGGAAGCCCCCAGATTTTTTAATATGATAAAATACATCCTCTCAACCATAAAGTCAAAATCATGTTTAACTTAAACTGAAATTAAAAAGGCATGTGGTAACATGCCTACTGCAAAGAGATAGTTAAGACCATATAAAGCAGGTGTCAGCAAACTACAACCCACAGGTTGACCGCCTGTGTTTGTAAATAAAATGTAACTGGAACACAGTTATGTCCATTTGTTTACTTCAACTACAAGAGCAGAGTTGAGTAGTTGCCACAGAGATTATATGGCTTTCAAGCCTAAAATATTTACTATCTGTCCCTTTAAAAAGTTAAGAGAGGGGCTTCCCTGGTGGTCCAGTGGTTAAGACTCCTCGCTCCCTAAGCAGGGGGCCTGGGTTCAGTCCCTGGTCACGGAACTAGATTCACATGCTGCAACTAAAAAAGCCTGCATGCCACAACTAAAGATCCCGCACACGGCAACGAAGATACCACATGCCACAACTAAGACCTGGTGCAGCCAAATAAATAAATAAATAAATATTAAAGAAAAAAAAAAGTTAAGAGACTAGGCAGGGTTTACCCCAGGAATGCACAGATAGTTCAATATTGGGAAATGTATTAGAAATTCTTTAAACTGTTATATTAAAGAAAAAATATATTATTTTATTGACAGGTATAAAAAAATGATATGAGAAAAAAAGTTCCCAATTTATGAAAACAATCTTAACAAGCTAAAAATCCTTAACTTGATTTAAAAAACAAAACAAAACAAAAAAACAACTATCAACCAGATTACAGGAGGAAACAGTAAGACACTGGAAGCATTCCCACTAAAACTGGAACAAAAAAGATTTTGGCTAGAAATTACATTCAAAATTATAGTTATTAGAAGTCCTGTCCATTGACATAAGACAAGGAAAAAATATGGAGCCTACATATTAGGCAATAAGGGACAAAACTCCATTTGAAGAGTATATGATGGTCTATCTAGAAAATCTAAGAATCAACTAAAAAACTCTTGGACTTAGTAAGAGTTCTGTAAGTTGACATAAAGTCAAATAGATAAATCCATACTTTCCTCTACACCAGAATAGCCAATTAGAAAATATAATGAAAAAAGATCCATTCCATTCTCAATAGCAACTTAAACCATATGTAAGAATAAACATCATAAGAAATGTAAAAGAATTACCATAATAAACCTATAAAACTGTAATGAAGGACCAAAAAACAATGAATAAAATGAAGAACTCACAAATAACAAATGCTGGAGAGGGTGTGGAGAAAAGGGAACCCTCCTACACTGTTGGTGGGAATGTAAGTTGGTACAGCCACTATGGAGAACAGTATAGAGGTCCCTCAGAAAACTAAAAATAGAATTACCATATGATCCAGCAATCCCACTCCTGGGAATGTACCCGGACAAAACTATAATTCAAAAAGATACATGCACCCCTATGTTCACAGCAGCACTATTCACAATAGCCAAAACATGGAAACAACCTAAATGTCCATCGACAGATGAATGCATAAAGAAGATGTGGTACATATATACAATGGAATATTACTCAGCCATAAAAAAGAATGAAATAATGCCATTGGCAGCAACATGGATGCAACTAGAGATTATCATACTAAGTGAAGTAAGTCAGAAAGAGAAAGACTAATACTATACGATATCACTTATATGTGGAATCTAAAATATGGCACAAATGAACCTATCTACAAATCAGAAACTGACTCACAGACATAGAGAACAGACATGTGGTTGCCAACAGGGAGGAGGGGAGTGAGAGGGATGGACTGGTAGTTTGTGGTTGATAGATGCAAACTATTACATTTAGAATGGATACACAACAAGGTCCTAACGTATAGCACAGGGAACTATATTCAATATCCTGTGATAAACCAAAATGGAAAAGAGTATGAAAAAAGCATGTCTCTATGTGTGTAACTGAGTCACCGTGCTGTACAGCAGACAGTGGCACAACATGGTAAATCAACTATGCTTCAGTTTAAAAAAATGGAGAACTCACTATTGAAAAGTTATGAATTCTCTCCAAATTAATCTAAAAGTGTAATGCAATCACAATAAAAATACCTAACATACCCCCTTATGGACCTTGACAAGCTGATTTTTAAATTCACATGGAAGAGAAAATGCTCAAGAATTGCTGAAGACTCTGGAAAAGGAGCAAGGTTTACTTATGGATCCAGGTGAATATTAAAAAGGATATGTACCTGGACTTACCAGTTGAGTTCATATAGCACTTCTTGGCACTCTGTTCTCTGCTTATTCTAGGGAACACTCTAAGAAAGTCACAGGAGGGACTTCCCTGGTGGCACACTGGTTAGGACTCCACGCTCCCAGTGCAGGGAGCCTGGATTCAATCCCCAGTCAGGGAACTAGATCCCAAATGCATGCCTCAACTAAGAGTTTGCATGCCACAACTAAGGAGCAGGCAAGCCACAACTAAGGAGCCCGCCTGCTGCAACTAAGACCTGGTGCAACCAAATAAATAAATAAATAAATAAAAATTTATAAAAAGAAAGTCATAGGAAAACTGATGTTATATTCATCACAGGATTGTTACTGTCAATATTGTTTCCAACACTATCTCTATGAAAACCCATTGTGGGAATCCCCTGGTGGGCCGGTGGTTAGGACTCGGCACTCTCACTGCTGGGTCGTGGGTTCAATCCCTGGTTGGGGAAGTAAGATTCCACAAGCCTCGGGGTGCGGCAAAAAAAAAAAAAAGAAAACCCATTGTAAGATATTTTCTTTGGAGAATTGTGCCAAGAAAAAATTTACTTATCCGGGGAATTGTTCTGCTTTATTCTCAAGGACAAAGCCAGTACTTTAAAAGGTTGGCTATCCATTTTCTATGATCACCAGAAAGACTGGGTATACATATGCAGCTCCAGCTAAGTGCAGACCCTATAATCTGGATATCAACTTAGCACTTTTGGACCTGATCTATTCAATTTACGTTTTCCCTGACTACATTTCCTTTTTATTATGTGGATTTTTTTTTTTTGGCTGCGCCGTACGGCATGCAGGATCTTAGTTCCTCGATGGAACCCGCGCCCCCTGCAGTGGAAGCACGGAGTCTTAACCACTGGACCGCCAGGGAAGTCCTTATATGGATTTTTTAAGAGATTTAAATAGCAATAAATGGATGCCTTACCTCTAAGTTGACCATTTTTGCAGCTCTTACACAGAGATCTATGAAAGTAGAAATGGGGAAGAGAGTAAAGACATGAGAAACATCAGGACTGCAGTGTAGAACCCTGCTCTGTGAAAACAGAAGCACACACACTGCAGTCTCAGAAAATGCCACCCAGTGGTTGAACGACATTTCTAGCAAGTCAGAAAAGTCTATATTTTATAAGCAATGATCTCTGTGTTATTAATATATGGAGCTTAGATAAGTATCTTGTACATTTCTGTCCTACAGACCTAACAGCAAGTCGTTAACCTTTAAACCAGTGACTTTTTTTTTTTCTCCCAGAAACGTATCCTAAGTAAATACAAATACTTGTATCCTAAGTAAATAATGAATGAGTTAAAAGGATAACTAAAAGCCTGACCTCCGAAGCTCAGTATCTTTAGAAGTCATTCCTTCCTGTGATTCTCTGGTCTCTGTTCTGTAGCTGGAGTAAGAGATCTCAAATAGGTTTCTTGAGAAGGCCGGATCCAGGGACCCGGCGGGGAGAGGGGGGAGGTGAGGATTTTTTTTAAGCTGGAGTCTTCAGTTTAGACTCTAAATCTGTTTCTCCCTCTCCCTCCTCCTCCCCCTCGGAATTCACCATCTCCTATGAGCCCAGTCTAGGCTTTTTGAAATTCCAACCAGCACTGCTAGGGCCCTAGAAAGGCTAAAATGTGCAAGATGGACCCCCAGCTTTATTTCGTCTTCACTGGAAAATCTGAAGATTCACCAAGAGATCCTTAAAAAAAAAAAAAAAAAAGACACACCGAATTTTACTCAGCATACATTACTCAAATATTTCAAAAGGAAAATATGTCCAACGCTTTGTTTTGCAGGTTGTTTTCATCTTGCGAAAAAAAAGAAATTTGAAGAAAACTCATCTGGATTTGAATCTCAGATCTTCTATTATACTAAACTGTTTGAGTCTAGGCAAGTTAACTTCACCTCTCTCAGCTTCAGTTAATTCATATGCAAAATTCGTATGATTGTTGTGATAATACCCTAAGAGTGCATCGAAGTTTCTCTAGAATCACTTTATTCCTAGATCCCTTAACATGGTTTAACTTTAAACCATTGTAAATGGTTTTAAATGGTTCTGGTAGGACCAACTGTGCTGGGAAGGTGTAGTTTGATGCACAGACTTCTACATAGTGTCCTTTACTTGCAAGGGCAGGAATGCAAACCGAGCTTGCTCTAGCCCCACCCGGGATCTAGGAACCCTCTGAGTGGCGGTCGGGCCCTTCTCTTGCTTTCTCTGAACTACTCCAGAATTGGACAGGACCCACACACCCAAACACGAAGTCACCGCACGTGAGAGTTTTAAGGTTTTTCAGTTCAGTAAGCCAATAAACCGGTCCCTTTCTTCCCGCCCTTCCCTTATGTCCCCCAAGTTCTGCAGAGTCATACCTGCCAGTCTTTCACTGCCACACTCCCAGCTCCGACTCTAAGCTGGAGATCAGGTTACGGAGATCTCCCAGATCTGGGCGAAACCCCGAATCTCACTTCATACAGGGATGGTTGGAAAATTACAGACTACAGGCTACTGCCCCACTGCGCGTGTGCGGAAGTAACTGCCCACCCAGAGATTCCCAAGTTCCCCCGCGGTGCAGGCTATTCATCGGGCACTACATTTCCCATAAGGCCCATGGAGCTTGTTTCCGGAATGCGTCACATGCTCCTGCCTCTTTAGGGGGAGATTCCTGGGTTAGTATCTCTGGGGCCGTTTGGAGAGACAGGGTCATTTATAAAAGGGAGATGTATATATCCTTTTTGTTTAAAATGAAAGACATCAGCTTTTTTTTTGGAAATTTTATTTTTTTATACAGTAGGTTATTACTTATCTATTTTATACATATTAGTGTGTATATTTCAATCCCAATCTCCCAATTCATCCCACCACCACTCCCCACCTCCCGCTTTCCCCCCTTGGTGTCCATACGCTTGTTCTCTACATCTCTGTCTCTATTTCTGCCATGCAAACCGGTTAATCTGTACCATTTTTCTAGGTTCCACATATATGTGTTAATACATGATATTTGTTCTTCGCTTTCTGACTTACTTCACTCTGTATGACAGTCTCTAGATCCATCCACGTCTCTACAAATGACCCAATTTCATTCCTTTTTTATGGCTGAGTAATATTCCATTGTATATATGTACCACATCTTCTTTATCCATTCATCTGTTGATGGGCATTTAGGTTGCTTCCATGACCTGGCTATTGTAAACAGAGCTGCAATGAACATTGGGGTGCATGTGTCTTTTTGAATTATGGTTTTCTCAGGGTATATGCCCAGTAGTGGGATTGCTGGGTCATATGGTAATTCTATTTTTAGTTTTTTAAGGAACCTCTACACTGTTCTCCATAGTGGCTGTATCAATTTACATTCCCACCAACAGTGCGAGAGGGTTCCCTTTTCACCACACCCTCTCCAGCATTTGTTGTTTGTAGATTTTCTGATGATGCCCATTCTAACTGGTGTGAGGTGATACCTCATTGTAGTTTTCATTTGCATTTCTCTAATAATTAGTGATGTTGAGCAGCTTTTCATGTACCTCTTGGCCATCTGTATAGACACCAGAATTTTTAAATACTGGAAAATCTAAATCAGCAGTATGCTAAAGAGAATAATTTACCCTTAGTTCAGTTTCTTCTAGCCATACACTAGCTTAGGTCAGGGAGATGAAAAGAACCCAACAAAGTAGACTGAGATGGAATAATCCGTGAGGCAGGTGGAAAAGAAGGAGGGTTTGAATCTGCAAAATCAAGGGAAGAAAATGTTCCAAGAAGGAAGGAGTGATGCACTGCATTAAATGCTGCTGATAGGTCAGGTAGGATGTGAACTAATAATTGGCTAGTGGATTGAGCAGTGTGGGAGTTGTTGAAACATGCCCTTTTGGTGTAGTGATGGAAGTTTGATAAAGTCTGATAAGAGTTAGGCAAGGGTGGGATGAAACAATGGGAGAAAGGAAGTACATATAGACAACTCTTCAGTTTTGCTTTTTTAAGATGAATAGAAAAATAAAGCTGTCCTCTGCATATGGAATTGGGGTCCAGAATTTTTTTTTTAAGATGGAAGAAATTAGTGTTTGTATCCTAATTAAAATGATACAGTGGAGAGGGGGAAATGGACAATACAGGAAAGACGACAGTTGCAGGAGGAAAGTCCTCGAGGAAAGAAGGGATGTAATCCAGTACATAATCGGGGGGAATCAGTTCTAAGCAAGAGTATGGACAATTTATTCATTGAAATAAAAGGGGAGGCATACAGGGAGGAGGAAGGGTAAGCTGGGACAAAGTGAGAGAGTAGCATGGACATATATACACTACCAAATGTAAAACAGATAGCTAGTGGGAAGCAGCTGCATAGCACAGGGAGATCAGCTTGATGCTCTGTGACCACCTAGAGGGGTGGGATAGGGAGGGTGGGAGGGAGACGCAAGAGGGAGGAGATATGGGGATATATGTATACATATAGCTGATTCACTTTGTTATACAGCAGAAACTAACACAGCATTGTAAAGCAATTATACTCCAATAAAGATGTTTAAAAAAGGGGGCGAGAGGCAGAGTCGATAGGTACAGATGCAGACAGGTGGACAGATCTGGTGGTGGGAGAATGAGGATGTCCTCACCTGAATGCTTCTATTTTCTCAGTGAAATAGGAAGCTCAAAGTGAAGATAGGGAGAAGGTATTAAAGGTTTGAGGAAAGAAAATACTGTATTACATTGATTCTAATACTTTTTCATATTTCAACATCTGTGAAATTGCTGTCTTACAAATGATGGCATGCCATAGTTTAATTGACAGCATTTTTTTTCTTTCTTAGTAATATGTAAAATAATGATGTATCTTATAATCAATGGCATCTGAGATCCTAATGTTATTTAGGAATGGTGAGAGTGAATGGATTACAGAAATGTAGTACTATTGCCTGGCATCATTAAGAGCCCGCTTGATATTAGTAGCCCTTAACTTTACTGGCATTTTCAATGTCATAAAGACATATTTTTATATCTAATCTTTAAAAAGTCCTTTCTTGACATGTAGCTCACTTGAGCAATTGCTCTATTTCCTAGCTTTCTTTCATAGAATAATTTTCTCTAAAGAGTTGTTTCTTGTTGCTGTCTAAATTTTCTCACTTCCAACTGTCTCCTCAGTCCATTCTAATTGGCTTCTTGACCATAACTACACTCCTAAAACTGCTCTTGTCAAGTTACCAATGAAATTTCAGTTGAAAAATTAAATGGACTTTCTTAGTCCTCATCATATTTGACCTCAACGGCATTTAAGAAAATTGAAATACTTCCTTATTTTGGCTTCTAGAACATCTTACAAAAGATCATTTCTCCCACCTCACTAACACTACTTCTTTATTTTCTTTACTGAATACTCTCCCTCTGTCCTGCCTCCAAATGTTGGAATATTCAAGGGTTTGGCCTTGGGCCTTTTCTTTCTGAAGTTTTCCTCAAATGGTCTCATTCAGTCTCATGGCTTTAAATACCATTTATTTGACGTTGACTGAGAAATCTATATCTCCAGCCCTCATCTCTCCCCTGAATTTCTGACCCCTAATTCCTTATGCCTACCTGAAATCTCCCCTTCGAGAGGCTTAAAAGCCACCTCCAACTTCACATGTTCAAATCAAATATTTAGGAGCCATCCTTGATTTCTCTTCTTCCTTTTTCCTGTCTTTCTCTCATAGTATATATGTTCTATGAGGGCATATATTTTATTCGTTTTTGTGATATTGTGATTTATAATAAGAAATATGTATTTGGCCTTCATCCCCAATTCTGGCTCAGAGCTCCTAAAACTCTTGGAATTCCCTAAGTGATGAGAATGAGCATGGTGTCTTTTGTTATGTTAATGAGGTGACCTTTGGACTGCACCTAAGGATGGGGGCTGATTGCCAGGAAAACCAAATCATGTGATTAGAGGGTTGGAACTTTCAGTCCCATGCCTCCTAACCTCTGGGTAGGCGAGAGAGGCTGGAGGTTGAATTAATAGCCAATGGCCAATGATTTAATCAATCATGGCTATGCAATGAATGATTTAATCAATCATGGCTATGTAATAAACCCCCAAAAAGATGGGGTTCAGAGAGCTTCTGGCTTGGTGAACATGTGGAGGTGTGGGGAGAGTGATGTGCCCAGAGAGGGCACAGAAGATCTGTGCCCTTTTTCCATACTTTGACTTATGCATCTCTTCCATATAGCTGTCCTTGAGTTATATCCTTTAATAATAAACTGGTAGTCTAGTAAGTAAAATGTTTCTATGAGTTCTGTGAGCCACTCTAGTAAACTAATCAAACCCAAGGAGGGGGTTGTTGGAACCTCCAGTCTATAGGTGGTAGGTCAGAAGCACAGGTAGACAACCAGGACTTGCAATTGGCATCTGAAGTGGGGCCAGACAGGCAGTCTGAGTGGACTGAACCCTTAACGTGTGAGACCTGACATTATTGCCAGGTAGATAGTGGCAGAATTGAGTTGAACTATATGACACTCAGCTGATGTCTGAGAATTGCTTGGTGATGGGGAAAAAAAAATACACGTTGGAATTGGTGTGAGTAGAATTTTAGTTTTGTCTATGATTATATCTCCAGAGGCTGACACATAATAGGTGCTATATAAAGATTTTTGAACACTGAATAAATGTGAAACTGTCTATAGTTTCATGTCCATAAGTGCAACCTGTCTGGTTAGGGTCTTGAATCTATAGATCAATTTGGGGAAAATTGACATCTTAACAATATTGAGTTTTCCAATCCATGAGCATGGTATATCTCATCATTTATTTAAGTTTACTTTAATTTCTCTCAGCGGTGTTTTCTAGTTTTCAGTGTACAACTCTTGCATATTTTTTGGTCAGATTTATCCCTAAATATTTCATAATTTTGATATTATAAATTGTATTTTTGAATTTCCATTACCAATTGTTTGTTGTGACTATGTAGAAATACAATTTATTTGTGAATGTCGATCTGTTAGCTTTT
Source organism: Monodon monoceros (assembly GCF_005190385.1). Lineage (NCBI taxonomy): Eukaryota > Metazoa > Chordata > Mammalia > Artiodactyla > Monodontidae > Monodon > Monodon monoceros. The sequence goes on from NW_021703774.1 coordinate 148,404,820, forward strand.
CAAAGTTTCCATGGGATTTCTTACATAGATAATCATGTTATCTGCAAATAAAAAGTTTTATTTCTTCCTCCTCAATCTGGATGCCTTTTATCAATTTTCCTTAACTTATTGCATTGGAAATAAGATATCCACCACTACAATGATGACTAGAAATGGTGACAGATGACATAACTGCCTTTTTTCTGAACTAAGGGGAAAAACATTGTCTTTCACCATTAAGTATAATGTTAACTGTAGGTTTCTTGTAGATGCCCTTCATGAGATTGAGGAAGTTCTCTTTTAGTTTTAGGTTTCCAAGAGTTTTTCTGAAGAACAGATGCTGTATTTTCTCAAAAAAATTTTTGTGTCTATTGAGATTATCATGTTTTTTTCATTTTTAGTATATTAATATGGTGAATTACACTGATACTTTTAATGTTAAACCAATCTTGCATTCCTGGCATAAACCTCATTTGGTCATGTCCTTTTTCTGTATTGTTGAATTCTGTTTGCTAAAATTTTGTTTAAAATCTTTGCACTTATGTTCATAGGGTATACTGGTCTACCAGTAATATGTGGTCTGGGTATCAGAGTAATGCTGGCATCATTGAATGAGTAGGGAAGTTTTCCTCCTCTTCCATTTTCTGGAAGTTTGTGTAGACTTTAGTATTATTTCTTCTTTAAATATTGGGTAGAATTCAGCAGTAAAGTCATCTGGACCTGGAGTTTTCTTTCTGGGAAGCTTTTAAACTACAAAGTCAATCTCTTTATTAGATATAGGGCTATTCGGGTTACAGATTTTCTTCTTGAGAGAGCTTTGGTAGTTTGTATCTTTCAAGGAATTTTTCTATATCATCTAAGCTGTCAAATATATTGGCATAAAGTTGTTCATTATATTCTCTTATTATTCTTTTATTTTATTTATTTATTTATTTATTTATTTTTTTGCGGTACGCGGGCCTCTCACTGTTGTGGCCTCTCCCATTGCGGAGCACAGGCTCCGGATGCGCAGGCTCAGCGGCCATGGCTCACGGGCCCAGCCACTCCGCGGCATGTGGGATCTTCCCGGACCGGGGCACGAACCCGTGTTCCCTGCATCGGCAGGTGGACTCTCAACCACTGCGCCACCAGGGAAGCCCTACAGTCTCAGTTTTGACCTATAGTAAATATCATTGATAAAACCAATATAAACAATATGTCTTTGGTATCGTCAATAATTTTTAAGCATGCAAAGGATCTGAGACCAAAATATTTGAGAATGTTGCTCAATGGAAAAAGAGATGAATGAAACAAAGGGCTAGAAACAACTTACACTATCATCAACATTATCTTCATTATTAGCAGCAGCAGCAGCAGTAGCAGCAGCGCCATCCATATACTGAATCATCGAATGATTCTGCTGTGCTGAGTACTGTCCTAAGCTCTTTGCATGCATCATCTCATTTAATCCTCATAATAACTCTATGAGGTGAGTATAATTACCATCACTCCATTTTTCATATTGGAAAACTGAGGCTCAGAAAAGGCTTAGAAACTTTCCCAAGGTCCCAAGCTAGTAAAGAATAGAGTCCAGGTCTGTCTAATTCCAGGGCATCACTTATGCTCTGGTCTTAGAGTAGGAGATGATGATGGGTACCTGTGGGGTTGAAGATAATACAAGCTTCCACTCACATATTCATTCTTTTGTAAATATTAATATCATATTTACTATTTTCATTTTTTATGACTTCCTGTTCCTGCTTCATTTTTCCATATTTCTTTGAGCATATGTATTAGGTTTCTTTTAAATTCCTGCTCTGCTCATTCCACTACTTCAGAAATATGTTTATGTACGTACTTAAAGGATTGGAATAACATGCACACACAGCTATTCTGGTGGTCCTCTTTGAAGGGTTGAGATTATGAAAAAATCCAGTTCAACCAACCTGGACAGTGTTTCATTTTATTTCATTATATAAAATGTAGAAACCCTGATTGAGAAAAAATAGGGAAGAGACTTAAAAGAAACTGAAGAATCTTCTTAGGAAAGCAATGATTGCTGAAGGATACCTTGCTCCAGCCATGATAAGCATCTGTCTTCTTGGCAATCTACGGCAAAGCTCCAGGGACAGTATAATCCCAGATCTCTCCCACTCACCCCCTGAGCCTTGGTCCTGGATTTGTGTGGTAAGAGGCTGAGGAAATATGAAAAGAACCAAAATAAGAACACTCTCCATGGAAGTCAAGCTCAGAGACTGGTCCTCTTTCACTCTGCTGAGTACATTAGGAGCAGGAAAGGTCAAAGTTCCTGAAAGTCTATCTTCCGTTCATTTGGCTTTTTCGGCTTGCGGCTCTAGCATGGAGTTGGGCAACCCACCGCTCTTCCTCCACTCACAGATATCTGCATAGGTGCATGTCCGGCATTTCCAAGCCTCCTCCACATCAACACCTTGAGGCTCTCGGTGTCCCATCCAGTAGGCCATATAGTGCTGCACTTTGTTTCTCACCTCCGTCTCTTCAAAGGCCACTATCTCTGTACCCAGCACAGTGGCAGTCTCTTGGTGGATATACTCAATCTTCAGCATATCAATAACTGGGAGGTCAGACAGTGTTAGAGACAGGAAGACCAGCTCCATGAGGTCACCCAAGGACTTCACAGAGAAGCCTCCCTGCCGGGCATGTCTCAGCACTGAAGGTCCCAATGGCTTTTCTGGACACAATTTTGTGTGGTGGATTAGGCTAGCAGTGGTCACTTTCCCTTGTACCATGGCATCAAAGATATATTTGTACAGGCTGACTTGAAAACTGTCTTTTTTTCTCTGAGCGTCTGGAGGGAGCACAGGGTGCCTGCGTGTCTTGAGTTCAGCCAGTTCCAGTTCCCCCCTGGCTGTATAGTGCAGCTCATCAATCACTCCAACAAGGAGCACACCCTCCACTTCTCCAAACACTGGAAACTCTCTGATGCGCCCTTCTGACTGCAGGGTAGGAATCATTGATAATATGTTCAGAAACTTAATTGCCCAAGCATCTTCTTTAGAGGTGATGGGGACAGTCACAAGATCATGAACTTCTAGTTCTCTAGCTAGGTGGATGCTGGCACCAGTGTCCAAAACAGATGACTTCTCAGGTGTCAAGAAACCAGGAAGCTCCTTCCCATATACCATTTGCTGTTCACACCAGTTCTGAGTAGACAGGTCAGTGACATACAAATATTTAAGATGGAATTGTTCCATAGGTGACAAGACATCCAATCCTCTTTTCCACTTTGGTAAGCTTATGAGCTTGCCATCCTTCCCAGGGAGTTCAGAAGAAGGGCCAGGCTTGTTATGTGAAGTACTTGACTCTTGTGTATCCTCCAGGTCCAGAAACTCTGAGTCACTCAAGTCTGAGAACCCTGAGGCCTCTGCTGACACCGTCTCCTCTTCCCTAGTCTCTGCCATGGCACAGCTCTGGATTGGGCAAAGGCCGTGCATATCATGTTAAAGAAATGCATTACCCAAATGAAAAATTTCTCAAAAGCACTTTCAAATTCCAATGAGGTAAAAAAGAATCACGACTAATTATTTATATACAATCTTTAAAGATGCTTATTTATTTATGACCAATTAGTAATGCTATAGAGTTGTACTACGGGTACAATTTACAACAATAAGACTCATTGTATCATCCATATATGAATACTTGGCAAAAATTTTTAAGGGCAAAATAAAACTTAAGTTTTATTACTGAATCTGGTACTAACATACCATATGTGACTTTAAGCAAATCACCTACTTTGTCCTCAGTTTCTTCTTTTAAAAGGAAATTTGAGGTTTGCCTTTTTTCCTTCAAAATTCTACTGACTTGGGACATTATTTCATTTTTTAAGTGAATGTAGATCATTGTAAATGTTGGAGCAATGTTTGCCAGTTTACCATGGACCACTTCTACAATTCTTTTGATACAAAGTCCTTGACTAGGAAAATAAATCTCAATAACAAACTGTTCCTTGAGAAAAATCAGCTCTACAATGACTGCTTTTAAATGTAGTTCTCAGAAACGTAGTGTGGCGAAATTCAAAGACTAACTACAGATAAATACAAATAGATCTACTCATGAAGTAATAGCATGAAGTAATGAGAGAGGATATTCACAGCAACATGTGGAAATCAGTTGTTTTTTGTGTTTGAGATATATTAAGAAAATGACAAGAAGAAAAAGCTCTTGGTGGGTTTTACTTTACCTTTACTGACTGTGTAAATTCCTCCTAACACTATAGAAATTGGTGTTTCCCACTAAGTTTATTTTCTTCCTCCACAAGAAATTAGCTTATGATGGAAAATATGTAAGTGAAAACTCTTAAAATATTACTGTATTTTGCTATAAATAATAGTGAATATTTATTGCACAGTTATTGCGTGCTAGACACTGAGCCAAGTGCTTCACACCCAATATCTCAGTACTCTACTGAGGGACAAATACTCTCCCTTTTTACAGCAAACAATTTCACAAGCACAGGAGACAGAATAGAACAATGAACACAATCTAGATAAATAACTGTTGACATGTTGCTGTGTTTGCTTCTTTCAGGTGTTTTTTTTTAGCCTAACTATTTTAAAATAAATTACAGAAATCATCATGCTTCAAATACAAATGCTTCACATACATTTCCAAAGAAGCCTCCTACATTAACTACAATATTATCATATCTACCAAAATTAATAATTCCCTAATACTCCAGTCCATATTCAAATTTCCTCAGCTGCCCTAAAAAACATTTGGATAGCTTTTCGTTAAACCAGGAAACAAAGACCATACATTATGTTTGATTGTTTTGTCTCTCAAGTATTTTTAATCTTAAGAAACTAGGGAAGTTCCCTGGTGGCCAAGCGGTTAGGACTCCGGGCTTTCACTACCATGGGCCAGCTTCAATCCCTGGTCAGAAAAAAAGAAACTAGTAGGGGGGAGGGATAAATCAGGAGCTTGGGGTGAGCACATGTACACTACTATATATAAGATATTTAGATAACCAACAAGGACCTACTGTATAGCACAGGGAACTCTACCCAATATTCTGTGATAACCTATATGAAAAAAGAATCGAAAAAAGAATGAATATATGTATATGTATATGAATTACTTTACCGTACAACTGAAACTAACATAACATTGTAAATCAGCTATACTCCAATAAAGGGACTTCCCTGATGGTGCAGTGGTTAAGACTCCGTGCTCCCAATGTAGGGGGCCCGGGTTCAATTTCTGGTCAGGAAACTAGATCCCATATGCATGCTGCAACTAAGAGTTTGTATGCCACAACTAAAGAGCGGGTGAGCCACAACTAAGGAGCCCACCTGCTGCAACTAAGACCTAGCACAACCAAATAAATAAATGTAAAATAAAAAACTATACTCCAATAAAATTAAAATATGAAGAAAAAAAGAAACTAGGCAAATTATCTTGTGAAGATACTCTTTTTAAGCCTTCCTTCTTACTTCACATATCTAACCCTGCATACAAAAAACCCCCAAAAAACAAAACAAGGTATGAGCAGCCCACTAGTATTTTGACTTTGGGTGACAAGAAAATAACTTGACACAGAATGTAAGCTGACTGAGGTAAAAACTGTGAGCGAAGCTTCCTCCTTGCTACTCTAAGGAGCAATGAAAGAGCAGTATGTACCAACTCCCATGTTAAAAACTTAACAACTGATACCTTGAAAATGGTATTAGTATTAGTTATCATTGTACTTAACTAATTTTTAAATAGTCTAAATGTCCCTAATGAAGGAAAACACAGATAGCTGGAAAACAAGTTATTTGCAATGAACCAAAGTAATATAATGCTAAGACATCTGGGTATATCCTATAAAGTTATTGCTTTATAGGATATTTCAACAGTAATAAAACACAGAAGCTGCACGTTTACACAAGTGTCTTAAACTATAAATGTGCCTTAGATAATGATAGTTTGAAAATTAGTAATGTTGGACTTCCCTGGTGGCACAGTGGTTAAGAATCCGCCTGCCAATTCAGGGGACACGGGTTCGAGCCCTGGTCCGGGAAGATCCCACATGCTGTGGAGCAACTAAGCCCGTAGGCCACAACTACTGAGCCTGCTCTCTAGAGCCCGCGAGCCACAACTACTGAGCCCACGCACCACAACTACTGAAGCCTGCGCATCTAGAGCCCGTGCTCTGCAACAAGAGAAGCCACTGCAATGAGAAGCCCGTGCACCACAACAAAGAGTAGCCCCCGCTCGCCACAACTAGAGAAAGCCCGTGTGCAGCAACGAAGACCCAAGACAGCCAAAAATAAATAAATAAATATATTTATACAAAATGAGTAATGCTATTTGGACTATGAAGTCCCTGAAACTGGGAGAGAATCTTTACCCTCCACCAAGAAACAAAAGTTAAATGGCAATTAACACGTATACTTCGGGTTGCCCCCTACCCCCACCCCGCTGCAGGGGAGGGCACTAAATCCAAATCAACTGACCTTGAAAATAGTTTACTTCAAATATCCAGTCCTGGGCTATCCAATATGTAGCCACCAGTCACATGCAGCTATTTAAATTTAATTAAAATTAAATAAAATTAGACACATTTCAAGTGCTCAGTAGCTACATGTGGTTGGTGGGTACCACATTATAAGGCACAGATATAGAACACTTCCCTGTCACACAAAGTTCCATTGGACGGTACTGGTTTCAATTATTTCGTATGTATCTATTAACTCTCCAAAGAGAGCGTAAGCTCCTGAAATGCATGGACTTCCTACTTGTTTTACATACGACACTCAAAACAGGGTAGCTCTTAACAGGTAAGTGAAATGTTTGTAAAGAAGACACAAGGGACTTCCCTGGTGGTGCAGTGATGAAGAATCCCCCTGCCAATGCAAGGGACACGGGTTCGAGCCCTGGTCCAGGAAGATCCCACAGGCCGCGGAGCAACTAAGCCCGTGCGCCACAACTACTGAGCCTGCGCTCTAGAGCCCGCCAGCCACAACTACTGAGCTCACAGGCTGCATCTACTGAAGCCCGCGCACCTAGAGCCTGTGCTCTGCAACAACAGAAGCCACTGCAATGAGAAGCCCACACACCGCAGCGAAGAGTAGACCCGCTCACCGCAATTAAAGCCTGCGCGCAGCAACAAGACCCAACACAGCCAAAAATAAATAAATAAATAAATTTAAATTAAAAAAAAAAAGAAGACACAAAAGGAGTGCATTCTTTATGGAATTATTTACCTAAAAGGAAAAAACAATACACTGGGGATGGACAATTTAGACTCAATGTGTTGCTTGGACTTTCCTATGCAGAAAAAATCCAGGCAAGGGCATGATGGCAGTGTGCACTTTGTCCCCAAATTCAGTTTGTATCTTTTTGACAGGAGATGATTTTACATGGTACATGGATCAACATCTTAGAATAAATATAAAGCTTCGAGTGTTCTTCAAAGGCATAATTTCATATGTAGTGTTTCTAAGCACAAGTTTGATTTTTTAAATAAATGTAAGTAAAAAATTAAAAATATGAGGCTAACAATACATGTTGTACATAGGTATGGTAGAAATAGGTGGTAAGTGAATGAGCTATTTGGGAAACACCAGCATGCTGCCAAGAGTCTGGGGGTCCTAGAGATCTGGATTCTGAACCTGAGTAGGTCAATAGTATTTAGTATGCTACTTGCCTTATGAGTATTCTTGGGCAAGTTTGAAGTTTTCCTGAGGCTACTGACACATCTTTAAAATTAGAGTACTCCTTCCAACCATACTCAGCTACCCAAACAACTGAGTGATGGCAAAGTACACACATTGGCACTCAACAAATGTGGATCTCCTTCTTCATCTCAAGAGAGAGATGAGATAGTACACCTATTCCCTCTGACAAATTAAATTTTAGGAGAGAAGAAACTTCTACTCACCTGGGACTTGGCCGATCTTCCTCCTCACAGGAGAGGTAAAATGCTGAAATGACAAGGCTGGGGGAGGAGGAAAGAGCTCTGAAAGACCAGGTCTGCAATCGGAGAATCCAGATTAGCAACTCTGGGCCTTGCTAGAACAGAGACTTTTGGTCCTTTCTCACCTGACCAGTCCCTCACATTGCGGCGTTTCCTCCTTTCTGATTCACACTGCACAGACTGTTGCTCACCCCAGATCCTACGTAAAGCTTGCCTGGCTCCGAAGGCAAATTCTCCGTGACTTGTTCGTTTTGCCCATACCCTGGATGCCGTTACTTGATCCAATCCCCACTCCCTGCAAGTAAAAGGGTCAGCAATAACTAAGGTCCCCCAGGAGCTCCGAGAGCAGTTTCCTCTTCCAGCCCCAACTTCGGCCCAGAAGCTCGGGCAGAGACCTCAGATCAGATGTTTTTCCCCTCTGATGGGTTCCTGCTGCCTGCGGAACTGCCTCTGCCTTCACGCTCAACATCCTGACTTGCTCGGTGCAGCCCGGCCTTGTGGGCTCCAAGAAAGCCTTCAGCGGAGACCTTCCCACCGGCCCCAAAACCACTGTCTCCCCGGGAATTCCATGCATGTCCTAAAGTTTACTGAGCACCTCCCTACAGTGTACTGGAGGAGCGAGCAAAGGATTGCTGGACTTGGAAAGGGGTCCCAGCCGACAGCAGGGTCTTCCAAGTTCGAAAGGTCCTGAACCCACAGGAGCAGACGCGATAAGCCGCTGCCCCGGAGCCGTTCCCACCCAGAAAGGGGGTTGGGGGGACGCGGCACCCGCGGAGACAGATCCCCTGAGTTCCAAAACGCAGCCCCTCAGCCCGCCACCGGCATTCGCCGGCCTTCCCCTAACCTGGGATATGCCTCGGAACCCCGGACTCCACCGGCTCCGCCGCGGCCTCGGAACGGCTCCCGGACCCTTTCCCCGGACACGCAAGTGCAAGACAGGGAGAAGACCTCTGGTTTCGCGCTTCGCACAGAAGCCTCCTGGACACCAGGCCCAGAATGCCCAGCGGCTGCCCAAGGTCCGCCCCCTCCCGGAGGCCTCAGCTGCGCCGCTTAGTCTTCGTGTGTCTGCGGCTCAGACGCGAACCACGCTAGCTGCGGGGCGGAGGAGGGTCCTGATGCTGTTCCGCCTCTGCGGAGGTCGAACTTGTGGGTCGCTGGCTGTGCGTGTGGGTTCATTCGGGACGGAACTGCGCCGTCACCTGACCAAGAAGCTCCCACCCTGGCGGCTCCCGGCTACTGCCAAGCCAGTGTAGGGGAAAGGTCTAGGGCATGTCCCTTTCCGCGGTGCACTTGGCCTCTGCCCGTTAGCGCTGCGTCTGCGCTTTGCCACCTTGTACGCCTTTCTTTGCACCTCGCACCAACTTTCCCAGCTGAGAGAACAGCCACGAACTCACTTTTCGAAGATGCTGACGCTCGTCTCATCAATGTATTTCTTTTTTCTATTTGCTTGCTTTTTAATTAACCCTTTTATTGGGAAATATAACACAATTATATTCTGAAATAGAAAGTATAATAATTATTGAACAGACATATCATGTAGAGCAAAAATAGTGTCGTGCCATTCCCAAATACACTCTCATGCCTCCTTCCTGAGAAAACCACTTGTCTGACTTTTATGACAATCATCGCTTTTTTTTTTTTTAACAGTCATCACATATTTGGAAACGATTTGTGACAAAGGTGGCATCGCATAGCAATGGAGAAAAAAAGATGACCTTTTCAATGAAGGTTCTGAGACAATAGGGTATCCTTATGAAAAAAAATATAAAATGAGACCCCTTGTCTCACTTCATCACAAATATCAATTCCAGGAGGATTAAAAACCTAAATACATTTTGGACTTCAGAATAGGGAAAGATTTTTTTTTAATCTATTTATTTATCTATTTACTTACTTATTTTTGGGTCCCGCAGCTTGCGGATCTTAGTTCCCGCACTAGGGATTGAACCCCAGCACCAGCAGTGAAAGCAAGTCCTAACTACCGGACTGCCAGGGAATCCCCCGATTTCTTTTTAAAAAATACAAAAATGTTGGGAGTTCCCTGGTGGTCCAGTGCTTTCACTGCCCTCGCCTGGGTTCAATCGCTGGTCAGGGAACAAAGATTCCGCAAGCAGCACAGCACGGCCAAAAAAAAAAAAGTTAAATAAAAAAGAAAATTACAAAGGAGATTTTGGGTCAGTTGGGGGAATTTAAATGTGACATATATTAGATAATAGTATCAATCAATTATCAATATCCTGAGTGTGAAAATGATTTTGTGGTTGTGTAGGAAAACGTCCTTGTTCTTGGAAATATGAAAGTTGAGGGGAATCTTACCCATCAAGTGAAATATGGGTGGGCATTGCTGTATTGAGGCTGGAGGTTTCTACCTCCTCCCAAGTATAACTTTCCTTCACCAGGACGCAATTCCCAATGCACAAAAGCCTCTCCTCAACCCTCTCACACATGGACCTGTTATCTTCAAACGGAGTTTGAGGGGGCAATGCTGATTGGTGGAGTGAAGCAGAAGCGATTCAGAAATGATCATGCTGTGGGGAAAAGAAATTTCCAAGATAGCAGGACGATGTTCCCCAAAGCTTTCATTCTCAAATTTCAGAAAATGTTACCCTTTCCCCAAAAGGCTATCATAAGAAGTCGGGGCATTTAAGGTCCATCTGTATACAAAAGCCTTTGATTTAGTTCCTCCACCTCCAGGGATATCTGTAATATGGGAAATACTGTTAGACACAAATTGTCTGTTTTCCTCTTTCCATCTTACTTTCCGTACTCTTTCAGAGGGTAGAATTTGTACCTCTAAATCACACTGATTACAGTCTTCCATTGAAGTGTTTATATGATAAAAGTAAGTGTTTATCTATATGAATGCTCTCGAGAGCTTCACTGTCCAACACAGTAGCCACTAGGTACGTGTGGCTCTTAAGCATTTGAAATGTGGCTAGTCCAAAATGACATCTGCTGTAACTATAAAATATTGTATTTTGAAGATTTAGTAAAAAAAAAAAGTTAACTCACTAATAACTTTTATATTGATTACATGTTGAAATAGTAATATTTGGATATATTGTATCAAATGGAATATATTTTAAAAATTAATTTTACTTACTGCTTTTTATTGCATTAATGTGGCTGGTAGACATTTTTAAATTAATTATGTGGTTCGCATTTGTGTTGTGGCTCACATTATATTTCTCTTGGACAGTGCTGCTCTTGAGCATCAGACCTAAGGGCAGGGAATTTATCTTGCTCAAGTTTGTGTTCCTTACAGGTGCTAGTACAATTACTGACATAATTTTTATATGCTTAAGAGAAACCCACTGACAATATTCTGTATTTGAGAATCTTCTCTTCCCAGTATTAAGGTCAGCCTCTCTTTAGCCAAACACCAGTTTCTGGTAATTGAAAAGGGCATTGCTTAGTTGGAGAAAGCCAGAAAAGGTAGCCCTAAGCTAGGAAGTTGGGGGAGCTGGAAATGAGTTAAGGATGTAAGACTGGGCCATGCTTCTGCTAAAACAGGCAGCCTCAGATGTAGGACATTTGAACTCTTGAATCAATTAGGGTTTATTCATTTATCAGTTTGAAAACCCAGGAGCTCTAGCTTCAGGTGAGGCTTGATCCAGATGTCAAACAGTGAGACCAGAACTGAGTTTTCTCTCTCCATTTCTTGGATCTATTTCCTCTGTGTTTTTGCATTTATAGGCAGTCTTTCTCCTCTTCCACTGCCTGTAGCTTCCAGGGCCACAGTCTTCCAGATTTGTGTCCAGTGGAAAAAAAGGAAGTCCATTCCCTAATACCTCAAAGATAAGTCCAGAAATTGTCCAATTGGCCCTGATTACTCAAACTGGGGCTGTGTTCAGCTATGTTCAGCCATTAAGGGCAAGTGTTTGGAAAGCCAGGCTAACAAACTTAGAGGAAAAAATGCTCAAAAATATGACTTAGGTGAAAAGATGTGAGTAATTAAAGAAGGGGAGTCTCCATTTCTTCATCTATAAAGAGAGAAGTTTCAATTAAGTGAGTTCCTAGATCCTTTCCAGTTCTAAAGTTCTGATCTGATGAGCCAGCATTGAAGAGTGAGTAGGATATGGAATGCTATGAACAGTAACTCTTTCTTCTGCTCTCCTGCCCCTCCAGCACCTCCCCTCCCCCTTCCCCGGCCCCTTTCACCACCACATCATCCACATGGTTCCCACAGAAGCTGAGATCTCTGCCTACAGTTGACTTGTTTAGTGGTGGGCACCTGACCTAGCTGGGCCAGTAAGAGAGCTTCCCCATGATTTTGAGATAAGAAGTGAGAAAGAGAAGACAGTTTTTCTCTGAGTGATGGAAACCGAATATATGTAAAATCTAAAGCTGATGGTAACCGTGATTTGCAATGAGGTGTTGAAAACAAAAAAGAAAAGCCAGAATGAAGAAAACACAACGGAGATGGAGAGAAAACTGCCTGGGTTTTCCAAAGCGTTTCAGATCCTGGTCTCAGTCCACTGTTATAATGTATCGCTGCCCTGAATTCCATGAGATACCCCAATATCCCTCTATTAACACCTCTCTTTGAGACTTAACTAACCTCAGTTGATTTCTGTTACGTGTAACTTAAAGATTCAATAATATATTTGAGTGTAGTCAGAGCCCATGGGGAAGGAGATAAGTAAATGGAAGAGGAAGCTGTAAGGTACAACTAAATGTAATGAAGGATCTTAAGTGCCAGGTTTTGGTTTATAACTGAGTAGTGGCTGTGGGGATGAAGATGAGGGGAAATCCATCAACATTTCACAGAATCACTAAAACTTTAATAAAACTTTACCAGAATGAAAAATGAACATATACAAAATTACTGTGGTCCTGACCTTGGCAGTCAGCTTTCACACATAATAAGCAATGTCAACTAATTAATTAATGCTCTCTTCATTAATTAATGTTTATTAATTAGAAAGTCGTGTCCTACCTCGTTTCTGTCTCCTTCCACATGTGAACTGTAACTCGCTAACACAGCCATCCTGTAAAATGCTACGTATGGTCAGTTAATCAGCTGTGGTATATCCTGCTATATTAAGTACCCTGACTCCATTGTCAGCTTTCCTCCATTCCAAAGGGGTTGCAGCCAAGATTATACTTGCTAAGGCAGGTGGATCAGTCTCTTTAAAGGAACTCTAATTCATCAGACAGTTCCAGACTCAGAAGTCAGGGGCTGTAACAGTTGGTGGAGAGATGTCTTCTCCTTCTCCAGCTGAGACTTTGGTTGGTCTATTTGATAACATGCAGATTTCTCTCCGGCTCCAGGCATGGCACGTGCCGCTCTTTATGGGGATGCAGCTCGGCTGGTACTTCTAGGCTATGTTATTGAGAGAAGCTGATACTTCTTTAATGGATGATGGGGCTGTTGGCTCAGGAGATGCTTCAGCACCAGATATGGTTCCCACAGTTCTGTATCTTGCTGGTGGGAAAATAAATTGATCCAACCTCTATGAAGGTCAGTTTGGCAGTATCCATCATACAAATGTGCATACCCTTTAGCACAGAAATTCCTGTTCTAGGAATTTACCCTATGCATGTACTTACATTGCGAGAAATAAAAATGCATGACTATTCATTGCAATATCATATAAATAAAAGATTGGAAATTCAAAAATCCATCTATAGTGAAGTGGCTAAAGTACATTCAAACCATGGAATACTATCAGCTATAAAAAAAGAATGAGGGACTTCCCTAGTGGCACAGTGGTTGGGAGTCCGCCTGCTGATGCAGGGGACACAGGTTCGTGCCCCGGTCCGGGAGGATCCCACATGCCATGGAGCAGCTGGGCCCGTGAGCCATGGCCGCTGAGCCTGCGCGTCCAGAGCCTGTGCTCCACAACGGGAGAGGCCACAACAGTGAGAGGCCCGCATACCACAAAAAAAAAAAAAAAAAAAAAAAGAATGAGGAGGCACTTTGTTTACTGATATGGAATGACCTCCATGATATACAGTGAAGTAATAAAAGTAATATGTGTTTGTATGGGGGGCTGCCATTTATACTTAAAAAGTAAAAAATGTATATATGTGTTCTCTTGGATTTAAACAGAAAGATCTCTGGAAGGGTGTACAGAAAACTTAGTTATAAAAAATGGTTGCCTCTGGTAGTATTTTGTGATGGGGGATGGAGGAAGAAGTCTTTTCACTTATACAACTGACTGTACCTTTTGAAGTTTATACCATGTGAAAGTTTTCCCCATTAAAAAAAATTTTTTTAATTAAAAAAATATAGGGGTGGTGATGTTTTAAACAGTAGTTCCCAAATGCTGGTCTGTAAATCAGCGAATGCCCATGATGAATAATTTATTAATCTACCATGAAATCATAAAAGTAATAATGTGTGAATTTTCTATATTGTTGAATTTAACTTGAAGGGCCATCTTTTATTCTTGATTAAGTACTTTGTGTGGAGATATTAGTAGACAGTAGTTATCAATGTAATGTTTATTTACACAATGGGCAAAATTAGAAGTTGGCATCATTATGTCAATTCCTCCAATTTAGAGTCCTGAAATTCGAAGCACAGAATCACTGATTTAGACCTGGCTTTTGTTCATGTTGAATAATCTGTTTCTAGGCATTATTCTGGAAGGCATTTCTCCTGTGTATTTCATGGTGTCGAGTAAGTGATGAATTATAGCTGAAGGCTTTTCCACATTCATTACATTCATAAGGTTTTTCTCCTGTGTGATGCCTCTGATGTTTCTTAAAGGATGAATCATGCCTGTAGGCTTTTCCACAGCGGTTGCATTCATACGCTTTCACTCCTGTATGAACAGTTTTATGGTTGCTAAGGTGTATCCTTTGCCTAAAGGCTTTCCCACATTCCTTACATTTGTAGGGTCTCTCCCCAGTATGGATTCTCTGGTGATGCGTTAGATAAGCTCTATGACTAAAGGTTTTACAACATGTGGTGCATGCATAGGGCTTCTCCCCAGTATGAATTCTTATATGTTCACTAAGGTGTCTAATCTGTCTAAAGGTTTTCCCACATTCATTGCATGTAAAGGGTTTCTCTCCAGAATGAGTTCTTAAATGTTGGATCAAGCTAATGTTCTGGCTGAAAGCTTTCTGACATTTATCACATACATAGGGTTTCTCACCAGTGTGAGTTCTATGATGTTGATTAAGAGATGAGCGATGTCTGAAGGCTTTACCACATTCTTCACATTCAAAGGGTTTCTCACCAGTATGGATTCTTTGGTGTGTGGTAAGGGATGCACTTTGACTAAAGGCCCTTCCGCATTCCTTACATCTGAAAGGTTTCTCACCAGTATGAATTCTCATGTGTTCGGTAAGGTGAATGGGTTGTTTGAAGACTTTTTCACATATATTACATTCGTAAGTTTTTGTTCTTATGTAACTTGTTGGATGATTAATCAAATCTGATTTGTATTTGTTTCTCTTTCTAGATGTGTCATATTTATGGTGCCTTTGTTCTATAACAACATTTGAACTCACAATATTTTTGCCAAATTTGTAAGTTTCTTGGCCTCTCTTCTTATGGGTCAAGATGGTTTGTCTCACGTCTCTTCCATGGCTATCCTGGTGGCTTTCTAACTCATGATCATATTTTGAGACTTTTCTCAATGTGGAAAAAATGGCATCATCCCTCATGAACCTTTCCATCATCATGCCATGATAGAACTGTTCCTGTAAAATGTCATTCTTTGCAGTTGATGCAGCTGTTTCTGTTTTACTCTTCAAGTCTGAAAGAAATGGAAAAAATGCAAATAACTCATATTCATTATGCTTCAAAAAATCAATTATTATACTGGGTATGGACTAGAGATTTAGAACAATACATATAAAGTACATGAAGTTCTGAGTATATTTAAATATGGTTAGGCACTCTGGAGAGGTAATGGGAAATTAAGAAACAATGAACCAGGTAAAAGTGTGATTTTATATATAGGGTAAAAATTTGAATATTTTAGTCCTCTTCTTTCTATTAATACTAAATAATGAAATTTCAGGGCTATGTCTTAACAGTGTCTTTTTAATTGATAACTACTTTTGGAAAACATTCTCAGAAAGATAAAAAGATTTCCCTCTTCCCACTCCAGCTAGTTCAAATATAAGGTTTGAGGGAATTCCCTGGTGGTCCAGTGGTTAGGACTCTGCGCTTTTACTGCCGAGGGCTCGGGTTCAATACCTGGTCAGGGAGCTAAGATCCCACAAGCTGCACGGTGTGGCCAAAAAAAAAAACAAACAAAAAAATTTGAACTAAGGACATTCACAAGAATGTCAAGCTGTCTTTTACTGAAGCTTATATTAATATTTACATATTGTTCTGCTTCCTGTAGTTATTAACCTGTCCCGGGAAGTGTTAATTATACAAAGGAGACTTGTAAGAAACCCAGACTGCTATGTTGCTACTATTGCTATGTTCTATGAAAATATCCTTTCTTTAAAGGATATTTAAAATTCTGTTTTTTAAAATAATTTATTGCACCATTACTAATACTTCAACTGACAGTTCCATATTCCTGAAAAGTATAACTTCTTGTAGGAGATTTGGTTAACACAGAAGGATCATTGGTACTTCCAAATTCCAAATTCTAAATGAATAGATGCAAAAATAAAGTCTATGTTCTGCAGGCCCCTGATTCTGGTCCTGGATTAGGGAGAAGGAAGACGAGAAGAAGAAGATAGGGGAAGAGAGAACAGGCCATCTATGACCCCTTCCCAATTCGGTATCCAAGCTGAAGCAGGCCCAAGCTAGGGGAGGAGAGAAGATATAACTTTGAAGTTGGGAGTTTTTATTATTATACTGAATTACACATTTCACTAAGAGACAGACTGTTATTATTTAAAGGGACAGGACCACCTATGGGACCTCTCTGAGATTTCATCCAGAGGCAGGGAAAGAACATTCATGGTAGCTATTATTATTATTTTCCTTATTATAAGTTGAAAAAGAGAAAACCCAGGAGAATGTACAAATTATTGGAATTAATAACAGAGTGAAACAAGGTAGCTGGCTAGAAGATCAAAACCGGTTATGTTATTACACACTAGCAAAAAAGAGAAAACATAATTGAAAAAAGTTATACCATTTAAAATAGCAGGGAATTCCCTGGCGGTCCAGTGGTTAGGACTCCATGCTCTCACTGCCAAGGGCCCGGGTTCAATCCCTGGTTGGGGAACTAAGATCCCACCAGCTGTGCAGGGTGGCCAAAAAAATAAAATGAAATAGCAATAAAATATAAGTTCTTCAGGACGAATCTGACCAAAGATGTTCAATGTGTACAAGACTTTTATGGGGGAAAATCCTTTATTTAAAAAAATTAGGAAATATCAGTAAGTGGAGCAATATACCACACTCCTGGACAGTAGGACTCAATATCATAATATCAATTCCCTCCCAAATTGATCTATAAATTCAATTCTATTCCAATCAAAATACCACCAGAGTATTTGTGTGTGTGTGTGTGTGTGTGTGTGTGTGTGTGTGTAATTGATGCACTCATTATATAATTCATATGGAAAAGCAAGGGGCTAACAATAGCCAGGACAATTTTGAAGAACAAGATATTAAGTCTCACTATTAAATATAGTAATTAAGACAGCCTGGCATTAGAAACTTGGCAGGTGACAGAGTGGCATTAACTATTCAATAATTGGTCCTTGGACTGATTATCCACATGTAATAAGTTAAACTAGAGCTTCACCTCATACTACATATAAAATAAATTCAGATTTAAGCTAAGTATGAAAATCAAAATCTTAAAGATATAAAATAATATATTTTTTCTATAAATCAATAAGGAAAAAAGATAATACAAAAATTCACAAAGGATATAAACAAGTAATTTACAGAAAAGGAATCCTGGATAGATGACCAATAAACATGAAAAATATGCTCCCTCTTATTAGTAATCAGGAAAATGAAAAAAACCAACAAGATATTCACCCACTGAATTTATAAAAATGTGAAACTTTGACAATGCCAAGTGTTGACAAAGATGCTGAGTTCTGGAACCTCTCAAAACCTGCTGATAGGAGTACTAATTGGTGCAACTAATTTGAAGAACAATTCTGTAAAACCTAGCAAAATGAAGGTGACCCAACAAGTCTGCTTCTATCAAATATCTCAGAGAAACACGAGAAGTTTTACACAAAGTTTTACTCCAGTATCTTTGTAATCCCCAAATTTAGAAACAGTACAAATGTCTATCAACAGGAAAATGGATAAATTGTGCTTTATTAATTCAACAGAAATGAATGAACCAGAACAATATGGATAAATATCAACGGTGTTGAATGAGAAAAGCAAGTGGAAAAGTATATATACCATTTATTTAAAGAATAAGAACATGCAAAACAGCATTATATATTGCTTGGGGGATATACACATGCAATACAAGTATGAAGATACATATACAAATGAAAATATTTAAACTCAGAAGAGTTGGTTGTTTCAAAAGGTAGGAGGGGAATAGCGGGGCTTAAACTCTGTTTTATTTCTTAATCTAGGTGGAAGTTACATAGAAATTTATTATAATGTTCTCTATGCCTTTCTGAATATCTAAAATATTTCATAATACAAGCAAAGTTTAAGGAGATTGTTAAAAACCATTGGATTTGATGAGAAGGAATCCTGTGGTAATTTCTCTTGCAGGACTTTCCATAAACTAGTTATTACAATAAATAAAGAAACTTGAGTTAAAGGGAGAGTGAGAATCAAAGCTAGGATTGTAAGCTGAAAAATTGGTGAAAAGTAGAAATAGAATTCAAGAGAGAAGATTAAAGATTTGTAGAATGCAGTGAGAGTCCTGAAAAGAGATCTGTTTTCTTTGAGGAGAGACCACGTACATCTGACTGCTTAGGGAAGGGAGCTTTCGATTGGCAGACTTCAGGATACTGAAGAAAGAAGGAAAATCAAGTTTAACCTTAATGAAGAGAAGACTTCTTTTCCCTCCAACTTCAGAGACTTTTGCAAGGTTAGGTGAAGGAAAGGGGTGCAAAGGGAGGGGTAAAATCGGGTTCAGTGCATGCCTGTCCATCCTCTCAGCCTTCCCGCAGCCTGGGAAGATGCTGGGCACTCTGGCCTACATATTGAAAGGCACCATCTGCCTTGGTCTCACCTGAACTGGGATCTCCTGGGCCTTCTTTCTCTGTCATCCATGGCGCTTCTCCTTTCTCCAACTGGGAAATCACACTAGGTTTGGAAAGTTGACATCCTACTTATGGAGTGAAAAAAAGGGTATGAATATTTATGCTGAGGTCTAAGAACCATCCCTGGAATGTAGTTCCAATCCTCTGGTATTTAGGGTCTCTGAAAACAGGAAGGGGCACCACAGCATTTTTTTCTGTTCTCACTCTACAAAGTAAAACCGTTCCCCCAAGGGAGGAGATTCAGGTATGTTCTGGCTTGATTTTCAAAGGAATGAGACGTCTATCTCCAACACAGAACCCAAGGCCAGGCTCCAGGGAATCTACAGCATTTAATAATTTAGGAATAGTAACTGTCCTGTAATGGGTAGGTTTCTGGACGTATGTGTAACCCATGCTTACCCACTGAGACCAGGTTCCCATAGTTCTCCAGCATCACCTCCCGGTACAGATTCTGGTGAGCAGGGGCCAGCTGCCCCCACTCCTCCTGGGTGAAGTCCACAGATACGTCCTTGAAGGTCAACAGTTCCTAGAATATCAAATATATTCCTTTTCAGTCTGAGACCACCTCCATCAAGATCCAAGATGTTCTTACAGTATTCTAAATTCTGAGAGATTCTAAACTAGTTTTACTGGGAGCCTCCTCTGGATCTGTTTGGTGATTCTCGGAGACTACCATAAGTAATTAAACATATAGAAGGACAGATGGTCATATATGTCTTAGAAAAAAATTAAGCAGGATAAGGGGAACAGGGAGAGCCACAGTATGGATGGGGAGGATCTTTCACGTAGGGTGGCTGGGGAAGGCCTTCCTAAAAGGGTGATATTTGAACAGAGACATGAGCTCAGTGAGGAAAAGCCACGTGGAAATCTGAGGGGAGAGCCTTCCAGATGGGGACAAAGGACCTGAGGTGAGAGTGTCCTTGGCTTGTCTGAGGAACAGAAGAGTAGCCAGCATTGCTGGAGGTGGGCTAGTGAAGGGGAATGCAAGGAGATGAGATCAGAGGGGCTGGGGGAGGGAAGAGAGGCTTTTAGCACTTATTGTCACAAAGACCAGTGCATCCCTGCTGAGTTGAAATTCTAGGGCCCTGCTGGAGTTTAATGCAAGATGAACAAAACTGTCTGGAACTGTGGTCTAACCCCTCCCTAGCTCAAATACTGAAGAGGTAAAAAGGATCAGCCCCTCAGCAGTGGTGGCACGGGGCACTGGTAGTTGGGTTAATCAGAAGTGAACTCAATCGAATGAAAGTGTATCTCAGCCAGAGCTCAGCCACAGCTCTAGGAAAAATATGAATAATCAGTCCCTCACCTTAACCACCAGTCAGAGGAAAAGGCTTAGAGTCTTCTGTAAATAAATGGAACAAACAAAAGAAATAAACAGACTATATCTATGTAACTATCTATCCATATATACCTTTATTTGTTAATTGTTTATTTAACAAGACAAATTATTCCTTAGACCAGATATTCATGTTTCATAGTTCAGGAACACAGGTCAGTGACAAACTTCATGCAACTCAACCCAAAGAAATTCTTTACATTCTAAAATCACTTTGCACTCTGAAAGATACCAGCCTTCCTCATTGCCTCAAAATTTTTCATGGAACCACAATTTCTGTAGAAATCTGCATATGCCTTCTTTCTTGGTTCAGCCAAAGCAATCCTGTAGAAAGCTGCAACCCCCAGGGACACAATGAATGCTCTAACAGCATGAAATAGCAGATGCTTGGCCAGGAGGCCATGCATCTGAGGTTTCGTCAAAGAACTGGAAACCATGGTAGTTATTCACCTCAACACCAACGTCCTTCCAGGCTGATGGAGAAATGGACCTATCTATGCATATTTCATCCTCCACCATTCTTTTATACACAATATCTGAGCTACAATAAAAAATTATTAGACATACAAAGAAGGAGGAATATCTGACCTATAATCAAGAAAATAAAAACATAAGAAGCAAACACCCAGGTAACCAAGTCATTAGAATTAGCAGAAAAGAAGTTTAAATAAATTATTAAAATATATGTTGAAGAGGGCTTCCCTGGTGGCACAGTGGTTAAGAACCTGCCTGCCAATTCAGGGGACACGTGTTCGAGCCCTAGTCCAGGAAGATCCCACATGCTGCAGAGCAACTAAGCCCGTGCACCATAACTACTGAAGCCTGCGCGCCCTAGAGCCCGTGCTCCACAACAAGAGAAGTCACCACAACGAGAAGCCTGCACACCGCAAGGAAGAGTAGCCTCCACTCCCCGCAACTAGAGAAAGCCTGCACACAGCAATGAAGACCCAACGCAGCCAAAAATAAATAAATAAATTTATTTTAAAAATAAAATATATGTTGAAGAATTTACAATAAAATATGGATAGAATAGGTGAAAATGTGGGGTTAATTGAGGAGAGAGAAATGCTAAAAAAGAACTAAAAGACAATTCTACAAGTGAAAAATACAATATCTGAAAAATCCACTGGATGGGCTTAATAACAGATGGACCCTGATGAAGACAAAATCAGTGAAACTTAACACAGGTCAACAGATAGTATTCAAATGGAAGCACCAAGAGAGAAAAAGAAAAACAAAAAACCAAAAAAAACCTGGGATAATATCAAGTAGTCTAATAATATATGTAATTAGAATCTAAGAAGGAGAAGAGAGTATGAGCAGAAAAAAATATTTGAAGAAATAAAGGCTGAAAATTTTCCAAATTTGAGTAAAAATTCAACCCACAAATCCAAAAGCCAGCAAACCCTCCATGGGGGGGAAAAAATTCACAGAATATCACGTCTATGCACATCATTAAAACTGCTGAAGAGCAAAGATAAAAGGGAAGAACATAAAAGTAGTGAAAAAAAGGTAGGAAAGGAGGAACAAAAAAAAAAAGAAAAGTTGGTATAAAACAAAGGAACAAACAGAAAGACATGTCACATCTGGGGAAAGAATAAGAATAATAGCTGACTTCTCATGTGAAACAATACAAGCCACAAAATCATGGAACATCTTTAAAGTGCTTAAAAGAAAAAACAGTCACACTAGAATTCTATATTCAGTAAAAGATTCTCGAATAGGAAGACCATATAAAGACATTTTTAGATCACCAAAGCTGTGAGAATTCATCATCAGAACACCCCCACTACAGGAAATGCTAAATGACATTCTTTAGGCTGAAAGGAGATAATGTCAGTTAGAAACTTGGAACTTGGTGGTGGGATGAATTGGGAGATACTGATTGACATATATACACTGATATGTATAAAATAGACAACTAATAAGAACATGCTGTATAAAAAATAAATAAAATAAAATTCAAAAGTTAAAAAAAACCTTGGAACTAAAGGAAGGAATGAAAAGTGCTTGAATTGGTAAATGTGTGCAAAGATGAAAGGCTCGTTTTTTTTTCCTTTTCTTAAGTTCTTATAAGACAATTTACTGGTAAAAGCAAAAATAAGAACAATGTATTACGGGGTGTATAAGATGTAAAGTGAAAAGCATGATGACAATACACAAAGAATGGGAAGAGTAAATGGGAAAATAAGGCTTTCAAATTATATGTGCAACAGTATAGTAATAATTCAACTGTGACATGTGAAAAATGCATATTGTAATAGCTAGAGCAACCACTAAAAACAAATGAAACAGCTAAAAAAGTCATTAGAGGACATAAAATAGAATACTAAATAAACTGCACAATCCAAAAGAAGGCAGGAGAGGAACAAATAAACAAAAGAATAGATTTGACAAACAGCAAAGAACAAGAATATACACTTAAATTCCACCACATCAATGATTATGTAGCTGTAAATGTTACTAAGCAAGCACAACCCAGCTATATTTAAGAAGGTCACACTTTAAATATAAAGGCACAAATAAGTTAAAAGTAAAAGAATGAGGGACTTCCCTGGTGGCACAGTGGTTAAGAATCTGCCTGCCAATGCAGGGGACACAGGTTTGATTCCCTGGTCCAGGAAGATCCCACATGCCACGGAGCAACTAAGCCCGTGTGCCACAACTACTGAGCCTGCACTCTAGAGCCCACGAACTACAACTACTGAGCCCGCATGCCACAACTACTGAAGCCCGCGCACCCTAGAGCCCGTGCTCCGCAACAAGAGAAGCCACCGCAATGAGAAGCCCGCACACTGCAACGAAGAGTAGCCCCCGCTCGCCCCAACTAGAGAAAGCCCAGGCGCAGCAACAAAGACCCAATGCAGCCAAAAATAAATAAATAAATAATTTCTCAAAAATTGAGGTTTATCTTAGGTCCCAAGTTTTTACGGGCTAGAATTTATATCACTCATTTTGCTTTCTCTACAAAAATTCGCACAACGTTAGATCTAGATGTTGGTTAGAAACAAGCGTTTTCTATGAGTAAGGAAACTGCTACCACTGCGGCCCAGTTTTCTGTAAAAGACTAACTTGCACTGAGTTCCCTGGGTGAAATTCGTTAGCCTCAATATACCCCAACTCCCCAGAAAAGGGCAAGTTATAATCTTAAAAACCAAAAAGCATGTCAAGAAAGTGACAGGAAACTTCAACCCACCTGGGAGTCTGTTGTCTGGGCCCCGGGAGTCACTTCATCCTTTAAACTTTCTCCCTGGGTCTCATCAGCATCCTGAGACAGCAGAGCTGAGGAAGGAAAAGAGCCAGAAAGTTTGCATCTCCCCAAACCCCCCAAATAGAAAAACTGCCTGTAGATCTGCTGAATATGGCCCCCCTCTCAAAACATTCACAGAGGGACATTCAGAGCAACTCAAGAGCAGACTGGAGCCTCCTTAATGAGGAGGATCTGCAGGGCATTGCTTTGGGCATTAACGCTTCCCAATGGCCAGTGCTGGTACAAAAGCACAGACCTACCAGGCCACTCCTTTGTTCAAAGGTTCCCGACAAGAAAGAAAAATACAAACACCTCCCATGGACTTCAAGGCACTCTATAATCTGCCTGAAGCACATTTTCCCAGCATTAGTTTCCTCTAGCCACCATCCTTTATCTGTGGGACACATACATTGACCACATTCTTAACCCTTAGTTAGACTAGAACAGTCTCCATTCTCTGAACCACTCTTCAAGGTACCCACTTTTGTATCTTTTCCTCAATTCTTCCGTAAAAAAAACTTAGACATCTTTTAAGGCCCAATGCAATGCTACCTGCTTTGTGAAATTTTCTCTGATAAGTACAGTCAGAAGAATGTTTCCTGTCTCTTGTCTTCCAAAAGAATTTTACCATAGAACGTATTTAGGCTACTTTCTATTCTTTTGATCTGAGTATGTGTCTATCTCCATCAATTAATAATTAGCATTAGAGATCATTATTCATTTTTCCATCCATCAAGATGCTTAGCAAAGTCCCCTGCCTGACAGAGTTAGAATATAACAAATACAAGCTGGATTTGAAGTGTTATAGGTATGAACTAAGAGACCACATGAGACATACAAATTCCTCTGTCCACCCATCTATTCTGACCCAACCACCAAATACTGTGTAATCTTGGTTATGTTTCCCACTGAACTCATATATTTCAAGGTAAAATGAGAGTAACTAAGCATGTCATTCCTTCTTCCTGGCAGGAGATGAAAAGAAAGAAAAAAATATTGGTTTGGGGTTAAAATGACTGAAACTCGTGAAGGAAAACCACTGGAGGGCTTAAGAAAGTAGAAACTTTTGACCCCAATGTCTGTGAGTCACACTTACACACTTGGGAGCCGCTGGTGGGGAACACCCTGAATTCTGTCTTCCTGTCCTGTTTATTCGAGGACACGAGATGGGAGCAGCATGGCACACGTGTCGCAAAGATCCAGTGCCCAGAGCCCAACATTTTCTCTCACAGCTATCCCTTTCCCCAAAGCCATAAGCATGAGCCCCAAGGACCTCCTTTCCTCCAATTTTCTCCCCTAGAGACACCTCAATGATGTGTGTATCTATCTTTCTGCAGGCAAACTGAGACCCCTTCCTCTACCTCCATCCCCTCCCTCCATCAGCCTCTCTCACCTTCTCCTTCAAACATCTTGGTCACGTCCTCCCACAGGGGCGCCCCTTCCTTGGCCTTCTGTGGATGGTGCAACTTCACCCAGGTGCTGGCCTCAGTGGGCAGGGTAATCAGGAGTTGCTGTAGCATGATGATGCCACCCGACTGGCCTTGTCCACTTCTGGGGAGGACACTGCCAGAGCTTCTGCTGAGACGCCTCACAGTTGTATGGTCCTCCTCTGATCACAATCTCCTGCCCTCCGGACTTTGGCCTGAGGACTTTGGTCCCTGCGCCACCAGAACCTGGGGGCTCCTAGAGGCTAATGTGGCTTTAACAGCCCTGAAAAAGTGACTCCTTTCTGAAATTAAGTACTGCCTGCTTGGGAGGCGGCCGGTTGAGTAGGTCTGAGTACATGCCTCTTCATATTCTTCTAGAGGAGCAAAAGGTAGGAGAGGAGGGACCCAGAAAACTGATCATACAGCTAGAACTCCAGAACTTGCGGAAGTATATTTAAAACTGCAAAAGATCCAAAAACAAAGATGTGGCATCAGTGTGGAAGTAAGTATAACTGGTGCTTTGGATGCGGCTTTAATTTCCAGTTCTATACACACTTTCATAAACAGCCAGTGACACACAAACACCAAGGATACACAAACATACACAGTCCCTGCCTTGACTTCCTTCCTTGTAAGCCGCATGCATCTTCTGCCTGGATACAGACGTGGGAGTTAAGAGGGCAAGTTTAGAAACCAGACAGCCTGGGTTAGAATCCTGACACTTGCACTTCAAAGCTCTAAGACACTTCAATTCTCTGAGCTTCAGTCTCATCATCTAGAAAATGCAGATAACAAATGTACTTCATAGGGCTGTAACAATGTTGGGAATACAGTGCCTTCATAGACATTATTAGAAACCTTTTGCTTTAATGTTGCAATCATAGCATTACCTTTTAAAATTATTTTTTAAAAACAATTACAGATCTGAATTTAAACTTCAAGTATCTCAACTGATGGAATAATCACATAGCTGTGTTTTCACACGGGCAAGTAGTGACAGACACATCACCACCCACGTGGATGCCCAGAAGCTGGCAAGTCCTTTTAACCTCTGGGTTAAGATACAACCTGCTTTCAGAAATGTTCAACTGGGGGAGAGGGGTATGTCTTCAAACGGAGGAAATATAGTACTTTGAATATAATGAGGACTCTTGCATAACTGTTTGTAGCAGGAGAATTTGGAAACAGCCCAAATTCATCATCTCATCGAAACCCCTGGCATCTGGGCACGTGCCTCCACAGCGACCAGGTCCAGTGTATCCCGGCCCCAAGAACAGTCCTAGTCCTAGCTCCCTGGAAAGGGAGCTGGCCTAACTTCTTGGAGTTTGTGGGGAGGCTTCTTCTTGTTTTCAGCTGTGACTGATGCAGAGAAAGGAGCAGCATCCTATGGATAGGAGCATGTGGAAAATATCCTAACCCTGATTAAATAGAAAGTAAAATGGCTTGTTACCAAAGTGAGGAAACTTTCGAATCTTATGAAATGGTTAAAAACAGAGAAGCTTCATTTCGAGATGCCCCTTCTCACTGCTCCCAGACGCGCCTCCCTCGGACTTAAGAGACTTGCAGACACAGGCAGCTTAGCTTCCTACTCACCAGACCGGCCTTGGACGCTGGCAGGACGAGAGATGGGGGCGTGAGAGAGCCCGTTCTTGAGGCTTTCAGCTCCAGAGGGTGTCTCTTTAGAGAAGGGCCGTGGGTGATGGATTTTGTTCTTTCCCGGCCTTTTATAGACAGACCACATCCCCACCCAACACAATGATTCTTTTAAAAACGCCCAACGTTCACGCAGGCTTCCTTCGGAAGCTCAGAGGACTATCGGCCTCCGGACGGGACCAGGGAATCTTTTCCAAATTCCCAAGAGGCGGCCTAGGGCGGGTGCTGCGGCACCAGATGAACCCACCGCCCCTCCAAAGTATCCTTTCCAGACCGCACCCCCGGGAGCAGGGCTTTGGGGGACACAATGCGAGGGGTGCCCAGAACCGGCTTCCCGCAGACCCGGGCGAGGATACAGCTCGCCGGCCGCTGCTTTGATGCCGGCGCGGTGGCAGCAGCCAGGCCCACCGGCGCCCAGCCTCGTGGGCCGCAGCCCGGGTGTCCCGGCGCCTCCACCCTCCCGGCGCGCCGTGGCCTTTGCCCGTGTCCCGGTCGCTCTCACCCGGGCCCTGGCGGGTTCGGGGTGCGGCCCCAGATGCTGCGGTGCAGCCACAAACCCTGGCGCCCGCCCTTCTTCCGGCGTGCCGCCCGCTCCGCCCAAGGGGAGCCGCGAGGGCCCCGCCCTCTCCAGGGAGGCAGGCGCTCCGGAAAACCCGGAACCCGGACTATGCCGGACTCCCCCACGGCACGCGTGCCCCCAGGGCTGCCAGACCCTGGTCAGCGGCCACCCAGGCGGACCGCCTGCGTTTCCTGACTGTGGTCCCAAGAGACTAGGTGGCCCGCCCAGCTCTTCTGGTGGGGAAGCCCTTTCTCTGTCGTTCATTCATTCATTTATTCAACTATCTTCTGAGTGCCTAGATCTGCCACACATTGTTACAGGCTCTGGGGAGATACCAGTTATCAAAACGCAGTCCCTGCTTTCTTGGATCTTAATTCTGGCAAAATTAAATAGGTAATAATAATGTAGAAAGGGAATATTGCCTGCTGTTCCGGTAAACAACAAATTGCCTGCCATCAAGCCATCAGCCACTGCAGCCCTCCACTGAGGGGAATTCAGGATGGAGACAAACAGGAAACACTCTGCACTCTGGATACTGGCCCTAGATAGTTAAGATGCGTATCTAAGGAATAATTTCAATGAGCCCAGACTCTTGCATCTTCCCATAGATAGGAAAGCACTAAAATCATTAAGATTTTTTGAGATGTCCGTAGATTAACAGTAATCTTTTTATGTTTGACTACATGTCTTTCTTCAGCAAAAAATCCTATGTATCTTGGCTCCTCCCTTACCTCTTCAAAGCAGTTCCTCAGAGCTATCTGAGAGGCTGTCTCCCAGGCTATAGTCCTCAACAAGTTCCCCAAATGAAACTTAACATGCAACTTTTAGGTTGTACACTTTTCTTCAGCCCACGATAAATAGAAAAATAAAGAGATAATCCCCCAAGTGATGGTAAGGGCTATGAAGAAAAAGGAGGCAGCGTGTGGAGAGGGGGATAGGCGATGACTGGAGTTCCTCTTTCTGGTAACAGTGGGCTAGCGTCTTTATATCAACCCACCTCAGGAAACGACAAATTAAAAAATAAAACTCTGGAATACATGCAGAGTATGTGAAGTTCTTAAAGGAATGTATTAATTTGCTAGGGCTGCTACAACAAAATACCACAGACTAGGTGGCTTAAATAACAGAAATTTATTTTCTCACAGTTTTGAAGGCTAAAAGCCCAGGATCCAGGTCTCAGCAGGACTGGTTTCTCCTGAGGCCATTCTGTTTGGCTTACAAATGGCTCCCTTCTCCCTATGACCTCACATGGTCTTTCCTCTGTGTGGTTTCATGCCCCTAGTGTCTCTCTATGTGTCCAATTTTCTTCTTCTTTTTATAAGGACACTTCTTAAAATCTCCTCATATGAAGATTGGATTGGATTAGAGTATACCCCAATGTCTCATTCTAAATTAATCACCTCTTTAAAGTGACCAAGCTTAATCACTTGAATATATGATTAAATACAGTCACATTCTGAAGTACTGGGGGTTAGGATTCCAACATCTGAATTTTAGGGGGATGCTATTCAGCCCATAGCAAGCTGTCTAAGAGATGGCATGATATTAGGGAATTGCCAGACCAAAAGCTGGAAAGCCAGGATCCAGGGACATGATATGACTTGGAAGATGCCTTTGCTGAGGGTATTTACCTAACTGGAAAATTATAATTTTTCACTTCAGAGAAGAAAAAATAAATAAAATACAGTGTGTGGAGAGTGAAACAGAAGACCCTCTGTATAATAACTGGGACCCCAAAGGGCTATACACTCAGGAGAAGAATGAATTGGAAGTGGAACAGCTTCAGGGGAATTTACAGGCTAGGGTCAAATTGCCTGTCCAAGTATTGATTTTGGTTTAAGGTGGGCTCTGACTGAGATGCTATCAGATGCCTGGCAAAAACAAATACAAATCCTCTCTGGAGGAAAGCATTATAATTATAGGCCTTAGATTGTTCCTACATGTAAGTTTTTGTAGAAATGGTGAGTACAGAGTTAAAGATAAGCTGGTACACAGGGAAACTAGACTCCTAGTGAGTATTTCAGCAGAAACACAAACAACAGAAATAGACCTACAAAGACAACTGCTTTTGGAATTACCAGATGCAAAGTATAAAACAATTTATGTTTTCTTTGTTTAAAGAAATAAAAGATAACTCAGACAGTTTTGGCAGATACCTGGAAACTATAAAAAGTGATATAACATATTTTTTAAAAACTAAATAGAAACTCTATGACAAAGAAATACAGTAACAAAATTAAGAATTCATTGAATGCATATAATGGCAGATTAGACATAGATGAATAGAGAATAAATGAAATGGAAGGTAGGTCAGAAGAGATTATCTAGAATGAAGCTTTAAGAAACAAAAGGATGAAATATATAGAAGGGAGAATAAGAGACATAGATGTTACAGTGAAAAGATCTAGCATAAGTTTAAGAGGAGAGACAGAGACAGTATTTGAAGAGATAATGGCTAAATATTTTTTAATACCTGTGAAAGCAAACAGATCACAGATTTAAGAAGCCAAATAACTCTCTAATGAGTTAAATAAAGAGAAATCTACACCTAGACACATCATAGTGAAACTGAAAAAAACTAAAGACAAAGAGAAAATCTTAAAAGTGTCTGTGGTAGTTTTAAAATATGCCCATTCCTTCCTCCCTCTTCCCTTGAATGTGAGTCAGACTAACTTCTAAAGAATAAAATGTGGGATTCCCTGGCAGTCCAGTGATTAAGACTCCATGCTTCCACTGGAGGGGGCGTGGGTTAGATCCCTGGTCTTGGAACTAAGATCCCACATGCCATGCAGAGTGGCAAAAAAAAAAAAAAAAAAGAGTGGAATGTGGTGGAAGTGACAGTATGTGATTTCAGAAGTTAAGTCACAAAAGATTGCCACTTCTGCTTTGCACACTCTTTGATTTCTTGCTCTGAGGAACTTGCCAGCCATTTGAGTTAGCTACCTTGGAAGTGTATCCTTTAGCCCCAACCAAGCCTTCGGATGACTCCAATCTCAGCTGACATCTTACTGCAACTTCATATTGACTGAATTTTGAGCCAGAACCTCCCAACTAAGCAGCCTCTGAATTACTGACTCATTAAAAAATGTGAGATTAAAAAATGTTTATTTTTTTAAGCCATTAAGTTTTGGAGTTACTTATTATGCAGATATTCCTAATTAATACAGTGGCAAATTTTGATAACTAGCACAAGCAGCATTGTGACAGCTAACTTATCATCTGTGATAATGGAAGCCAGAAGACAGTGGGATGAAATCTTCAGTGTGTTGTGAGGAAATAATTGACAACACAGAATTCAATGCAGAACTTTAAAAAAATCTTTCAAGAATAAAGGAGAAATAAAGACATTTTCAGACCAAAAAAATGAGAGAGTTTGCCACCAACAGACTACATTAAAGAAAAATTTTCAAGGCTGAACTTTAGGCAGAAAGAAAATGATTCCAGACAAAAGGACAAAAATGTAAAAAGGAACAAAGAAAAAAAAATATGTGACTATAAAGGAGCATTAATGATGTAGAGTAAAAATCTTAATAATTTGTGAGGTTAAAAAAATAGATTTGGAGATACAGGGATATATGTATATGTATAGCTGATTCACTTTGTTATAAAGCAGAAACTAACACACCATTGTAAAGCAATTATACTCCAGTAAAGATGTTTAAAGAAAAAGATTTAATATCCAAAAACATAGAGATTGGGCATAGAGATTGGGAAGAGGGTGAATTGAGTTAAAGTATTCTAAGTTAAAGTGTTATAGTTAAAGTGCTCTAAGGACTATTGTAGACAAGAGTAGAGGTATTCATTAACATACATTCTGATAAGTAGAAAATGTATATTGTTAGCCAGTAGACTTATATTACTGAATGTGAAAACCTATTATAAAGTTATAGTATCAGTAATTAAGACAATGAGGTAGGTATTGTGCAAGAATAGATAAACTGACAAAGGAACAAGAGTCCAAATTCAGACCTACATATAGACCATCACCTGATTTAGAAAAAGGGTGGAGGAAAAGAAGGTCTTTTAAATAAGTTGCTGATGGGCCAGTTGGACCTTTATATTGACCTCTACTTTACAACATAAACAAAAATCAGTCCTAATGGATTTCAAATCTAAATGTGATAGATAAAACAAAATTTTTTAGAAGAAAGTAGGAGAGTATTTTTACAACCTTGAAATGGGCATAGATTTATTACATGGAATAAAAAGTGCTAAACATAAAGGACAAAATTAATAAGTTAACCCAGATTAAAATCAAGGACCAGAGATTTCAGGTATTTTTGGTGAGGGTATAAATTGGTACAACTATTTCAGAAAAGCATTTGGTAGTAGCATTTACTGAAGCTGAACATTATGATCCAGCAATCCTATCCTTTGTTATATAACCAACAGAAATGGATACATGTATTTACCAAAAGACATATACTAGAATGTTCATAGAACATTCTTTATATTAATCCCAAACTGGAAACCACCCAATGCCCATCAGCAGTGGACTGAGCAAATAAATATTGCTATATCATACAATAGAGTACACACAGCAATGAAAATAGAGACTAGAGCTACACACAATATTGATGAATCTCACAAATATAGTATTGAGCAAAAGAAGCCAGATACAAAAGAATACATGTAATTCTATTTAAATAAAGTACAAAAACAGGTGAAATTAACCTATGGTGTTAGAAGTTACCTTTTAGAGGATAGTGACTGGAAGAGAGCACTGCTTCTGGACGGCTATAATTTGTTCTTAACCTATGAGCTGGTTACACAGATGTGTTTAACATTTTGAAAACTCATTAAGATATTTATCTCTATATATGCACTTTTCTGTATGAGTATCATAATTTAATAAAGTTTCTAAAAAATGCATGTTGCAAAGCAGAAATAGACACACAGACGTAAAGAACAAATGTATGGATACCAAGGGGGAAAGGGGTGGGGTGGGAGGAATTGGGAGATTGGGATTGACACATATACACTATTGACACTATGTATAAAATAGACAACTGAGGGGAACCTACTGTATAGCACAGGGAACTCTACTTAATGCACTGTGGTGTCCTAAATGGGAGGGAAATCCAAAAGGGAAGGGATATATGTATATGAATGGCTGATTCATTTTGCTGTGCAGTAGAAGCTAACACAACATTGTAATGCAACTATGCTCCAATAAAACTTAGTTTAAAAATTAAAAAAAAAAGCATGTTGTAACATTCAGTGTAACCACTAAAAGAACAGAAGTAGAATATCTAACTTCAAACCTAGTAAAGAGGGGGAAAGAAGTGATAATGTATAATCAACCCAAAAGAGAACAGCTATAAGTGGGGAGCTATTTTATACAGGGTAACTCAGGAAGATTCCTCTGATGAGATGCTATTTGACCAGAGACCTGAAAGAAGTCAGGAAATGAACCACATTTATATCTGGAGAAAGAGCATCTTAGAGAAGGCGAAGGCCCTGTGGTGGGAGCAGGGATGGGCATATGCATGGACCAGCAAGAAATGCTGTATTAAAAAAAAAAAAAAAAAAAAAAAAAAAAAAGAAATGCTGTATTGCTTGAGGCAAATCATAGTAAGAACATAAGTCATATGGGTACTATCTGGAGAATAAACTGTAGGGGATGCAAGTGTGCAATAACCCATTGTGAAAGAAAATAGTGAACTAAATTAAGTGGCAGCAGTGGAGGTGATGAGAAAAGATATATTTTGAAGATAGAGCCAACAGAATTTTCTGAGGGATTGAGGAGTCAAGATGATTCTGATTGGGCAATTGGATGCTCCCATTTACTGAGACAGGAAATACTGGAAACAGAGCAGGTTCAGAAACGGACTTGTTAAATTTGAGATGCCTAATACACATCCAAGAGTCAATTATGCACTTGGAATTAAGAGTCTGAAGTGCTGTTTGGGGTCAGAAACATGAATTTGGGTGTGCAGTGATCTGAATGTGTCCCCTCCAAATTCATATATTGAAATCCAAAATACCCAATTGACAGTAGTTAAGAGGTGGGGCATTGGGAGGCACTTAGGTCAGGGGGGTGGAACCCTCATGAATGAGATTAGTGACCTTAAAAAAGAGCCCACTGGGCTCCCTAGCTCCTTCCACCATGTGAGAACACAGGGAGAAGTCGGTAGTCTGCAACCCAGAAGAGGGCTTTCACCAGAACCTGACCATGCTGCTATCCTGATCTTGGACTTTCAGCCTCCAAAATTGTGAGCAATAAATTTGTGCTGTTTATAAGCCACCCAGTCTATGATATTTTTCTTACAGCAACCGGAACAGACTAAGGGTCCGTTAGTAACAGACCGTTAGTAACGGCGGGAGAGGGAAAGGGAGTTTGTTCTCTGGCGTCTCTTCTTTTAAGGGCACTAATTCCATCATGAAGGTCACTCTCATGACCTCATCTAACCCTAAGTACCTTCCAAAAGCTCTTCTCCAGATACAATCACATTGGGTGCTAGGGCTTCAACATACATATTTTGAAAAGAAACTTTTAGAAAAATAAAGGTAAATAGAGGAAACTTACCTGTGTTTTGAAATCAACTACATATATTTTCATTAAAATGTCTCATCAGAGAAATTAAAAGACACGTGAATGTCACACACAGCCCAGCTCCTGTCCCAGCAGTTTAACCCATCCAGCATTTCAACTGCTTAGCTGTGCAACCTTGGGCATATCATTTATCCCCTCAGATCTTCAGTGTCTTCATTTATAAAATGGGGGATAATAATAGTATCCATTTCATAGGAATGATGCCATTTAAATAAGGTCATCTCTGTAGATGTACAGAGTGTGTTTGGCACAATCAGTTGAAAGAGGATGACAAACAATGAGGGGTATTTGGATAATTGACTAGAAATTTGGAAAGCAGAAGCGTTTAGATCCTCAGTTGCATCAGATGTAAAAACACAAACTCAAAATATAGGAAATAACCTTTTCAGTGATACCAAGACTAACAATAGTCATACAAATAAATTATATATGAAGGGATGAGTTAAACTGGAGTGGGGGGCTGTTGAAGGGGTGGAGCCTGCCTTCCCCCGGGAGAGGGGCTGCGCATGCCACCATTCAGTCTCCATTTCAGCCCTGTTTCTTACCCCTGTCTCTTCTGTGTCTGGTGTCTCTGATTCCAGAGCAAATTGTCCTTCTCCAGAGAATAAACTCTAGTCTCCTTTGGGATGAAGGAAGGTGGTAATGTAAACTCTTTTACAAAAACAAAGATAAAGTCATGTAGTTAATCAGCCCTACTTAACTGCATTTTAAACAAATTAACTTTAAAATACCCTTCTATCTTAAAAGTATGTCAGTTATGATTCACCATTCTTAGAGGCTTATAAATTCCGATCCATTTGCAAAGAAAAAAAAGGAAACGGAAAGGTTTCCTCACCTATAAAATCTAGGTGAGACAGTATAGGAACTGCCTTTCTCTACTGTCATCATAGATATGTAATTCAATTCAGTTCAAATCAAAGCAATTCAACAAATATTTCTTGAGTCCCTACTGTGTGCCAGGCACTATTCTAGGCACTTATGATACACTGGCAAACAAAACAGATCCTGCTCTCATGGAACTTACATATTAGTAAGGGGAGACAATAGTAAATAATAAGCATAGTAAATATGTAAATTATCTAGTATGTTAGGTGATATGTGATATGGACAAAGAAAGAATAGAACAAATTAAGGGGGGGTTGGGAATATTGAAGTTAGGGGGTAAGGGACAGGTTGCAGTATTAAGTAGCATGGTCAGAACAGGCTTTAGTGAAAAGGCAACATTGAGCAAAGATGAGAAGGGAAGGGTAGGATGTCTGAAGGAACAGCTAGTGCAAAGGCTCAATGGCAGGAAGAGGTTGGAGTTCAGAAGAAAGGTCTAAGCTGGGGACGTGAATTTGGCAATTAAACAGAGATAGTATTTTAAGCTATAAGACATTATATGAGATCACTGAGGCAGGGACTCACTGAGGCAGAGAAAAGTGATGGTCATGCCTTTCACTAAAAGAAGCAATCAGAGAAACCCAAATTCTTGGGAAATCTAAGACCATGGAAACATGGACAAACATATATAAGGAACAGTGAGCATCCTCACTCTGTCCTCTGCCCCTCAAAGTCATACAGGACCTAAGAGTTAGAAGCCAGTTGTTTTTTGTTTTTTTTAAAGTAAATATACTAATAGAAAATATCTAGAGATAATGGTATATATTCTGGATTAACAGCTTTACTTTTGATAGTTCACACAATGCTCAGGCAGTTGAATTGTTTGTTCTTCCATTTAAGAGTAAGAAGTTGAACTTGACCAATCTTCAATTATGTTTGGAAGGATGCAGTATTTATAAATACAGTGAAGTACTATGAATCAACTCCTCCACTTCTTCTCTCATACTTTCCTGCCTCAGTTTGGCCCATGGTCACTTTCTCCCTGGTCCTCTTTGGTGGGTCTCTAGATGTGTTTTTCTGGGGCTATCTCAAAGACCCTCCCACTCAGCAGAAAGCACATTTTTGAATCTAATACTGTACATTTGGCAAATGGAAAGTCAAAAACAATTAAAATGGCAGCCACCAATCTTAATATATCTATCTTCAAAAAAACATCAATATGTATTAAGGAATTATGGCTTAATTTTCTTACCTGTAATAATGGCATTGCAGTTAAGTCTTAACAGAGTGGTGGTTACCTTTTAGAGATACATCTCAAAGCACTTGTGGATGAACAAGAAAGCATCATTATGAACTAAAGTCTGCATAAATATCTCCATAAATAATTCCTAGGTTTCCACAATAGCATCATAATTGTGATTTAAAAAAAATTTTTTTGCAACAAAATACCAAAGGAATTGGTAAGGAAATAAGATTTTTGGCATAGATATAAACAAACATATAAATTTGACATTAAATGACAGTCCATGTAATCATTTTACATACTCTATAGCAGGAGTGGCAAACTACAACCCTCGAGCTAAATGCAACTCAAATTTGTCTTTTAAATAAAGTTTATTGGAACACAGCTACACCCATTCATTTGTCAGTGGTTCTCAAGTAGGAACTACCTTGCCCTCCAGGGGACATCTAGCAATGGCTGGGGAAAGTTTTGGTCATCACAATGGATGAGGGGACTACTGGCATCCAGTGGCCAGGGATGCTGCTAAACACCCTACGATGCACAGGATGGCTGCCCATAACAAAGTATCTGGCCCCAAAATATCAGCAGCACCAAGATTGAGATACCCTGATTTATATATTGCCTCTGGATGCTTTTGCACTAAAATGGTAGAGTTGAGTAGTTCTGACAGAGGCCATATGGCCTACAACACCTAACATATTTACTATCTGGCCCTTTATAGAAAAAGTTTGCCAATTCCTCTTTATAGAAAACCATAAAATATAAGTATCTCATGTATAGCACATTATCTATCAAGTCTAGAAAAATCCCTTTAACATTATTTCTTCTAGAAATGAGACAACTGACATTTTTATTTATACCTCTTCTAGCCATATAAAGAGCTATAGTAAAGATTATATTTTATTCTGATTCATTAAAGGGATATTTAAAACAGTGACTCTCAAAGCCAATCACAGATCACTGGCCTGTTGTGATGATTTCACTGGCCCACAGTGAAATGAGAAAAATAAAGACAAATTTGGGAGATTTTCATAAAGCTAAGTTAATTCAAATGTAAAGGGCTGTTCTCTATGAATATATCCTTCCTGTATTTTTAAATATTAAAATGCCCTTTCTTTTCTGAAACAATGCAGATAATAGGTAGTGCTTTTTTTAATATGGCAAAATTAATAGTTGTAACATTGGGTCAAACCATTAAAAAATAATTATTGGTTCTTGAAATCCAAAAGTCAGAAAACCATAGATTTAGAGGTTTTTGCTCCGATTTGGGGATTCTTTGATGTTGAACATATTTCACATATCATTGCTGAAGGTATTTCTTAAATGTGTTTTGCAATGTCGAATGAGTGATGAACTACAGCTGAAGGCTTTTCCACATTCATTACAATCATATGGTTTTTCTCCAGTATGAATTCTCTGATGTTTAGCAAAGGATGAATCATGCCTGAAGGCTTTCCCACAATGACTGCATTTATAAGGTTTCACTCCAGTATGGACTCTTTGATGGATAGAAAGATGTATTCTCTGGCTAAAGGCTTTCCCACATTCCTTACATTTATATGGTCTTTCCCCAGTATGAGTTCTCTGGTGTTGAGTTAGGTATGTGCTGTGGCTGAAGGTTTTACTGCATACATTACAAACATAGGGTTTCACACCAGTATGAATAATCTCATGTTGCCTGAGGTGTCTAATCTGGAAAAATGCTTTTCCACAGTCTTTGCATGTAAAAGGTTTCTCTCTGACATGAGTTCTCAGATGCTGGATCAGCCCAATGCTCTGGCTGAATGCTTTCTCACATACACCACATTCATAGGGTTTCTCCCCAGTATGAATTCTAACATGTTGAGTAAGAGATGATGGATGTCTGAAGGTTTTCCCACATTCTTTACACTCATAGGGTTTCTCACCAGTATGGATTCTCTGATGTGGAATAAGGGATGAACTTTGGCTAAAGGCTTTTCCACATTCTTTACATCTGAAAGGTTTCTCTCCGGTATGAATTCTCATGTGTTCTGTAAGATGAATGAGCTGTTTGAAGATTTTTTCACAAATATTACATTCAAAGGTTTTCATTCTTGTATAATTCCTTGAGTGATTAATCAAACCTAAATTGTATCTACTTTTCCTTCTAGATATGTCATATTTATGGTGTCTTTTTCTTGGAGGATCTATTGGTCCTGG
The DNA here is from genome assembly GCF_005190385.1 of Monodon monoceros. Classification (NCBI taxonomy): domain Eukaryota; kingdom Metazoa; phylum Chordata; class Mammalia; order Artiodactyla; family Monodontidae; genus Monodon; species Monodon monoceros. The sequence goes on from NW_021703774.1 coordinate 148,442,874, forward strand.
AATAACTTTTGAGTACACATTAATACTTTTCACACATCTGTTAGATTCTTGGCCTCTCTCCTGTGTGAGTGTTTTCTTGTGGATCAAGGGGATTTGCCCTGCACCCATTCCTTGGTTCTCCTCGTGGTTTTCTAACTTATGACATTTGGAGTCCCTTCCCAACGTGGAAACCAAGGTGCTTCCTCTTGTGGACCTTTCCATCATCAGGTCATGGTGTAATTCTTCCCATGAGATGTCACTCTTTAAGATTGACTCTTTGGTTTCTGTTTCATCCTCCAAGTCTGAAAGAAATCCAAAAATATAAATAACTCATATTCACTGAACTTTAAAAAATAAATGGCCACAGTGAGAACAGGAGGGAAAAAAAATAATATATACTAGGTACAGGAGGGTTGGACTGTCTTCAAATAGGATCCTGCCACCTAGAGAGCTGATGTGAAAGTAACAAGGTGGTCAACACAAAGAAGCTGTTAAAAGTATGTAAGGTGACTTTAAAAATTGGGAGGAGTTCATCCATGAGAATTGCAAGAGGAAATGGGCTAAGATGAAAGCATCACTGGAAGGGCAAATATCAGAGATAAGACAAGGAGATAAGAATTCTAACATGATATCATCTCGAGCTTATATTTCTATGACAAAATTTTATTTACTTAGAAAAATTTAAGTATCTCATACTCTGTGCATGTTAAAATGAAACATCAAATAATATAGAAATGCATTCACTGAAAAAGGATAGCCTCTCTCAATCTCATCCCCATTTCCTTTAATCTCTTAGGATTTTGGAATGCATCTGTTCAGACATTTCTCAATAATATACACATGTGAATGTGTGCATTTGTGTATATATGGTCATAAATATACATTTCTACCCAAAAAAGGGGATCATAGAATACATATAGTTCAGCATCTGGGTTTTTTTTAAGCTCAATTATATGTCTGTACATTTAGATTTATCTCATTCTTATTAACAATTGTACTATATTCTACTTACAAACATATTTGTTTGACTTTACTAAAAATTATTTAGGTTGTCTCTGATTTTTCACTTTGTCATTATATGTAAGTTTGTGTACACTCCTGTCAATATTTCATAGGATTTACTAAAAAGAAAGTATTGGGTATGAGTATGTGGGCTATCACTGAATATGGGTGCCCCTCCCTGCAAACTCACTGGATTTTTATCAATCTTCATGATTTCTGCCTACATAAGAGGTGAAAAATGATTTCTTAATTTGTGACAAAACATTAATTACACTGTAAACTCTTAAAAGATAGAGAATATGTATTTTATCCATAGTATATATGACACAGCATTTTTGGATGAGGGAGTTTCCTGGATTTTTACTCTCTATTCCTATCCAACCATTCTGGACCCTGTCATCCTAAAGCACCAACATTTCCAGTTCATGGCAAAATCTTAGTCCCCAGAATGTCTAACCTCATTTTAGTAATAGCACATACAAAGTACTTGGTAATAGCGAATAAATTTTGGAGTGGACTCAAAAAGCAAGTAGAGATGTTTGGATTACTTACTACAGGGAATAAGAAGGCATTTAACTTTTCTTTTTAGGGTAAAAAAAAGATAAATGTGATATTTCAAGTGGTCAAATCTGGCAGTAACATTCAAAATGATTCAGAAAGAAAAGGAAGACATCAACAAATGCAACTAGAAATTATAGTAATTGGCATGGGATGATGGGAACCTGGCTTAGCAAGGTCAACAGAGATGAAGAGTAGAAGTGGACCTAGCAGGTAATATCAAAGAAAAAACCACGGAGAATGAGGGAAAAACAGAGTAGAAAGCATGATACATTCTTGCTGATACCATGATTTCTAGTCTCAGAGGCTAAAAGAACAGGATGAGTCAGGATAAGAACTTTGTTTGAGAGAGAAGATAGCTTCTGTTTTTGGATATGCTGGGCTTGAAGTAACAACAGCATGTCTATATAGAGATGTCCCAAACACCAGGGATATGTGAGAATAGAGTTCATATGAACATATATGACAAAGATGAAAATATGGGGACTATAGATGTCAAAGGGATAGTTGAGACCATCATAATGCATTTGTGGGAGTTTGTGCAGAAACAGAACAGCAGTGTAAAAGACAGAGGCTCCTCAGGGATTGTGGCAGAGACTGTTGGCCATTCTGAAATCTCTTCTCCCTACTTCTGGACACACAACTATACTATATTTCTCAATCTTCCTTGAATTTGATTGAGTGAAGTGACAAAGGTCTCCCCCATTAAGTGAATGAGAGTGAAAAGCGATGTTAGCCATTCCAGTCTGGCCCGTAGAAACCACCCAAATGAACCCCTCTGTGCTCTTCTTCTACTGCTGGCCAAACTTAGTTGATGAGGAGGCCCTCGAGGATGATGGAACCACCATGTGCAAGGAATCTCTGTCCCTGAATTGTCAGGGGGAAAAGAACTGTCCACTGAACTAAACAGATCAATACACGAGCAAGAAAGTCCTATTCTGTGTGAGCCAAACTTTAGAGTCTATATACTATAGTAGTTTAGCTTAGCCTAAAAAAGTTGTCAATTATATATCTGCATTAAAAAAGGAGACTGATGAGAAGCATTGAAGAAGCAATAAGAGAGATAGAGGAGACAAAAATTATTGAATTAGCTGGTGGAAGAAAAGATACCAAGAAGGTGGTGTGGTCTATATAACCTAATGCTGCCCTGCAGGACAGCACCATAAGAACACAAACTGTGGCAGCTTCCCTGGTGGCGCAGTGGTTAAGAATCCGCCTGACAATGTGGGGGACATGGGTTCAAGCCCTGGTCCAGGAAGATCCCACATGCCACGAAGCAACTAAGCCAGTGTGCCACGACTACTGAGCCTGAGCTCTAGAGCCCACGAGCCACAACTACTGAAGCCCCCATGTCACAACTACTAAAGCCCATGCACCTAGAGCCTGTGCTCCACAAGAGAAGCCACTGCAATGAGAAGCCCGTGCACCACAACGAAGAGTAGCCCCCACTCGCTGCAACTAGAGAAAGCCCGTGCGCAGCAACAAAGACCCAATGCAGCCAAAAATAAAATAAATAAATAAAAATTTTTAAAATAATTTAAAAATAAAAATGGGTTGTAATTAAAAAAAAAAAGAACACAAACTGTGGAGTCAGAATGATTAGACAAATACTGATTCCACCAAGTAGTAGCTAAACAATCATGTACAGATTTCTTAACCTAAGAGACTTCTTTTCCTCATTTGTAAGGTGGGGTTAAAGTAGGCACAGGACTCGCAGAAGCCAGCTTGGAAAACAGTGTCATTATTACTGTTACATTATTACTGAAGTTGAAGAAGACTATTAAAAGCCATTGGATTTGGTAAGAAGGAATTCTGTAGTGACTTCTCAAAGAGTCATAAATTATCTGAAATAAAAGTTAAATTACACAAGTTAAAAAGAGAATCAGAATTGAAGATATGGTCATAGAATAAGATTTAGGAAAAAATTTTAAATGGAATCATCAGAGAAAGTGAAAGTCAGGATACAATAACATAAGGATCTGGTGAAGGGTACTGTCTTTATGAGGCGAGATCCATGGATAACTGAATGTATAGGAGAAAGAAACTATGATCAGGGTAAGGTTTAGAAGGCTGGAGAAAGCAAGAAAACCACAAATGTCAGGTCAGGAGAAATGGTGAAGGCTGCTAACCCTGATGAGAAAGGCATCTCTTTTCCTCTGACTCCAAAGAAACTAATGAGAAGAGGCAAGTGCAGGAAAGGGGGGACAGAGTGGTAATCAGGTTTCTTGTGGGTCTCACCCAGGTGGCTGCAACCTCCCCAGTGGCCTGGAGAAGACTTTAAGCCGAACTCTCTGGCAAGCATGACAAAGGCTCCATCTGCCTTGCTCTTACCTGGAGTTGGACCTCCTGAAATCTCTCTCTCCATCAGCCATGGTTCTTCTCCCTTCTCCAACTGGGAAATCACACCAGGTTTGGAAAGCTGATACCCTGCTTGTGAAGAAGAAGAAAACTACATGTGCTGAGGTCAAAGAGGCATCCCAAGAATTTAAAGATAGTTCTTTGTTATTCAGGCCTTCTGAAGGGTAGAGTAGAAAGACCAGAGCAGAAGACCACAGCAATCCTGACTTGATGTTCAGAAGGAATTAGAAATCTCTAACACAGAACCCAAAGACCAAGCATACCACTTAACTTAGAAATAAAGATTGTTATTCCAATAGACAGGTTCTAGTTACAAAGGGAACCCATCCTTACCCACTGAGACCAGGTTCCCATAGTTCTCCAGCATCACCTCCCGGTACAGATTCCGGTGAGCAGGGGCCAGCTGCCCCCACTCCTCCTGGGTGAAGTCCACAGATATGTCTTTGAAGGTTAACAGTTCCTAGAACATCAAATATGTTCCTTTTCAGCCAGAGTTAGGAAGTTGTTCTAACCTTGTCTAGATGCTAAGAGATTTTAGCCAAGTTTTCCTGGATACCCTCTTTTTTTTTTTTTTTTTTTTAAATAAAAGCAAATCCATCATAGGGTTGGAGAAACTCAGCAGAGATTCTCCTCAGGCTAGACAGGTCTAGTCTGTGTCAGTCTGTATGTAAGGACTTAAATTTATGAGGTAGCCTGCCACATGTGGGAGCCCATCTCTGATGCAGGAAAGGCTAGAAAGAGATCTCTTTGTCATCAAGCCTCTGCCAGTTCCTACGGACACCCTCTTGAAAACTGGCTGATTCTCTGCTGGAGGTTACAAAACAATGCAGGGAGTGTGTAAGCTGTCTTTTCCAACTCACAATTTGGTTGAAGGCAAAATACTCATGAACTGTATTAAAGAAGGTCACAGAACAGTATATAGTAATTTAGGTTAAGGACAATAAAAATCAGGAATATTTGAGAAAGGAAAGGGTTCAAAAGGGGCTAAGGCCACAAGAGAAAACAGGGACCCTGGTTGGGCTGAAAGAATTGGTTAAAATGAGAACATTTCGGGACTTCCCTGATGGTCCAGTGGTTAAGAATCTGCCTTCCAATGCAGGGGAAGCAGGCTTGATCCCTGGTCAGGGAACTAAGATCCCACGTGCTGCAGGGCAACTAAGCCTGCGCGCTCTACAGCCTGCGTGCCACAACGAAGAGCCCGCTTGCTGCAAGGAAAGATCCTGCGTGCCACAACTAAGACCCGACGCAGCCAAATAAATAAATTTTTTTTAAAAAATGAGAACATTTCAGCATGGATAAGACCCTTAGCTGGGTATTTCTGTTAGTAAAAAAAGTATGTGAGAACAGCACATTTTTAGAGGGAGCACGAATTCTGCCTAGTAAGGGAGATTCCTTGACCAAAGCAGACACTGCATTGTGAGGTACAAGAGCCTGTTATGAATGATCTACACAAATTAAATAACCATTTGGGTTATTTTTTAAAAATATTACCAAATGCAAAGAGAATCCAGAAGCCGGAAGGCTGAGATAATAACAAATTCCTTAAGTATGGAATTAAGACTATTTTAATGCTTTTTATGTATTGTAAATAATTCTGGAATGCATTTTAGGCCTACTAGACACTAGCCTCCATATTTAACTGATGAATTTGTGGAAGGTTAAAGACATGGGACTAAACCCTGTACCATGTGATTTTGGAAGTTATGATCACTCCACTTTAAAACTCTTCTGTTCTCTAATAATATCTCCTTCTATAGTGGTTTTCTCTGATTACTCTCTAATTCTCTTGAGTTTCTCTATGCTTCCAGGGTTTGGCTGTGCAGAGCTTTGCCTGCTAGTGTCACTGGTTTTCTGATGAGCTCATGTATGATACACAGACACTATTAAACTGCTCTTGGAAGTTCTCCTTCCTTTTCTTCTTAGCCTGTTTAGTTTGTGTCCTTTAGGACCTGTCAGTAGCTTCTCTACTCATTTCTCTATCATCTGTAATTCTGCTCCAGGACATGACCAAAAATCCTTTCTTAAAGGTCATTAATGAAGTGTATACATCTCCAAGAATATCAGAACCTCTCTGTTCATTTTAAAGTGTTGCTTTAAATATTTTACAATGTTTGTCTTTCCCCTGGATGACATCTTGAGATGCTTAAAGGCAAGAATTATATAATATACTTTTTCTCTCTCTTACACACACACACACACTCACACACATGATTTTTAAATTTGTTGTATAAATGGCTAGAGGCTTGCTAGAAACAAGAGGGTTTCTGAGGAAGGTTATTACAGGTGGGGAAAATGCCTGTGAAATCAATCCATGCAGCCTGGTTTCCAACAGGCTAAGAAAATCCAATCCAGGAAGTCGAGTCAAAGAAAATTGAAGCCAGGGCTCTTAAAATCTGAGAAACAATTTCAAGAAAGTGACAGGAAACTCCAACCTACCTGGGATTCTGCTGTCAGGGACCCAGATGCCACTTCATCCTCAAAACTTTCTCCCCGGGTCTCATCAGCATCCTGAGATAGCAGAACTGGGAAAGGAAAAGAGCTATGAGGTTTGCATCTTCCCAGATCCCCCAAATAGAAAAACTGTCTGCAGACCTGCTGAATCTGGCCCCTCTCTCAATACATTCAATACAATGAGGGACATTCAGAGCAACTCAAGAGCAGGCTGGCGCCTCCTTAATGAGGAGGATCTGCAGTGCGTTGATTGGGGGATTAAAGTTTCCCAATGGCCAACGCTGGTCCAAAAGCACAGACCTACCAGGCCATTCCTTTGTACAAAAATCCTGAAAGGTTCCCCACTTTCAAGAAAGAAAAATCCAAACACTTTACCATAGACTTCAAGATCCTCCACAACCAGTCCAAAACTGCTTCTTCAAGTATTACCTGCCTCTAAACACCATCCTTCATCCTCTGGACACACCCACCACATAATCCTATTCACCATTCTTTGAACATACCTGGATAGCACCCACCTCAGTACTTTCCCCCAAGTCCTACTCGGTGAAAAACTGAGGTATCCTTCTAGACCAGTTTGAGTGAAGTTTTCTCAGAGCCCCTTAATGAGAGGAAAGCTTCCTCTCCCCTGAATTCCTCCAAAGCTTTTTAAAAAATTAATTTATTTAATTTTGGCTGCATTGGGTCCCCATTGCTGCGCGCGGGCTTTCTCTAGTTGCGGCGAGTGGGGGCTACTCTTCGTTGCGGTGCGTGGGCTTCTCATTGCAGTGGCTTCTCTTGTTGCAGAGCACAGGCTCTAGGCACGCGGGCTTCAGTAGTGGTGGCTCGTGGGCTCTAGAGCACAGGCTCAGTAGTTGCGGCACACTGGCTTAGTTGCTCTGTGGCATGTGGGATCTTCCCTGACCAGGGCTCGAACCTGTGTCCCCTGCATTAGCAGGTGGATTCTTAACCACTGCGCCACCAGGGAAGCCCCAAAGCTTGGTTTTTATCTCTACTCTGGTATCTATCTCAGGCTGTCTCCTATTATATTTATTTTTATACTTATCACTGTCAATTGAGTATTAGTATGAGTATATGCATAGAAACTGTATCTGGTTCATTTTTTCCCATCTGCTACTTAAACACAACTAAATTACGCCAGGCTGCTAGAATTCAAGAAATACTGGCTGAAATTTGACATATTAAAAATATGAACTAGCAATTAAGGCACATGAATTATTGTCCTTGTATTTTTCCCTTAACTTTTTATCATGAATATTGAACACCCATATATCTAACACATTAAATGGTCGTTAACATTTGCCATATTTGTTTCATCTATCTATATTTTTTTCTGAACCATTTCAAAGTTGCAGAAATCATGATACTTCCTCCCTAAATACTTCAAAGAGTCTTCTCCTGCAAAACCATGATACCAATTATCACATTTCAGAGAATTAACAATAATTCCATAGGATCATCTAAATATTCAGTCCATATTCAGATTTCCTCAATTGTTCCCAAACTGTCTTTTATCCTAGAGTTTTTCCAATTAAGGCTCACACATTTTAAGTGGTTATTATTCAAAGACTCTCTTACTCTAGACAGTACTTGCCTTTCCTTCATGTCACTGGCATCGACTTACTGTATCCTCATGGTGGGGTTTCTCTTATTTCTCCATCCCCTGTATTTTCTTTAAACCAGAAGTTCCACGTTTAAGATTAATTTGGATCAGGTTAAACATTTTAGGCAGGGATTCTTCATGGGTGATACAATGTGCTTTATATTACATCACCCAGAAGGCACAAAATGTCAGGTTATCCCATCACTGGGACACTTGGTTAAGATAGTGATCACTAGGACCTCCCTGGTGGCGCAGTGGTTAAGAATCCATCTGCCAATGCAGGGGACACGGGTTCGAGCCCTGGTCCGGGAATATCCCACATGGCTGCAGAGCAACTAAGCCCATGCGCCACAACTACTGAGCCTGTGCTCTAGAGCCCGCAAGCCACAACTACTGAAGCCCGTGCTCCGCAACAAGAGAAGCCACTGCAATGAGAAGCCTGCACACCACAACGAAGAGTAGCCCTGCTCGCCACAACTAGAGAAAGCCCGCACGCAGCAACGAAGACCCAACGCAGCCAAATATAAATACAATTATAAAAAAAAAAAGATAGTGACCACTAGATCTTGTCCCTGAAAAAGTATGTCCTTTCCCTGGCATTTAGCAAGTGATTTGTGGGGGCCATACCTTGACACCATGTGAATATCCTATTCCCTACCAACCTTCCAATTACTTCATTTACAGTAAAATATTCTATCATTCTCTCTACATGTATTATTGGCAGGTATTCTCTGAAAAGGATGTAAAAAGCAAGGTAAATGCATCCTTCATTCCCATAAAAATCTATTTTCAACATAAGAAATCAGTGTATTAATCACTTCCAATGTGGCAGATGAGTTTTCTCCCCCCCTTCTCTGTTATATTTATTTATTTTGGGGGGGATTCCTAAATTCTTTTTCATTTTTAAAAATTTTTATTGGAGTGTAGTTGCTTTACAATGTTATGTTAGTTTCTGCTGTACAACAAAGTGAATCAGTTATACATATGCACATATCCACTCTTTTTTAGAGTCCCTTCCTATTTAGGTCACCACAGAGCATTGAGTAGAGTTCCCTGTGCTATACAGAGTAGGTTCTCATTAGTTTTCCATTTTATAAATAGTAGTGTATATATGTCAATCCCAATCTCCCAATTCATCCCATCCCCCCTTCCCCCCTTGGTAACCATAAGTTTATTTTCTACATCTGTGACTCTCTTTCTCTATTTTAAGCGTCATCATGAATGCGTGGAATTTTACTTATTTAAGGTGTTACAATCAATCTGGACACTTAGGGCTTCCCTGGTGGCACAGTGGTTAAGAATCTGCCTGCCAATGCAGGGGAAACGGGTTCGAGCCCTGGTCCAGGAAGATCCCACATGATGCAGAGCAACTAAGCCCGTGCATCACAACTACTGAGCCTGCATTCTAGAGCCCACGAGCCACAGCTACTGAAGCCCATGCTCTGCAGCAAGAGAAGCCACCGCAATGAGAAGCCCGCGCACTGAAATGAAGAGTGACTCCCGTTCACTACAACTAGAGAAAGCCTGCGCCCAGCAACGAAGACCCAACGCAGCCAAAAATAAAATAAATAAAATAATAAATAAATAAATAAATAAATAAAAGGTCCTTTAAAAAAAAATCTGGACACTTAAACGGTCCCCAATTTGAACCGGGCTTCTGCATCCTTCTGGTAGACGTCCATTGGTCTTTGAGCTCTTCCTTGCTATTCTAGCACAAGATACTCCGGTCTCACCTGGTACTTTCCCTACTGCCTTCTACTTCTGACCTACCCACCCAATACCTGGACAGGTCATTCATTTGATTCACATTTCCTCACTGTAAAATAAGGAAAATCAGGCAAGTCCTCCCAGCCCCACGCACCCATGGGGAAGATAAAAAGAAATAACATACACAGTCATGACACTGAAATATTAGTTTTAGTCTGAACTAACCACTACTACTTGGGAAAACCCCAAGCCAGGAGCAATAATCAAGAACTCCAGAGACCTTTTACCTAAGCAGATGCTTCTTCCCAGCTGCCCACTTTCCTTCCCACCCTAGACGATGCTGCTTTGCCTCTCTCCCACCCAGCAGTCTGTTCTCACCTTCTCCTTCAAACATCTTAGTCACGTCCTCCCACAGGGGCGCCCCCTCCGTGGCCTTCTTTGGATGGTGCAACTTCACCCAGGTGCTGGCCTCGACGGGCAGGGTGATTAGGAGTCTCTGAAGCATGATAACTTTGGCGCTCCTTTCTGGCGAACTGTAGCTCAGCTCACAGGGCAGAGAGTCCTGACTGGGCTTGTCCACTTTTGATGAGGAAACTGCCGGAAACTGACAGGAGGCTTCACAGTTGCACAGGTGTCCTCCACTCTCAGGAACCCGGCGAACATACAGCACCAAAATCCGGAGTCTGGACCTTTTTACTCCCTAGGCTCTCAGAAACACCTCCCATCCTTGCGCTCCATCTGTCTCCCCAGCAGGCAGCGGGAGGCTCCAGACGTTTATTCTAAATCGCCAAGTCTACAGGCCCCTAGCCATGCTGGTTAGAAAACATCAGAGTCAGCAAAAGGATCCGGAAAGTTCAATCACATGGTCAGAATTCTAGAACTTGCACCAATCACTGAACATTGTTTACAAAAGATACATGGAGACCGTGGATATATACAGTCCATATGGTCCAAAACACCGCGCTGGGGTCATGAAGCATAAAGGGATAAATAAAACCCAATTCTTTGTTTTAGGCAGCACTAGGTTTAGAGTAGTCTGAGATTTGGAATTAAAAAGGATCTCTGGCTTTGAATCCCAGCTCCTTCCCTTGCCGGCTGCGGCAAATCCCGTAACCCCGCTAATCCAGTTTCCTCCTCCCGAAATGGAGAGGATAAACCTTTTCTCCAGGGCTGAACCGCCCGGCCCTGCCCTCGCAGCCTTTGTCTGAGCCGACTCTGGGGCGCGGGGCACACTGCGCGCCACGGGTGACAGCGGGCGGGGCCGAGGCGGCGCTACCCGGCTTGTCCCCTCCCCAGACCCAGGGGAGCCCTGGCTCACCCCTCTCACCAGCTCGGGCCTCACGCCCTAGCCCTCCCGCCGCGACGGACCGGTCTCCGCGCAGTGCCAAGATGCCCCACGTAGCGCAGCCCGGCCGGTGCGCCTGCGCGGCAGCAGCCTCTGCGCGCGGTTCCCGGCGTCCTGCGGGGCAGCCTGCCAGCTCGCCGGCGCCTCCCGGGATGCGCCCCGGGATACTGTCCCATCATTCTCCGTTTGCACGCAGCTCGGGACCCGAACCCAGGGAGAAGCAGCCTGCTCCTGCGGAAGGAAACAAAGCCTGTGTTCCCGTCCCCGCCGAGACTACTGAATAGAACCGGCTGCCCTCTGCCAGGCATAGATGTGTGTATGTTTCCGCCGGGAGATTTGAAACACTTGACAAAGGGAAACATCTGTATCTCTTTTTTGTCGAAACAACATTGGTGTAAAAGGATCCATACCACTTTCACTTAATATGTACGTGGAAAAGACTGAAAGTGGAATGGAATCCAGTGTTTCATTAAAAGAATACCACGGTCAGGTAGTTGTTTGTCCTAGTATTCAATAAGTTCTTAAGTTAATTGCTTTCCTTATATTTCTAAAATGCCACAAAATAACTGTTACCTGTAATCTCACCAAGCAGAGTAACCATTGCTAACATTTGGTGCACAGACACCTACACACACACAATTTTTAAAATGCATTTTTATGTATTTTCTGCAAAAACGATTATACTGTAATGCTGTTTTATTTTCTACATCAATAGCCTACAAAAATAACAATTCAGAAAATAGAATAAAACTATGTGATTGCTGAACTTCCCTGGTGGTCCAGTGGTTAAGACTCTGCGCTTGGGCTGCAGGGGGCGCGAGTTCCGTCCCTGGTCAGGGAAGTTCCGCTAGCCGCGCGGTGCGTCCAAAGACAAAAATCCACAACAAAACAAAAAAACTATGTGATTGCTAGCTATTATGAACTGAATGTCTGTGTTTCCTCACCCAGCTCTCCAAATTCATATGTTGAAGCTCTAATCCCCAGTGTAGCTATATTTGGAGTAAGAAAGTACAGATCTTGGACTTCCCTGGTGTCACAGTGGTTAAGAATCCACCTGCCAATGCAGGGGACATGGGTTGGAGCCCTGGTCCGGGAGTATCCCACGTGCCGCGGAGCAACAAAGCCCTTGCGGCTGGGAGCCACAACTACTGAAGCCCACGTGCCTAGAGTCCCTGCTCTGCAACAAGAGAAGCCACCACAATGAGAAGCCTGCACTGCAACAAAGAGTAGCCCCCACTCTCTGCAACTAGAGAAAGCCCCTGAGCAGCAACGAAGACCCAATGCAGCCAAAAATAAATTAATTAATAAAATAAATTTTTAAAAAAAAGTACAGACCTTCCTGGGCTTATGATGGGGTTACATCCAGATAAGCCCATGATAAATTGAAAATACAGTAAGTCAGAAATGCATTTAATACAACTAACCTACCAAACATCATAGCTTAGCCTAGCCTACCTTAAACGTGCTCAGAACCCTTACATTACCCTACAGTTGGGCAATATCATCTAACGCAAAGCCTATTTTATAATAAAGTATTGAGTATCTCATGTAATTTACTGAATACTGCACTGAAAGTGAGCAAAATGGCTGTGTGGGTGCAGAATGGTTGTAAGTACATTGGTTGTTTATCCTTATGACTGTGACTGACTGGGAGCTGAGGCTCACTGCCACTGCCCAGTATCAAGAGAGGGTATTATACCAAATATTGCTAGCCCAGGAAAAGATTAAAATTCAAATTATGGTTTCTACTGAATACATATCACTTTCACACAACCGTAAAGTTGAAAGATTATAAGTTGGGGACTGTCTGTGATTAAGATTAAATGAGGTCATAAGGGTGGGGCCCTGATCCTATAGGATTAGTGTCTTTTTAAGAAGAGACATCAAAGGGCTTAATCTCTCTCTGAAGGCAGACCCTGAGGAAAGGTAATATGAGGATTTAGCAAGAAGTCACCATATACAGACAGTAAGAGAGCCCTCATCAGAAACAGCTCCTGCCAAATCTTGATCTGGGACTTCTAGCTTTCAGAACTGTGAAAAAATAAATTTCCATTGTTTAAGCCACCCAGTCTACGATATTTTGTTATAGTAGCCCAAGCAGACTAACACACCAGCATATAGTATTTACAGAGTATGAAGCTTTGTTCTAAGTGCATTACATATTTTTTTAATTAATTAATTATTTTTTTTGGCTGTGTTGGGTCTAAGATGCTGCATGTGGCTTTCTCTGGTTGCAGCAAGCGGGGCCTACTCTTTGTTGTGGTGCCCAGGCTTCTCACTGCAGTGACTTCTCTGTTGTGGAGCATGGGCTCTAGGCACATGGGCTCAGTAGTTGTGGCTCGCAGGCTCTAGAGCACAGGCTCAGTAGTTGTGATGCACGGGCTTAGTTGCTCTGTGGTATGTGGGATCTTCCCAGACCAGGGCTTGAACCCGTGTTCCCTGTGTTGGCAGGCGGATTCTTAACCACTGAACCACCAGGGAAGTCCCGCATTACATATTTTAACCAATGTAGTCCTCATAACAACCCCTTGAGGTAAATGCTATTATTATTCCCACTTTGCAGATAAGAAAACTGAGGTTTGGAGAAGTTAAGTAACTTGCCCTGCATCATACAGCTTGCAAGTGGTGAATCCAGACAGTCTGTGCTTCTGTCTACTACTCAACAAAAAAACAGCATAAATATAGTAAAAAGTTAATGGTAGAGTCTAGGTAGTGGTACATGGATGCTCACTGTAAAACTCTTTCAACTTTCCTGTATGTTTGAATATTTTCATAATAAAATATTGGAAAAATATTGCTAAGAACGAACAACAAGAGTTATGCAGGACATTATAAATAAAACCACAAAAGTTACTGATTTAAATGGCGAGAATTATGATGTACACCATGTTCATGGATTGGAATAGAACATTCTAAATATGTCACTTTCCCTCCTTTAATGCTCCACAATCAAAATCTCAACTTTTCCTCTTATTAAATTAAATGATTCTAAAGTTTACCTGGAATGGTAAGTATTCCAGAATGGCCTGTAAAATTTTCCAACAATAATGATGTCAGACTTGACCTACCAATATAATTGGTATAAATTTTTTTACCAATATAATATAAGGCACAATAATCAAAATACAATAAAACTAGCGCCAAAATATACTCATAAATTAATGAAATGAAATTGGGACCCCTGAAATAGACTTGGTAATTTACTTAAATTTAAAATATTATAAAAGTGGCATTACAAATTAGTGGAGTGATGAATTATTCAGTAAGTGTCATTAGGACAACTAGTTAGCCACTTAGGGAACTGTATTAGTCTGCTTGGGCTGCTACAACTAAATACCATAGACTGGATAGCTTAAACAGCGGAATTTTTTTTTTTTTTTTTACAGTTCTGGAGGCTGGGGAGTCCAAGATCAAGGTGCTGGCAAGGTAGATTACATTCTGAGGACTCTTCTCTTGACTTGTAGGTAGCTGCCATCTTGCTGTGTGTGAGACCTCATGTGAGCTCTCACATGACCTCTTCTTGTAGGCATATACGAAGAGAGAGTGAGCTCTTTGGTGTTTTTTCTTATAAAGACACAAATCCTTTACTTAAGACCTCATTTAACCTAAGATCTTATCTCCAAGTACAGTCATATTGGGGCTTCAAACTGAATTTGAATTGGGCAGGGACACAAACATTCAGTCCCCAACAGGAACAAATCAAGTTGGGTTTCTACTGTACATGTTACACATCATATAATTTCTGGAAAGTTAAGTTTTGTTTTAAAGTAAACTACTAAAATGTTCAAAGAAAGGTGATTCTATGCATAGTTTTGTGATTAAGTCTCTTTTATTTGCAAGGAACAAGTTCACCAGAATTGCTTTTTCTAAGTTAAAAGTAGGATGATGATGGTGATGATTACTGAAAGGATTCTGAAGTGTCTTTGGGTCATCATAGCCATATAATTATGATACTGGTGTGAGAAATGAAAAATAAACCAATGGAACAGACTAGGGAATCGAAAAATAGATTCTAGTGTATATGAGAATTTATTAAATGACAAAGATGGTACAGCTCAATTCAGAAGGAAATGGGTGAATTGTTTAATAAGTGAAGCCTATGGAATTTTATTACTTATCAATCTGGAAGAAAATAAAAACGGATCCCTATCTTAAACCATATTCAGAAATATTCCAGTTGTATTAAACTCTTACATGTAATAACAGAACAAAAATCTTGCAAGAAAATCCAAAAGAGTACATATACAAATAGAACAGTAGTTACCAGGGGCTGGGGAGAGAAGAAAATGGGAGTTGTTCAATTGCTATAAGGTTTCAGTTCTGCAAGATAAGTTCTAAAGATCCACTGTACAATATTGTGCCTATAGTTAACGATACTGTATCGCACACTTAGAAATTTGTTGAGAGTAGATCTCATGTTATGTGTTCTCATCACACACACAAAAATAAAAAGGACTCAAGGAAACTTTTGGAGGTGAAAATAGATTCTATATAGATTCTGCTTTCTTAATTGTGGTGATGGTTTCATGGGTCCATGCACATGTCCAAACTCATCAAATGTAGTCATTAAATACTTGCAGTTTTCTTGTATATCAATTATACCCAATAAAAATGTTGGAAAAAAGTACGTATACAATTATTAGCGGGAGAAACGTTTTTAACAAAAAGTCTGAAAACTTGATCAACATACTTGACTAGATAAAAATTAAAAACTCTTGTAGGCAAAAGATCACTTAAACAAAGTCAATGTACAGATGACATCTGAAAAAAATATTTGCAATGCAGATAGACAAAAATATGTATTTGACTCTAAAATATCATTTATTTTAAATACACCATTATTTATGTGCTACTAATAAAGAAAAATGTTGCAATTAAATTAATACACAGTTTTTACAGTGTAGAATTTTATTTTATACTTAATGAAGGAGCTCTTTCAGCCAGACTATTTCTAGGCATGGATTTTTGTTACACATAATGCTACTCTGTTTCTGTGCCTTTTTATGTACATCATAATTTTTTTCATTGTAATGCCAAATCACTCTGTAACTTTTACGACATTTAGCATAGTAATTAAACTCAACAGTTCCAGTACCAACAATGCACATAACTTAACCAATGCTTGGGCACTGACAGTCAATAACAACAATACCTCAACTACTGATTTCAAGTCAACTTCATCCCTGTAAAAAAAGTGGAGGTGGGGGGGAGAAAAAAATAATCCAGTGAGAAAATGGGCAAAGAACATGATGATTAGACAATTCACAGAAGAGAAATCCAAATAGTCAACAAGCATATGAAAAGATAGCCAAACATGCAAATTAAAAGTAATAATGAGACATCACTTTACACCCAAACTGGGCAAAAATAAGAACTATAACAGCTATTGCAAGTGGGAATGCAGGGAGAGATTACTCCCACACGTTGATTATAGAAGTGGACACCTGTCTTTCTGGAAAGTAATCTGGAAACATCTCTTAAAATAAAAAATACATGCTCTGTTTACAAATCATTCCTACTTTGAGAATCTATCCGTTGGAAAAAATAGCATTGTTACAAAGGACAACTGTACAAGAATGGTTATTGCAGAACTGGTTTTACTGGCAGAAAATAGGAAAGTAAATGCCCACCAGTATGGAAACTGCTGAATAAATGATGATTGGCCCACACCAAGAACGTTAAAAAGGCCTTATAAACGAATCAGTTGGAGCTATACCATCACTTGGTGGGATTTCCATGAGATATTTTTAAGTGAGAAAGTATTAAATTAAATCATGTGAATTTCTTAATATTTGATCAGTTTTGACATACAAAAAGGCAATATATGATTCAGACTAATAATTATCCCCCAAATATGTATATTTGTGTGTATATATACAGGTATATGTGTGTATGTAAATATACTACTTATTATATGCATACTTACATTGGTGCAGAGTATCTGAATGTAGAGAAAAATACATGCTACACTGTTAACATGCACAAATTAAACAAAAGGAACATAACGTGATCCTAAAGCAGATCATTGTAACTCTGTGCTTGAACTGGGGATTTATGCCAAATGATGCTGGCTGCATTATATTGAAGCTCTCAACTCCCTTTATTTCAATAAATGTGTTGAAAAAGAGAACAAATTTTTCTACTGTAAATAGGAAAGCATTACATGCCACAAAATAAATAAAAATACTGAATCCAAGAAATTAAAAATTTAAATAAAACAATGAAAAGAAGAAATAATAACAGTCAATTTACAAAAGTACATATCTGAAAATAAGTTTCTCAATGCAAAGAATGGAATTGTTTATCAATTTAAAAGTAGGGAGAGATATTTGGATTGATGTCACTTACCAAAAAAGAAAAAAAGATGGGCTTCTACATTAATGTTTCCATTTTTCAGATTTGATATGAGCCAGCACTGGAAATCCTAATTCACTTGCATGCATGGTATATAAGTACAAGATAACTGCATTTCTGATGGAGTTAGAAACTAACCAAAATTATGAGAAATTTTTGTTTAATAATTATTTCAATAGGACATCTAATACAATACCTAGAATTTGATCTTCAAAATGTGTCAAGTTGTTTGATTAAAGATCGGAGATACTGGAGAGAGGGCTCCTTATCTATTCATCTCTGCCACCAGATTCAGAAAATCCCTACGAAGACATTTTAGCAAGTCTTTCAAGTGTCTCTTCATAATCTTCAAAATATGGTACCAGAGAGTAGTTCAGATGAGTTAATCAGCATATCATCCAAACAAAAGGAACCCAACTCACCATTTTATTTTATTTTTATAGATAAAAGAACTTTTTTTTTAATTTAAAAAATTATTTATTTATTTTTGGCCACGCTGCACGGCTTGTGGGATATTAATTCCCCCACCAGGGATTGAGCCCAGGTCCATGGCAGTGAAAGTGCTGAGTCCGAACCACTGGACCACCAGGGAAATCCCCCAACTCACCATTTTAAAGAGGTCCACCCCATGGCTCCAGTTACACAACATTGTTATTCAATGATTTTGATCTTTCAAGTGGAAAACTGGTTTAAACCTTGCCTTGCAGGACTGCATTTAGATTGTTCAAAGGATAAATCTATCTGGAGCCAGTGCCAGTTAGGAACATGCTCTTACAAATGTGATCCAGAAAGATGAAGTCATTTTAGCATCTTGAAGAGATGCTGCTCTTCAGTGGTTTCATTCAGAACCAATGAGCTTCTGAATGAAACAGAACGTGTTTGAAATCATTGCCCATCTCTTCACGGATCTGAGAAAGTGGGAGAATTCAGTGACCCTCTCTTATAGGACTGATAATCTTAACTTTGTTAGGTATTTATCTTAAACCTTCACGCCCAGGTTCTCCCTGTGCATAATTGGTAAATTTTTTTTTTTTATAATTGGTAAATTTTATTCAAATCACCGCTACTGTTCACATTTCTATGACAATTTTCAGCCTTATCCTTTAGAAATACCATTTTCACCACTGATTCATGATAGGGTCAAAAGGAAATTAACATTATGATTAGTGACAGAGTGAGGCCCAATTCAATTTACAATTATATAAACTTCTACATATTTTCCATCACAAATGATTGTCAACTTCCAGCAGAAGGAACTGTGCTATCACTCAGAATCATCTATACTATACTATCTATACTATCCATGCTTATGATGGTAAGTTTAGTTACAGTAGCCGACGCTGTCTGTGTCCTGCGCACACCCTTCAGACTTCCCAGTGTGCTTCAGCGATGCCAGCTGCCAGTATCTGCATCTCTGCGGCTGGGCAAGGAATTAACACTGATAACCCTCCCACTACACCCACCACCGG
Organism: Monodon monoceros; assembly: GCF_005190385.1. Classification (NCBI taxonomy): domain Eukaryota; kingdom Metazoa; phylum Chordata; class Mammalia; order Artiodactyla; family Monodontidae; genus Monodon; species Monodon monoceros. The sequence continues at coordinate 148,461,700 of NW_021703774.1, forward strand.
GGCTCAACCGATGACTTTTGCCGGTTGGTTTGACAATACCCAGTCTGCTCACCACTAGGTGGAATGATTCTGAGATTTGTAACTCAGTTTCCCAGAGTTTCAGTGTGATTAAGCTCCAGTCTCCTACAGAGGTAACTAGCTTAATAGTGTATCCTTTACTGGCTATCTTCTTTTCCCTGTCTCATTTCCCCCACCCCCTATTGGTATTTCCCAAATAAACTACTTGTGCCCAACCCTTTGTCAGGATGTGTTTCCGAGAGAACCCAAATCAGTCACTGAATGTGTGAATGATGATCCTACAAGTCATGCAGTCCTTGTAAGGTGAGTGCCTTACCAGCCTACACTACCCTGATCCCAAGCAATAATATCCTTGAAATTCCATGTTTAATGTACCAGTTATATTTCTTCTAATACACATTAAAAATAAATACATAGAAAATTCATCAAGCTATACATGTATAGTTTGTATACTTTCCTATATGTAAGATATACTTCAATTAAACAGTTAAAAAGATAAATACGTAGCAATTCAAATTGTCTTTCACATAGAGAACAGACTTGTGGTTGCCAAGGGGGAGGGCGGTGGGGGAGGGATGGACTGGGAGTTTGGGATTAGTAGATGCAAACTATAACATATAGAATTGAGGAACAACAAGGTCTTACTGTACAGCACAGGGAACTATATTCAATGTCCTGAGATAAACCATAATGGAAAAGAATATAAAAAGGAATGTATATATTTGTATAACTGGGTCACTTCTCTGTGCAGCAAAAATGAACACAGCAGTTTAAATCAACTGTACTTCAATTAAAAATAAAAATAAAAAATAAAATTGTCTGAAAGTCACCCCTGGTTCTGAGCTTCTGCTTCCAGTGAATTCATTCCGTTTATAAATCATCTTGCCACTCCACTTAAAAAATCCAGAATTTTGCTGGAGTCGTTTCTCCTCAAAGGAACAACCTTCACTAACACATGAGAATTAACAGATGGCTACTCTTTCTTCTCTTGTCCTCTCTGGAACAATCCTCCGGGGTCCATTGGTTTCACTAGGGGGTGGGCACTCAAAGCTAATGCCCCTTCTCCATCCTGGGAGACAATGGGAGAGATTAAAGCCACCTTCTTCTTGCTTTCCTTAAACTCCCACAATATTGATAAACCAGACTGAACAGTCTTATGAAAACTTTATGGGAGAGTCAGGGAAATTCAGAATTACAATCATAATGAACTTGAACTCTCTTAGAAAGAAAGTACTTGACACTTTGGACTTCACAAGGACTGTAGTCACAACCCTCATCCCACAGGTGCTGTTTTCCTTGAGGCTCTCAGTCCATAACTCTCTTCCCAGGGAAAACTGTACCCCTTTCCAAAAGAAGGGTCCCATCCTCTGGCCTTTCCGCCTTCTTAGCCCTTGTTTTGTGGTCTTAAGTTCTAGTTAAAGGGAGCAGATGGAACACATGTATCTAGCTCCACTCCCTCACAAAATCCCATCATAACTGCAGAAAAAAGGGATTTAAAACCAAAAGCATAAATCCAGAAGACAAGAAATGGATGAACGGGCTTCCCAGGTGGCGCAGTGGTTGAGAGTCTGCCTGCCGATGCAGGGGACATGGGTTCGTGCCCCAGTCCGGGAAGATCCCACATGCCGCGGAGCGGCTGGGCCTGTGAGCCATGGCCGCTGAACCTGCGCGTCCGGAGCCTGTGCTCTGCGACGGGGGAGGCCACAACAGTGAGAGGCCCACGTACCGCGAAAAAAAAAAAAAAAAAAAAGAAATGGATGAATGATGATAGCTTTATGAGTTCTTACAAGGCTGAACCCTAAGTGAGCAGTGGGGAAAGCCAAGAAGCAACCTGATTTACATTACAGAATCCCCAAAAGCAAACAAACTGGTTGCCTGGGGTACTTCTGGAAATGGGGAGTGAAAGCAATGTTAAACATAGAATATTGGTTGCAAATCTGTTAGAAGCAGTTAGATTTCCAGCATCTCTACAGTACTCCACAGTCAGGTGACTGTCCTTTATCTCTCTGTGGGAGACTGGAGGAGTAGTTTAAGGAGAAGATAAAACAGAGGGGTCTCTGAACTGAAGAACACCAGGCACAGTTGAGGGCAGGGTACTATGCTGGAAATGGAGGAGGGAATGGGGCAAGGATACATGAAAATTTGCACACTGAACTTGAGACTCCCAATCTTCTTCCCAGAATGCTTCCACACAGGTCTATACTCCCTGGGTAGCAAATTTGAAAACACTTCTCCAGTGACTCTAATCGGCCGAAGAGAAAAAGATCTAAAGATACTGACATGGAAGGTTCTCCAAAGATATGGCCCAGGCAGACCACTACCCAGTTCATTATGGGCAGCTCTGGTCCCATGGCACCTAGGGTCTCATGATCTGGGATTCAATCCCCACCAAGGCCAGGTGGGGAAATAGTTACTTGCCAAAGAGGGCATAGCTTCGAAAACCATAATTGCCTTCTTGGTGATTCTTTAATTGGGGCTTATAAGAGTGTCCAAACAGTATCCTGATTTGCTACTGATCTACTGAATCATGCGGACTGAGGGGAGAAGTACCTGTAGCCTGAACAAGAGGAACATTTGTCACTCTGGACTCCACTTGAAGTAGGCAGTTTTTCAGGTCACCTCCAAAATCCGTTGTGTCAACACACCCAACTATGGTATATTTGCTTTACAAATCCAAAGGGACTCATCAAGTGCAGTACTTCTTTTTTAATACAGAGGGTAGCAAGTTCAGCATCGTGTTCTTTCCTTTAAAAGGGTCAGCCCGGGGACTTCCCTGGTGGTCCAGTGGTTAAGACTCCACGCTCCCAATGCAGGGGCCACGAGTTTGATCACTGGTCACGGTGTGGCCAAAAAATTTAAAAAAATAAAAGAATCAGCCCAACATGCCTCAAATAATTCATTGATGTGGCAGGACTCCTTGTAGATTAGATTACATGATAGATTGCCTATTACTTCCTGCTTAAAACAATAATAATCATTTATTATCTCTCACAGTTCCCATAAGCCAGAAATACAGACAGGGCACAGTGCAGACAGCTTGTCTTTGTGCCATTATGTTGGGAGCCTAACTGAAAGACTCAAAGGCAAAGAGCTGGTCGGTGCTTTGTGACCACCTAGAGGGGTGGGATAGGGAGGGTGGGAGGGAGGGAGACGCAAGAGGGAAGAGATATGGGAACATATGTATAACTGATGCACTTAGTTATAAAGCAGAAACTAACACACCATTGTAAAGCAATTATACTCCAATAAAGATGTTAAAAAAAAAAAAAAGGCAAAGAGCTGGAATCATCTGAAGGTTATTTACTGCCACGTAGGCCTGGCCAGGGCTGTTGGCCAGAAACCCACATATGACTTCTCTATGTGGCCTGGGCTTTCTCAAAATCTGTTGCCTTTGTATGAAGGGCAAGAGTCCCAAGACAGAGAGAGCGAGCCAGGAAGAAGCCATATGTATTGCCCTTTTATAACCTAGCCTGAGAAGTCACACAGTGTCATATCTGCTGCCTTCTATTGGTTGAGGCAGTTATGAAGGACTACTCATGTTCAAAGGGAGAGAAAATAGATCCCACCTTTCAATGGAAGAATGGGATGGGGTATATGTTGGTGGGAGCCATCTTGGAAAATACAATCTACCGTGGTGAGAGAGCCAAAGCCTCTACAGATGGAACTATTGCATAGATCTAAGAGGGGTCATATTCCTCAGATGGGGTGGTAAACTCACACTGCTGTTCTACCAAGGGAAAGCAAATTCCTTCTGATATTTTTGTTTATCAGGATAAATTCCCTCTCCAAAATTATAATGTTAATAGACATATATCATGTGTCAAACACTATCCTGATTAGATTCAATAAGGAAATAACTTCTGGAAAAGCACCTGTAATGAGTATCACCCAGTTTGGAGGTATTAACCTGAAGAAGTTAATGGTAATTTACTGTCTTTCTCCCAAACCCATCCATCTTTTGCACCAGCTAGACTGAAGTTAAATGGACATGTGGTTCTTAAATTCTTCCAGAGATGTAATACTGCTACTGATTTATTATTTTGATAGGGGAGAGCTCCAGGAGCTTCCTCTTCTCCACTCTTTTCTCAACAGTCCTTACTTCACTGGTCAGCAAGCCAGTGTGAGAATTCTTTCAGTTGCTAAGGGCATCTTTTCCAACTAGACACTCAGAAATGGGGAAACTACTACAGGAGGGGTTTAAGGTTCCATCGGGCCTATGGTGAGACTGAATTAGTTCAAAACGCCATCATTACCTGATCTCTATATGCTTCCACTCTGACAAGTGGCCAACATTATGGGTACTCAGGACATAGTGATAGCTAACAGATAGTGTCCAACTGTTGCCAAAGTGTTTGTGTAGTTTCCCTAGTGTATTGACCCAGGTAAAATGGTAACGGGTCCCTTTGGGGAAAGCCAGAAGTAAGATACACATTGTACACTTATGGGGCTTTTATAAGCCCCTCCTCAAGGACACCTGGCCTCTCCATTTTTCCATAGGCTCTAGGTCTTTGAACTAGCTCAGGTCTAGCAATAGAATACATGGCTACATTTTTATCTTGATGACATCTGTCTCCAAACCTGGAGAAATTTTGGCTATGCAGATCAAGCAGGGCTTTAGTGAGCTGCTACTTATCTGGGTTCCTATCCTCAATTAATCACCTCCAAAGATCTTGGTATCCATTCTGATTACCATAAATTGCAGGTGGGCCACTGTTAAAGGCTACTATTGGAAACGTCCCAACTCCACTGAAGATAGGGAGTACACTTTAGCATTCTTGGCCTCTAGAGAACACCTGCTAAGTCATGTTTTAAGGATTCTAGAACTTCTATAAGAAAGTATGTCTCAAGCCATTGGGTAAAGGGAATGCCTTCAGGGTTCTGCCAGGGACAGGTTGGGAAAAGGGATGACATATTTGGTAATTCATTCCAGAATTCCTTGAGTTTTGGAATCTTTTCTCTACATTATACAAAGGAATTTCTGTCTTCCCAGCTTTTAGGATTGGCCAATATAATGTTTATCTATTTTAAATATGCCCAGATGCTGCATCCAGGACATTAAATCTAAGATCTGTGGTACGTGCATGCATGCCAATACATACCACCTGACCCTAAATTACATCTTGGTCTTCTTGATCGAACACTCAGTATTTTCATATGGATTCCTCATATTTTTGCCAATGACTGTGTAAGTCCCTTCTTCCAGGTATTATTTGCTCCCTGATGTGATATGATGTACTCCAGATAAACTATGAGATATTCTTGTCAAAATATTTAATGTGAATCTAGACCTACTTTCTAGTTTCCAGGTAGATGAAAATTGTAGAACTTTCTACGAATTGGCTTCAAAAAGTCAATGTCATGGGGAAAAAAGGTAGAGACATTGTTCCAAATGAAAAGAAATTGAATAGACATAATAACCAAATGCAATGCATAAACCTAAATTTGATCTGGGTTTAAAAAAAAAAGGAACAGAAGACATTCTTGGGATAACTGGCAAAAATTAAAAATGGACAGAATTTTAGGTGGTATTGAATTATTGTTAATCTTCATTGGTATGAAAATGGTATGGTGGTTATACAGAAGAATATATCACTCTTAGAAGGTGCATGCTCAAATATTTAATGGTGAAGTATCACTATGTCTGCAACATACTTTCAAATGACACAGTGAAAAATGTTTTCAACATTAAGTTTGTGAGATTTCTCTATGTGGTTGTATATAACTCTGGTTTGGCAATTTCCATTGCTGTTTAGTATTCTATTACATAAATATACTACAATTTCTTTACCCATTTTTCTGCTGATGGACATCTGGATTGTCTCTGGTTTGGCGATATCATGAATAATGATGAACATTCTTATGCTCACGTACATGCATTTCTATTTGGTGTATACCTAGGAGCAGAATTACTGAATTATAGGTATATCTATGTAGCAACATTAGTAGATAATACTAAACCATTTTCCAAAGTAGTTGTATCAATTTACGCTCCTACCAGTTGTGTGTTCCCATTGCTCCACATATTTGCCAACACTTGGATTATCTTTTTTCATTTTAGCCATTCTGGTAGGTGTTTAGTGACGTCTCATTGTGGTTTTTATCTGTATTTCCCCAATTACTAATGAGATTGGGCATCTCTTCATATGTTTGGTAGTCATTTGGGTAGCCTCTTGAAGTGCCTAGTCAGGTCCACATTGTGTTTTTCCATTAGCTTGCCTGTCTTTTTCTCGTTTTGCAGTTCTTCATATATTCTGAATACAAGCCCTTTATCATGTGTTTCAAATATTTTCCCTTACTCTGTGGTAAGCCTTTCTACTCTGTTAATGGAATCTTTTGATAAACAGTTCTTAAATTTAATCTAATCAAAGTATACAGATGGCAAACAAACATTTGAAAAGATATTCAGCACTACATATTAGGTGACTGCAAATTAAAACAGCAGTGAGGTACTACTACACACCTATTAGAATGGCCTAAATCCAAAAACACTGACAACACCAAATGCTAGCAAGGATGTGGAGCAATAGGAACTCTCATTCATCACTGGTAGGAATGCAAAATGGTTCAGCCACTTTGGAAGACACTTGGCAATTTCTTACAAAACTAAATATACTCTTATCATATGATCATGCTCCTTGGTAATAACTCAAATGGATTGGAAATTTATGTCTACACAAAAACCTGCACACAGATATTTATAGCAACTTTATTTATAATTGCCAAAACTTGGAAGCAACCAAGATGTCCTTCAGTAAGTGAATAGATAAAATAAACTGTGGCACATTCAGGCTCTGAAATACTATTCAGCACTAAAAAGAAATGAGCTAACAAGCCATGAAAAGACAAAAATGCATATTACTAAGTAAAAGAAGTCAATCTGAAAAGGTTACAAACTGTATGATTCCAGCTCTATGACATTCTGGAAAAGGCAAAACTATGGAGACAGTAAAAAAAAAAAAAAATCATTAGTTTCCAGGAGTTATGTGAGAGCAAGGGATGGATATGCAGAGCACAGAGGGTTTTCAAGACGGTGAAACTATTCTGTATTATACTATAATGGTGAATACATGTCATTGTACTTTTGTCAAAACCCATAGAATATACAACACCAAAATGAACCATAATGTAAATTATGATAATGATCTGTTGGTGTAGGATTGTTTGTAATAAATGTACAGCTCTGGTGCAGGATGTCAAAAGCGGAGCAGGCTAGGTGGGGGACAGGGGTATATGGGAACTCTCTGTACTTTCTGCTCAATTTCATTGTGAACCTAAAACCACTCTAAAAAATATAGTCTATTAATTGTTTTAAATAGTTTTACCACAGGACTTTTTGGAGCCATTACTATTTGTTTTTGTTTTGGTTTGATTTGGTGCGCGCTGCACAGCTTGCAGGATCTTAGTTCCCCGACCACGGATAGACCCAGGACAACCAGGTGCAGTGAAAGCACCGAGTCCTAACCATTGGGCTGCCAGAGAATTCCTTTTTTTTTTTTTTTGGATATTATATTCTAGATCTGTCAGTACAAGAAGTGATACAACATGCAGTCTTTTCCAAACTTATTTTAGCATTTTTGTGTTACACCTTTTAGCACCCCATGTGCCTCATAAGCTGTTCGTGAAATGCTCCTCCAAGCAGCTCCAGTCTCCCCACCTCCACTACCAAGGCTCTCATTCAGCTCTTGCCCTGCTCTGGTTCCCTAGACCTGGTCTTGTTCTCTCAAACACACTGTTGTCAGCAATCCAAGAGTGAGCCGCCTGGTACTCAGATCTGACCATGTCACTCCACTGCTTACAATGGTTTAGGCTAAACTCCTTCCTAGGGTGAAGGAAGCCCCCCGTGATCTGGCCCAAACCCACTTGAGTCTCACCTCTCACCACACCTTGACACACATCAGATCTTAGAAACAGAACTGCTTGTGCTTCCTGGAATGTTCTGTGCTCTTGCAGGTTTCTGTCTCTTCCTTCACATGGTACTGTCTGGATGACTCTTCTCCTCACCCCCACCTCACCCAATGGTTAACTCCTCCCTGGCCCCCAGGACTCAGCTCAAATGCCTCTGACCTTAGGAAGGCTTCCCTGACCTTCCTAGCTCCCATAAAACATGTAAAAGAGATTCTAAGTCTGTTGCCCCATGATTCTGTAAGCTTCTTGAGAGCAGGGACTACGTCAGATTCATTTTTTTCTTATCTCTTCTTCCCAAATTCTAAAAGCTGATGGCCCCCAAGGCTCAGTCCTCTTCTCTTTATGCTCTCTCCTTAGGCGATTTCATCTGGTCTCATGGCTTTACATACCATCCACACCCTGATGACTCCCAAACCAATACCTCCACCGAAGGATTTCCAACGCAGACGCCTACCTTTGCTCTCATTTTTTTCCAGATCTCCACACGACTGGCTCCTTATTCAGGTCTCAGTTCCAATGTAACCTCCTTCTGACTGTTCCATCCAAACGGTCCCATACCCACCCTCTAAACTTGTCTTACCTTGTATTATTACTACCTGAAATTAAATAATTTATTTACTTGTTTATTGTCCATCTCTCCTACCACTCTACCCCATGAGATCAGGGAGTTTTGATTCAGTGCTTCATTCCAGAGCCTAAGACAGTGCTTGGCACATTGTAAGCACTTGTTAAATATTTGTTGAATGAATTAATACCTAACACATAAAGGCACATAATATTTGCCAACATTTGAGTGCAAAGTGCCCTGTGTGCTAAATGCACCACAGGAATTGCTTCATTTTACTTTAAGTATTACCATGAGTCCCATTTTACACTGAGACCCAGGGGCTGAGTAGCTTGCCCAGGTCACAGAGTAAGAAGGGATATGAACACTGGCAGTCTGATCCAGAGCTGACTTTCTTAGCCACTGTGCTATCCTATCACTTACACCTGGAAGTATTCAAAAGGTGTACTCCAAGGAAGGGTGGGTGTGGGCTCAGCTTTTTATTGGCTGGGGGGTTGGGGGGGAGTGCTTCTAGTTCTGATGTTCTGGGACTCCAGCAGGTACAGAAATCCAGAGTTCCCTCCCTCACAACTCTAGACACCCCTGGAGAAAGGCCCCCTTTCTGACTGCCTGGGCCTGGGCCTGGGCCTGGCCCCTGGGTATGTTCTGTACGAAGTTTTTTGTTTTTTAATGGAAACACAGTTGACTTACAATGTTGTGCTAATCTCTGCTGTATAGCAAAGTGACTCAGTTATATACATATATACATTCTTTTTTTATATTCTTTTCCATTATGGTTTATCCCAGGAGATCGGATATAGTTCTCTGTGCAGTAGGACCTTGTTGCTTATCCATCCTAAATGTAATAGTTTTTAAAACTACGGAAAGTGAGGCAACTGCCCCTGGAAAGCAGAAAACCTGCGTGGAACTCACCCTCCTCCAAGAGGGACACAGTGAGAGCAAGCGAGCGGTCCTTCCCTGCAATATTTATTAAGGAATTTACACATACACAGGAGAAAGGCAACCAGGAGTTGTGGTTCCCAAAGATGAAATCTTTTAAGCAAAGTTTTCTTGTTTTAATTTTCAAGTGGGGTGAACGATGACTAAGAGGAAAGCTGCCCAGGCAGTCTGCCTCATACACCTGGACAGGTGGGGACACAGAGCAGCCTGGACACACCGGCAGGAGAGAGAGACTGGCAGGGCGGAGAGGGGAAAGGAGGACGGGAGCTACCAATGAGATTGTACCTTTTTTTAACTAAAGAAAAACTAGCAACAGTTTTAGGCTGTTGATACATTAACTCCTCTCTGTTGCAAACCTAAAACTAAAAAAACAAAACCAAAAATACCCAGAGCAGATGGGGAGGGAGTGGGAGGCGGAACACACACACACACACACACACACACACACACACACACACACACACACACACACACACAAGCAGTACACATGTTAAGCTCTGCATTCCCACGGGAGGGGTTGGTCCTCCAGCCACAAACTCAGATCCTACTGAAGGCAGTATGGAGGCAGGGAAATGGGTGTGTGTTTTTGTGGGGAACCTTCGTAGAGTCTTTGGTGTTAATAAAGCCTGGCCGAAGCAGCAAGTCCTGAAGCCTCAGATCCAGAAAGCAATTCAGGGCAAGGTAGAGTCATATTTTTGCTCGTCCTTGTAGGAGGGCGTTTGCCTCATGCCAGGGCTAGGGCCAACCTTCTCTAAGACCCAAGGAATATTTAATTTGATTTCATTACTTTCTGCATTCCCATAAGTCAGGGGAGCATGATGCCTCTGTTTTCACCCCAAATTTAAACATATGGAAATAGCTTATCAGACCTTTCTGAGTCTGATAGGAGGTTTCACCTGGTGGGAAAGGTGCTCAAAGGTGTGCACATTGATCCTGCAGTCTAAGTGCCTTCTGCCAACAGTTGCTAAGGTGCTGGTGCCAGGAGAGGACCAGGGCTGAGGCTGGGGAGGGAGTCAGGAGAGCTAGGGGACAGGCACGACAGAAAACAACAGAGAGGTCCGCGTGTTTGGGACGTGGCTGGGCTGGGCAGAATGCCAAGTCCCAAGTGATGGATTGAGCAGTTTCTAAACCAAACAGAGAGAGGTAGGAAAGGGGATGGGGGTGGGGGAGCAGCTGGGGAAAGAGGAAACACGGGGAGAGAGGCGGCTGAGGGGAGTGGTAGTCATCCAGGTGCGCTGTGTTTATTTCCACATCTGAGGGCTGAGAGTCTGATTTGCTGCCTGTCCGTTCCCGCCGTGCATGGACTGTCCATAGCTCAGCATGCCGTTGGCGCCACAGAAGTTCATCCCAGCCATCTGCTGGGTCATCTGAAAGGGAGAGAGGAGACTCTCAGACCAGGCTGTGGGCCTGTGGCCAATTAGAGCAACAGGCAGGGAAGGAGTCCTTCCGCCGGCGGGGAGGGGAGAGTGAGACAAAGGGGAGCTCTGTCGTGGTACATAACTGCCCTGAACCCTCTCGGATCATTCCGAGGATACCAGACCACGAAGATGAAGGACTTTCCAGAAGGGAGATGTTGTCTGAGACTAGTGCTCAGTAAGGGGAAGGGGGAATCCTGGAGCGAGTCAACATAAAAGCGGCATGGGAGGTTAGTCTCTGTTTCTTTTCCAATGTCTCATCCTGAAAAGAAGGGGCCTGTTGTGAACTGGCCGTGGCCAACCCTGAGAGTATAAAGAGAAGCCTCCACGCTGGTGCTCCTGTCTTATCTCCAGCAGAGTCATTACTGACAGTGTCAGGGAAAGAGCTCCAGCAGAGAGAAGATGAAGAAGAAAAGGAAACTGGACGATTCAGAATGAACAAAGGAAGGCAAAAAAAAAAAAAAAAAGACCAACATGTCTTCAGGACTTCAGTGTATGAGAAGGGAAATTGCTGGGAGAAAAGAGTCGGTGGCATCAGGCCTGGGTGGGGTTGGGGCCTCTTTATGAATTCAATTGAAAGCCTGGGCTCTGGCAGTGAACAGAAGAAGCTATTTCTCAAAGAAAAATGCCTTAAATTTCCCAAGACTGGTCCATTTTCTGTTTAAGTTCTTTTCCTTTAGGAGAAGGTATAACTATTTTTCTTCCGCCAGCTTTTAAAGAAAATTTCAAATTTACAGAAAGGTTGAAAGAATAGTACAATGAAACCCATATATCGCTCCTTAAATTCACCAATTGTTAACATTTTTGCCTTATTCTCTCTCTGATATATACATATGTGTCAGCTTTTTAAAATTTTTGATGGGCACTGAAAATTGCACATATCGTGACATTTCACCCCTTAATAAGTCAGGAGTCATAAGAAAGAAGACTTTCCTAGAACCACATTACAACTAATATGTCCAAGATGTTTAATATTAACACTATATTCTAATATACATTACGTTTCAATTTTACATCTCTTTAGTCTCCAGTAATCTAGAAGAGTTCCCCCGCCATTTTTCCCTGACACTGTTTTAAGAGTCCAGCTTGGTTATTTTACAGAAAATACTTCAATTTAGATTTATCTCATGTTTTCTTATGATTGGATCCAAGTTAAATATTTTGGGCAAAACTTCTATGTAAGTGATAATGTGTCCTTCTTAGTATAAGATACCAGGAAGCACATGAAATTAATGTGCCCCACTGTTGATAATTCTATGTTTGATCACTTATCTAAGGTTGTATCCATCATATGTTCTTTCACTGTATTTAATAAGTAATCTGAAGGGTATTTCTTTGAGAATGTGTGAATACCCTGTTCTTTCTACAATTATTAGTTGTCATTCTTCAGCAAAGAAGGCTTTCCCTCCTTCTATCCCACACCCACTTTTAAAAAATATCACTATGGACTCATGGATTTTTTTTTCTTGTCTACAGAGTCTAAAAGTTTACTGGGATATGTTAGAGTTGACCATTCTGAGTCAATTTTTCCAGATACACAGTGGGTTCTTTCAATATTATATTCAAGTCTTTTATTTCTAAGAAATGGTTTTGTATTATAGTTTTAAATATATTAATTCTGTTCCACTATTTTGTCTTTTTCTTTGGGAGTCTCCAAATATATTTATGTTAGGTCTTCTTTGCCTAATTTCTGCATTACTTTCTCTCTGATTCTTATTACAGCTCTCTATATTTAGTTCTCTTCTCTGAGCTGTTTCATGCCTTTCCTCAATGCCAAATATATTTTCAGTTGAATCTATTCTCCTTTGACTAACTTGTAATTCAGTCTATTTCTAAGATAATTGTGTCATTTTTCAATTTGTTTCCTGTGTTCAGTAAACTTTCACTTCACAACTTCCAGTTTTTTGTCCATTTTGCTTGTAAGTTTTTAAATTTCTGATTCAGGCTGCTTTGTCTTATCTGCAAGTGTTTGTTATAGGACACTTAATTCAGATTGGTGGATTGTGTAACAGTTTTCTTCTACTTCGTGACTGCTTTTGGGGAAGAATTTCCACTTCCTGAAATGTTTTGATTTTTCATTTTCTATTTTCTTCTCATAGTAGTTTTGTACGAATGTCATCTGCCACTTTCTGTTTAGTTTGTAGTGCTCTATTTTTCTGAATCAGCAATAATACAGACAGGTGAGAGGGTCTGGGGAGACTACTAGATTTGTTAGTACAAGAGCGCCCTCTTCTGTTAGTATAGTGAAATGATTATTTGGTGGGAAGGAGAATGGTGGACCTTCTGATTTTGTGATTCTCTTTTCCACTTCTCATTTCTTACTTCCCCTTCGCCACCAGGTCTCCAAAGAGCACCTCCTCCTTCTAGGTCATCCCCATCTCTCCTAGACACAATGCTTTTCCAAAGCTACCACCCATAAACCTATATATTTCAAGTCCCTTGTTTTTGATTCTCCAAGTAACCAGAGTTCTACTCCACCACGTCTCAGACCTCTTCTCAGCATGTCTCTAATCACGACAGGGCCTTCTCTTTCTAGGGGGTGATTTTATCTATGCTCTGTCACCTCTAGCCCCCTGCTCCCTCTCCTCTTTTCACATGGTCTCTCTGTGATGCTGGCTCCGCTGGATTTCGGTGTTTATGTGCCTACTGTCATGTAATTTGAAGTTTGTAGTATTCTATTAGATGCGGTAGTCGTGAGTTATGGGTGCTTTTATCTGCACTCATTGTTTCTCTGTATAGGTTGTTTTGATGAATGTGTGGAGAGTTTTAGAATTAGGCAGTTACCCTTATTCTACAGGAACCCAAAATGCCTTAGAAAGTCTGAGGTTAGACAGATTTTCTGTTAAAAAAATAAATAAATGAAGCAAACCCGAGAATGTCTCTGGCAATATCTCATTTACACTGTAAGGATTCAAAGGGTAAGGGAGAGACACTAAGTGAGACAGACTTGAGGGAGGCTCAAAACTCTTGTCCTGAGTGAAATGGAGCAGCTTACCTGAGTAAGGTTCCACTGCAGCTGCTGAGCTGGCTGAACCCCATACATAGTCTGGGGCATAGCTGCCATGCCTGCCATGTAGCCGGCCTGCTGGGTGGTCATCATTCCGTTTGGCACACCCATCATGGATGCCTGCATGCCACCCATATAGCCTGCAGGCATGGCCATGGGGGCAACCATACCAGAAGCTCCTGGCTGAGCTACCATGCCTACTGGTGGGGACATCATGCTCCCCATTAGGCTGTTAGGAGGTGTAACCCCAGGGAAGCTGGGGTAGGCTGTGGGATATGCCATCTGAGCAGGAGCCATGAACATTGCTGCCAAGAAAACATACATACAGATCTGTTAAAGAGGAATGCGTACAAGGTGAGTCCAAACTCTCACTGGCTGCTCCTTTCCAGCTAGAATTCCTCAGGATTACTCAACTCCGAATGCTCTTTTACACAGCAAAACGGTTAGACAGAGCCCCTACAAGACTTGCTATGGCTTCCAGCAGGCTGCTGACCCAGCCACTTCCCCTTTAGGGTCCAGATCCGGACCCTGAGTCAGACTTCACAGAGCTGTGATGCCAGACCCCACAGAAGTATGGCTCTGAGTTACGTTAATCTCTATCTCCTGATACTTGGTAGCTTCACAAGGAATGTCATGTTCAGGTTTGTTTGGAGTGTGATGTCCTGGCCCCCAGAGCAACTGCCCCTGTCACAACAAATGATTCCTGCATGTAAGGCCTCACGTCTCTGTCCGGCACATTGCCATGACCCCCGTGAACTCTACCTTGGGCAGGCATCTGAGGCGTCTGGGATCCATACAGTGAAAGGATGGAGTCTTTAGAGAGCTGCTTCTTGCCTGTTTCTTCTGATTTGCTCCCTGGCTCTGGAAACAGGTTTAGGTTTTCGGGAACAGAGCCGGCACTCCCCGCGGTTGGCATGGAACCTACAACCTTAGGGCAAAGAGGGAGGGGGGTGGGGATTGGAATGGTCTTCATGGGGGGTCTCTGTAAGGACCTCCCGCATCTCTCTGCCGCTTCTAACATTTGCAAAAGAATTCGTGGCTCGAGTTAATAGCTTCCTGACACTTTTACCATACAAATATCTGGAAACACCTGGTAGTTAAGCTCTGGTATAATTCTTTGTTCTTTAGCAAAACAATGTGATTTGGTGGAAAACTAACACATAAACAAATAAAAATGACCTACAACCGATGCATCCAGAGAGAACTGAATTAAGATCCCAGTGCCACCACTTAATAGTTGTGCAACGAGAAGCTAGTCACATTAACTTTTCTGAACTAACATTTCCTCATCTATAAAAGATCCATTTTGCAGGGTTGTGGTGAGTATTTTAGTCTTTTTTTTTTTTTTTTTTTGCGGTACGCGGGCCTCTCACCGCTGTAGCCTCTCCCGTTGCGGAGCACAGGCTGCGGACACGCAGGCTCAGCGGCCATGGCTCACGGGCCCAGCCGCTCCGCGGCATGTGGGATCTTCCCGGACCGGGGCACGAACCTGTGTCCCCTGCATCGGCAGGCGGACTCCAACCACTGCGCCACCAGGGAAGCCCTGTGGTGAGTATTTTAAATCATAAATGAAATATACAAAATGAGATACAAAATCACCTAGCACTGTGCCTGTTGTACACAGCAGGTATTCCACAAACGGTAGCCATTAAAGGTTTCAAGTCTTTCCTACTTACAAACTCTCTGGCAATAACTCAGGCTGAGGAGCTGACCTACAGGATCAGCCTTTACAACCTGACACACCTTCAACAGAAGTCCACTCAAAGGGCCCACTCTTTTTGGGCAGGAGACAACATGGAATGAATAGTAACCTTAGGCTGTAACAGAGATGATAGCGTTAAGGGAAGAATCAAGAAAACCAAAGTCCAATTCCACCAAGGAAGCATGACTTGGTTCCATGATTAAGTTATCAAAATCACCCTTTCCAGAATGCTCTCTAATCCTGAGGCACCCACAAGACTCACCTTTCTGGAAACTGAAGAAGAGGGAGATGGAACAGAGGCCAAAAGATCTAAATCCTTCTCTAGGGTATTACTGGTCTTACTATTTGCAATGGAGCAGGACACAGGAGCATCTGGAAAGACAGATCAAAGTTAAAACGTAGCACTGCTCATTAAGCCCATTCCTTCCTTCTATTCTAGACACAAAGCAGCGAAGGCCCACATGCTCCATCACGGACCCAGAAATTTATGCTCTGGAACCACCCAGCTTGGATGGGGCATCTCACAAGAGGCCTCACCCCACATTCCCCAGAACAGTCTGGAGAAGCCTGTAGCCCAGCTTTCAGGCAAAGGACAGCAGAAACCCAGGCTTGAAGGCTACGTTAGCACCACCACAAGGGGGCTGGCTGGCTCCTTTCGGGCTATTTGAGGAGCAAAGCTGTGTAGGACTCATTTTCAGAGAGAAATGAAAAGTACAGACATTAGAAGCCGAAGTAGCCAATAACCTAAATAAGCAGGAATGGACTGAAACAAAGTATAGCCATCAGTACTGTGAAAGGTAAGAATAGGCTCTTATTTCTGAAAGGGGTAGAACCACTAGCTCAGGGTTTCAAAAGTTTGGAGGAAAATCATGATCACAAGGTAATGGGCCATCTCAGAAACAGGATGCACCTGGAAAATGAGAGGGATGGGGGCAGGGCTCACAGGTGCTGGTTTAGTGAAACTTGCTAACGTTTAATGAATGCTTAGTTTGCGCTGGGCAAGGAGCTAAGAGTTTTAGAGGCATTATCTCATTTAACCCTTCCAACATCATCTTTGAAGTAGACTCATATCATCCTCACTACATAGGTTAGGAAAGTAATGTTTAGAGGTTGAGTAAGCTACCCAAGGTCACATAGATAGTAAGTGGCAGAGTTGGGACTTTGGCTTCAAAGGCCATGCTCCACCACTACTGTACTTAATCACTACTCTATCACTGTGCATTTTTCACAGTACAGCGAAAAATGAAACACCTCTTAGAACAACTGCTCAGATGTAAAACAACAGGAAGAACACGAGGGAACAATCTTAGTGATGAAGCCACCAACCGAAGAGTCCCATCTCTACCTATCTTCCCAGGATCACAGAGAATTCATCAAAATTTGTATGATTATGGGAGTGGAAAAGTCTAACTCTTACCAAGGCCCAACAAATCCATGACAGGTGCTGTGGATTTCGGGGAACATTTCCGAGGTAGCTGTAGATCTTCTTTTTTCTGTGGCTAAGGTGAAAATACGTTACAGAAAAAAATAAGCAGGTGTTTTTGAACCTTCTATTCTCCTCTCTACTGTAAAGCCACAGGGATTCTTGTGGCATGGTTGCTGTTATTCAAAGAGAGTTACCAAAGAAACACAACTCAGGAAGTATCGTGTGAAAAAACCAAGTCAGGAGGCACAGTGCAGAAATCAAAGCTAAAGTGAAAAACAAAGCTGTCATCTGTGCTTATTTGGCTTTCTGAAGAGACAGATCTTTCTGAAACCAAGACAACCACAGATCAGGGTATCCAACAGATCAGGGTATCCAGCAGTTTCTGGTCCCAGGAAAAGCCAAGAATAAAGGCAGGTGTCCGATGGTACAAGAGCCAGCACATCTCCCAGTGATTAGAAAACCTTTAATACTGAAAAGGAGCTCAGTTAAAGGTTACCTAATTCGCTCTGCCAGTATCACTAAGGAATGTGTTCTGCAGACAGTGCAATTCAGAATGATGATAAAAGACTCTTCCTTAAGCAAATAGGAAAAAGTCCTCTTTCCCAAGAATCTAAACTCCTATAGTGGAGCATCTACTACCACTGCCACAATATGTCCTGTGGGAAAAGAAAGGTGTCTACTTCCATATGACAGAGAAAGAATACAAGAAGGGATGGTTTAAAATGGATGAGGATAGCCTGGCTTCTGGACTGTCCTTAACCACAACAGGAAAACGAGGTAAAGAAGGTCTAAGGAGAGAAGGACTAATGTAGCCTCTGCTCAGAAGGTGTCACAGAGCCTTGGCATTCTGCCATGAAACGTGCCTCTTGCTCAGATGGGACAGATGCATTTCCTAAGCTCCCATCTGGACCCCAAAAGAAGTGTTACAGAGCAGATCAGGCAGCAACAAGGCAATGAGAAAGCAGCAGAAGTGTCAGGGGGTGATCTAACCCAAACGTGGCCCCCCTTTAGCCCCAGGTGCAACGGTGCGATATGCTATCAACACCGCCCCACCTGTCCCCTCCACATGTGAACATGCCATGTGAACAAGGCCGTCCACACAGTGCACATACTTCCCCACTTACCATTTTAACTTTCTCAAAAACAACAGGTTCCATTTTTTTCTCCGGAGCTGGTTCGCTCCCTCTTTTCCACTTGTCATCTTTTTCTTTCTATGATGATTTAACAAAACAAGACAAAGAACAGGCCCCATGGTGACTAACAGTTCAACAAATTATAACCTCAAATGGCCCAAAAGGACACAAATATCCCTACTGAATCTGATGTAGGAGTCTGACAAACTCGGGGGTTTCTTGGTGTGGGGCATGAGTGTTGGCCTCTTCCACCCTGGCCTCCAGACTGCAAGAGGCATCTTTCAAATTTCTTAAGCACCTCCCTCCTTGTTCTGTCTAACACACTTATGACCGCTAGTGTGCAGATGGGGTTATCTACAGGGGTTAAACCATTTCACCGGTTTTGCTGCCCCTTTTTGACCCTAGTTTAACTTGCTCAACTTGGCACAGGGGTGAAAACTGTTCATCTTACTCGGCATACAGCCTTTGTGATTTTCTAACTTCCATCAAAAGTTCTCTCCCTCTTCATCTCCTTTTTTAAAAATAAGAAAATAAACCAAGCTTAAAGATTAGAAAAACAAAAACCAAGAAAATAAGGCAAAAATGAGTAAAAGGATTCAAGTATCCCTTTTAGGGTGTCCTGAATGCATCATCTGTATAAAACCAAAAAGCACATCAAAACCAGAATATTAGAAAGTCTTTCTCAGTTTTTGTTACTTTCAGAGGCAGTTTCATAATACTTTCACAGATTATACCGTTACTGGTCACATTTTTATCATCAAATCTCAATGCATAACAGAGCCACAAAGTAAACAAGAACACAGGCATATAAAAGGAAGTAGAGGCGGCGGAGGCGGGGCTCGCGTCGGGCGAGCCACAGGCAGTGGTCGAGGAGGCGAAGCGGCGGACGGCAGCCCGACAAATAGCGCCCGCGCTGCGGCCCACGGGACCGCGCCGCGACCTCCCGAGCCGGCCCCGAGGAGCGCCCGCCGCCGCCGCCGCCGCCGCGCGCGCGGACCAAGGTTATGAACGTGATTGCTGATGAAACTGGATTGGAATAATTTTCATGATCTTTGTATATTTATATATATTTTAAAATTTTGCATTTGACTTAAAGTGCCGTGAGAAAATCTGCGTATTGCAAGGTGGTCCTAGCCACCTCCTTGATTTGGGTACTCTTGGATATGTTCCTGCTGTTTCACTTCAGTGAATGCAACAACTGTGATGAAAAAATAGAGAGAGGACTTCCTGCTGGGGATGTTCTAGAGCCAGTACAAAAGCCTCATGAAAGTCCTGGAGAAATGGGGAAACCAGTCGTCATTCCTACTAAAGAGGATCAAGAAAAGATGAAAGACATGTTTAAAATCAATCAGCAAGTGAGATGACTGCACTCAACAGATCTTTACCAGATGTTAGGTTAGAAGGGTGTAAAACAAAGGTGTATCCAGATAATATTCCTGGATACAAGGAATATTATCACAACAAGTGTGGTGATTGTTTCCCACAATGAGGCTTGCAGCACACTTCTGCGAACTGTCCACAGTGGCATTAATCACTCACCAAGACACATGCGAGAAGAAATTGTTCTAGTAGATGAGGCCAGTGAAAGAGACTTTTTGAAAAGACCTCTAGAGAGTTATGTGAAAAAATTAAATTACCAGTTCATGTCATTCGAATGAAGCAATGCTCTGGATTGATCAGAGCTAGGTTAAAAGGAGCTGCAGTGTCTAAAGGCCAAGTGTCTAAAGGCCAAGTGTCTAAAGGCCAAGTGATCACCTTTTAAGATGCTCACTGTGAGTGTACAGTGGGGTGGCTGGAGCCTCTCTTAGCCAGGATCAAACATGACAGGAAGACAGTGGACTATCCTATCATTGATGTGATCAGTGATGATAATTTTGAGTACAAGGCAGGTTCTGACATGACCTATGGTGGATTCAACTGGAAGCTTAATTTTCGCTGGTATCCTGTTCCCCAAAGAGAGATGGACAGAAGGAAAGGTGATGGAATTCTTCCTGTGAGAGCACCTACAATGGCAGGAGGCCTTTTTTCAATAGACAGAGATTACTTTCAGGAAATTGGAACATATGATGCTGGAATGGATATTTGGGGAGGAGAAAACCTAGAAATTTCCTTTAGGATTTGGCAGTGTGGAGGAACTTTGGAGATTGTTACTTGCTCACATGTTGGACATGTGTTTCAGAAAGCTACACCCTACACGTTTCCAGGAGGCACAGGGCAGATTATCAATAAAAATAACAGATGAATTGCAGAAGTGTGTATGGATGAATTCAAGTATTTCTTCTATATAATTTATCCAGGTGTTACAAAGGTAGATTATGGAGATATATCACCAAGACTTGGTCTAAGACGCAAACTCCAATGCAGACCTTTCTTTTGGTACCTAGAGAATATTTATGCAGATTCTCAGATTCCACATCACTATTTCTCTTTGGGAGAGATACGAAATGTGGAAACAAATCAGTGTCTGTATAACATGGCTAGAAAAGAGAATGAAAAGTTGGAATTTTTAACTGTCATGGTATGGGAGGTAATCAGGTTTTCTCTTACACTGCCAACAAAGAAATTAGATCCGATGACCTTTGTCTGCAAACTTAATGGCCCAGTCACAATGCTCAAATGCTACCACCTAAAAGGCAACCAACTTTGGGAGTATGACCCGGTGAAATTAACCCTGCAGCGTGTGAACAGTAATCAGTGCCTAGATAAAGCCACAGAAGAGGACAGCCAGGTGCCCTGCATTAGAGACTGCAGTGGAAGCCAGTCCTAGCAGTGGCTTCTTAGAAATGTCTCCCTTCCAGAATTCTGAGACCAAATTTACAAAGAAAGAAAAAAATAAGGATTGACGGGGCTACCTCAGCATCCATTTCTGCCACATTCTTAAGTAGCAAAAAAGGAAAAGTGCTTTCCTCCTGTAGGATGTAGGGTTTATCAGCCATTAAAACTTAGACTGTTCTCGCTTTCACTAGCTGTGAACTGGCCCTCCTGTCCAAGGATATGAAACTACGTAGTAGCAAGACTGTGCACACTGATGTTTACAAGATTGGAAGAGTCTTCCATCAAGAATCATTGTAAAGAATATTCAGACTGAAACAATCTACGAAATGTGATTTCCAGAGAGCTGTACCTTTTATGGTTTGCTTGCACATCAGTAATTTCTGCTGAATATGCTGTTATAATGAAGAGACGTCCAAGATTTTTTTTCTGATTAGAACTGGTAGCCAGTGTATTAAATATTGATATAAAAAAATGAAAAAGAACTGGAACCAGATTCAGAATCATGAAAACATTTTTATAACAATTTAAAAAACTATATTAAACAGGGTCTAAAGGACATTAAAATAGAACTATGAGAAGTACAATTTGTTACAGTATAGTATCAAATTTCTATATAGATTTTATACCTCAGTGGGGAAAAATAACTGATTCTGATGACATTCATTCTGTTTTCATCTGTGATAGTCATGGATGCTTTTCTTTCCCCTTGGGGGTGCTGAAATTGAGCTGAAAAAGTGGCTCTTTGAACATGGTTTTAATGCTTTCTACAGTGTTTTTAATTTAGTTTGTGGGCTGTTGGAATTGTAATTTTTAATTGCCTTCAAAATATGGAGATTTAAAATAATGTCTGGTCTCACTGAACAAGTTTGATATCTCAGTTGCTCTTGGGTCAGCTGGCTTATAGACTTTCTCTCATACACACAAATTTCTTATTAGATTTTCAACTTCCTAACTTGATTCAACTGATTATGCTTAATACCCAAGCTTCATACTACTGTACTACAGATTTGTTTTCGTAGCAATAAATCTTCTGTTCTTTGTTTATGATTCCACTCAACAAAAGGCCTGTAGAAGTGACTTATTATTTGGGTATTTGGAGATGATACATTTGATGGTTTTTTGGAAAACTTTTTTCACTCCATACTCAGATGTGCTTCATTGTCAAGTGCATATTTACATTAGGTTCTTGAATTGTAATGTTGATCTGCTGCTTTTTTAAAAAATAAAATTTGACTAAAAACAAAAGGAAGTATAGCATACACATGAAAAATGGTCAGCCCTGCTAATGATCGAAAAGTGAAATTTAAAATTCATTTTGGGGGGAATTCCCTGGAGGTCCAGTGGTTAGAACTCTGTGCTTACATTGCTGAGGGCCCATGTTCAATCCCTGGTTGGGGAGCTAAGATCCCTCAAGCTGCAAGGCATAGCCAAAAAAAAAAAAAAAAGCACTTTTTGAGGGAGAAAAATCTTAATAATAATATCTAATATTGGTAGGGATTGAGTAAAACTACCACTCTTACCCAATGCTGAGAAGACAATATAAAATAGCACAACTTCTAGAAAGTATATTGGCAAAAGTACAAAGAGACAAATGCTGAAACCCTTTACCCTAGATAATACGATATTTTGTAATGTATCTTAAGAAAATAATCCAAAACATGGAAAAGGTTATATACACCAAGAACTTCATCCCAGAATTTTATATGCTGAAGAAAAACTTAACCTTTATGCCACAGGGGAGAATAGTAAAATAAACTGTGATCTAGTTACTCACTGAATAAGATTCAACAATTACAAGTTGTGAAAACTAACAAGTAACGTTACAAAAAAAATGATCTGTTAAGTCGAGTGAAAGCAGGAGACATTCTATATAACTGTACTATAATTACGCCTCCAAAAAGTAGGAGAAAATGGGGGAACACACCAAAATGATAATCATTGGTAAAGATAAGAGTAGGCATGGATTTTCCACTTTAACTTTCATATTATCTATAAAGTGGTATTATAATCATGAAGAACACATGCAGCTATGTCTGTTTCATGCACAGTGTAATGCTTTAATACAGAACACTTTATTTCTTGAAGTTAAAAATGTCTTATCTGTCCATTTAAAAAGAATACTCTTTAATTAACAAAGCCAGTTTCTTTTAGATTTGATAATAAATGCCTTCACTTAGCAAATATTAATTCTTGGCATATAAATCTTTGCAAGAGTATTTTTTAAAAATCTAAGTACATCAAATAAAAAAGTTTGAAATAGCTCTTTGGCACATAGGAAATATTTCCTTCCTAAATGAAAACATTCAGTGAGTAAAACAGGCTGCTTTCATGGGTATGGTACACCAGCAACCTAATTACGAATGAACACTATCTATCTCCATATAGCTACTCTTTCCTCTTCTCCCACCTTCTGAATTATCTCAGATACCTTTTTCTGACCTTGTCTGATTTCATATGGTCTGGTACAATGAATAGAGCTAAGGAAAGAGACCATAGTTTTCTACAAGTGAAAGGAAACGTTTGTGCTTTGGTTTCAAACCCTTTTTGATGATGCCATCCAAGCCGTAGCTGTGCACTGGGTTAATTCTTTCTTGGGACAGTTACAATAACTTCCAGGTCCCTTTTCTGGATGACTGTGAGGTAAGAGTCCTTCATACTAAGTTGAGAAGGAATTATCTTTACCTAACTACACGTATTGCCCTGCACTTGCCTACATTGAAATTCACCTCCCAGTTAGTGTCCCTTTTCACACAAGCTCAAAAGATCAGTCTGGAGCTGATTCCAATTAGCTTGACTTTAAATTACCTGGAAGGGCTTAGAGCCCTGTGTAAACTTAATGATTTCACTGGCTAGTACATCTTCCATTAAAATAAATAACAGACAGAAGATAGAGGATAGCTAGATAGGTCCTTGGCTAGAACTGGAGAATCCCATATTCTCCATACTTCCTTGGTTAGAGAAACAGTTAATTATTCCAAGGCAAATTTACTATAGAGTCTTGTCAAAGGCTTTTTGAAGGTCTAAATAGTCATATTGATTGGTTCCACTCTAGTTGTCATTAGTCAGGCATATTTTCTTCTTCCAGAAACCGTGTTGTACTTCCTCCCGTATGTTATACTTGTCCAGTTATCATACACTGTATTTCAGATTCTAACTACACGCCTAGGATGAAAAGTGTACTTGGCGACTGGGAGTCTCCTAAAACCCCCTCTCAAGAACAAGGGTCCCATTGGCAGTCTGTCGACACACTGGCAATAATATGCTGGTCAAACTGAAGGAAACTCTGGTGCTTTAATTACACCTAATTTTGTTGACTGCATTTACAGCAAAAAAATGCACACGCACACACACACACACACACACACGTGTATATACATACGCACACATATTATTCTGTTTGATCTAGCATGCCCAACATGTCCATTTGAAGAATTTGGAACTGGGAATCACTAACACCTAAATCCAAATCACGGTAAAGAATTCACTGATGGTTGGTCCATCCCTGCGGCAAAAGTTTGCTCCATGATACTTCATGGTCTTGATTCTATAGCTGGCTTTTTTTTTTCCTTTATGGACTTAGAGTATTTTGGTAGCTGTTCTTCAAATTCCCACCTGGGCTGATTAATAAGCAAATTACTTATTATGAACAAAACTTGAAAGATTTACAACCAACCCTAAAGGCATTGATGTCCAGACTTCGGTCCATGTATTTCTTCTTCTCATATTTATCTCGAATAAATCCCTCGACAGCTCTGCAAAAAGCTTATTAAGGATAAATCAAACAAATCTTTCTCATGGAATGACTATAAAAGGTCAATTTGTATCTCATGGAACATTGTTCTCCTCTCTCCCTCCTGCCTGGTTTCCCCATATGGCTCCCGTCTCTTCACGTGGAGTTTCCCTGACCAAAACCTTTAAATGCCTCCTTTGTGGTTACTGCAGGGAATCAACATTTCCTAGGATTTTCCTTCAGAGTAATGATAGCAGAAAATGGGATCAATCTTCATTTTGACATCAGTGGAGCCTGTGGCTGTTCTAGAATACAGGTAAAGCAGTCATTTATCTATTTTAAAGCCCTTAAGTCAACAAGTCTTAAACAAAGGCAACCGAGTGCCCCTTATAACCTCTTGTGCCCCACTGCCAGATTCTGATCAGTGGATCCTCTGCAGGGCCCCAAATCTGCATTTAACAGGTTCCACCTGCACCCACCAAAAGCAAACTCTAACAAGATGGTCTACAAACCACATTTTGAGAAGCACTGCGTTCAGGGGGTTTGGTTTTGTGAGCTGGGTGCTATCTCCTTTTGAGGGGATGGGGGAAGAAAGTCATGGATTAACTGGTCAACAACAGTTAATTCTTTGAGCTAGGACATAAAAAGGTGTTAAAAATGAATGGTAGTTTTGCTAACTCAACATAGCACAATAAATATTCTTTTTATCAAACAATGGTTTCAGAGATCCAAAAATTATTGGAGATGTCACTTTATGGAAGAATTCACAGTGAACCACTGCAGTCTTAATTCCTGAACAAGTCTTCCCCATGTGACACCACCATTCTGACATTAGAAAGTATATGTGGACTTCCTGTGTGTCTTGGTTGCTGGAGAGAGGAAAAGCCAGACTTCGACTAATCCACATATAAATATGGCCCAGTCAGATCATGGGTTCTGAGTCTTGTGTGACTCTCCCAAAACACCAAAAAAACCACTCAGCCTTCTGAGTTGCTCCAGAAAAGATACGGGTCTATCTGAGGTCGCCGAAAGGTCTCAGGCAGGTAGGCTTCATAAAGTCGGTTTGCCTTTCCATTCCCCATCTCTTGCATGCACTGCAATAAAAAAGATGTGGAAACAAGGAATGTCACATCAGGAAAGAACTGAAAAACTTCTCACCCAATTGTACCATTTTACAATTGAAGAACCAACCTAGGGAGTGGGAGAACCGAGATTTAAACCTGTCTTCTGGTTTCCAATCCATGATTCTCTCTGCTCTACTCCCAACCATTTACTTTCACAGCTGTCTTTCCTGCCACCCCTCCTCCTTTTATTGAAAGATTTGTCTGACAGGATACATTTAATTCAATAATAATTCAAGATCCCATTTGAAAGTCCAAGACATAGCTGCCAATCAAAATGTCTACTTGGCAGGCAATAATCAGTGCCTAATCAGGCAGGCAATAATCAGGAACAACTACAATTCTGAGTTTATAGCAGTAATTAACCTATTCCACTGTAGTACCAATAAATGTGCTTCTCATTAGGCTTTTGAAAGGCTCCTTAACACTTGTGAGAGAGAAATTCCAAGATTTTAAAAAATTTTCAAATTCCCAAATACCTCCATGGCATGTAATTTCCTTCATAAGATACAGTAAAGTGTAACTGGAAAATATAACTAACCTTTTAGTCCTTTAGTGAATCCATAAAAATAATCTAAAGTAACTTCTAAAGCCAGTTTCTGTTAGGAATAACCTCTTATTTCTAACACCAACTTTAGCAACTCGTTTTGTTTGGAGCTTCTTTCCCCCCAAACAAAGGAAAAAAAAATTTTTTTTTAAATTACTTTAACAAGTTTCAGTGCAGGAAGAGAATATAGAACAATGAAGCCACATCGAGGTGCAGCTCTTGGGCCAGGCTGGACTCACTAACTTAAGTATCTCATGCCCAGTCCACCAACCTGACAGCAAGCAAGATTCATATATGCATTTCTGCAATAAAACACTATTATAAGTCTATGTGTTGGAGGGTTTTCTTCTTTTAAGTGAGTATCTAAAACTATAAATGTTAGATCTGCAAATGCCAAGGCCCTTAGAAAATAATCCAAAGATCCCCCTTTATACCTTCACGGATCCATGGGGTCCTAGTCCATAGACTATTAGTGCTTTGAAGGAAGCAAAATATAAGTAGAATAACTTGTGTCTTAAATACAAAGATTAAAAATGTTAAATGTGACATAAGTGTTTAACAACTAAACTTTCCTTTACCTTCACCTTTATGCCCAGTTTGACTGAAATTCATCCGGAACTACTTTTACATGGAAATATGGGAGCAGTTGACTCACTCTTGGGCTGTGTAAATACCTGGATCTGTTCCTGAGTCCACTGGTCGAGGTTAACCGATTTTACCCTGGATATGTGCACCCCGAGATTCCTGTGGATTCCAGCACATCGAATGCAAATGAACACACCAATGTTCCAGGAGGCCCATCGTGGTCCTGTGAAGGTCAGGAACAGGGCAATAAAGTACCAATTAAAACAACATTCAAGACCCAAAGTGGAATATTTAGGTTGTCAGACAACATTTCTGCTAGAACATAAGTGAGAGAACTGTTACCACAATCATCTTTAAAAAACTTTTTTTTAGATTGTATTTTTATTTTTTTGGCTGTGCTGTGCAGCTTGCAGGATCTTAGTTCCCCAACCAGGGATTGAACCTAGGCCCTGGCAGTGAAAGTGCTGAGTCCTAACCACTGGACTGCCAGGGAATTCCCATAATCACCTTTCTTTAAAAAATTGGTTTTGTTCATTCCTCCAAGAATCAGCTTTCTTTAAGTTTAAAATTTTTTTAAGTGTACAACACAGTGGTTTTTAGTATTCTCAGACAGTTGTACACTATCTAATTCTGGTGATGGTGTACACCCCAAAAAGAAATCTCAACCCCATTAGCAAGCAGTCCCCATTTCCTCCCAACTTCCCCCCACCCCAGCCCCAGACAACCACAAATCTACTTTCTGTCTCTGTAGATTTGCCAATTCTGGACATTTTATATAAATGGGATTATATAATGTGTGGGCATTTGAATATGGAGCAGCTTTTTACAGTATCTGATAATATAAGTGTTGAAATGCAAATATTATAATACTGTTACTCATGGTTTTTAAAAATCCCAGGAGAACAATGGGAAGTCATGTCACATTCTATTTAGTATCTTACACGAACAGCCCTCCCTCAAGAAACATTTCAATGGTAGTGAGACCTGGATTCAGTTTTCCTACCAGGAAAAAAGATACAGACATGCCATGCCAGCTCAAGGCTCAGCCTGAAATTTAAAACTTTGTTTATCTTCCCCTCCCAACCAGGCCTATAAAATATGCATCCAGATTCACTTAATAGGATCCTTTCCCCTCGGGCTGATGTCCCTACTTTACCCAACTACAGAATTATTTAGATTCCCGATTGTCAAATAATAAAGATACTTATAGCAATAAAAAAGAAATCTCAGATACGTATTTCAGTAAAATTCTGTTACATAATCTCCCATCCCCTGCCAACTTTGCTCACCCTAATAATCACTCTGGGAAATTTTCAAACTCTTCTTCATAACTTTTATACAGGATAAAACTGACTTACTTTTATATGACACCTGCCAAACACCTGCTGAAAAATCACTAATATCTCCTCTGCCATCATTCCACTAAGCAGAAATTTACCACATAAAAGAAGCATGATGTCAGAGTTAGAGGTTTTGATAAAGAGGTGAAAAGACACTAATTGATTTTCTACAGAGATAAAGAGGACCTGCATTTGGAGCAACAAAGGACATGAGGTTTCAATTCTGCTGGACACAGATAATAGTTTGGTTGGTCTAAGGGTTTTGGCAGCAGTTTTAATAAGGGGATGCTAAAATCATATGGCAGAAAATTATTCTTAGAAATTTGAATCTGCAATTATTATAAGTAAGAATGTAATTTTTGGACAAAGATATTACTGATACTATGGCAAAAACTACAAGTACAGAAGGCTCAGGTCCTCCTTATAACCACCAGGTGGCGTTCTCTGCCTCAAATTTTATCCCAATACCCTCTTACTGCTCTAATCTTGCTAGGCTCAGATTTATCTTCTAAAAAGACCTTCAGTCCCTTCAAATCCCCAGATTTGCACAGTAGATCTGCTATGTAGCCAATAAACACACAAATGATCCACACACTTCTTTCAGTGGGAGTTAACATAAACACAAAACAGAAAACCTAAATAGATGTGAATGAGGTTCCTTAGCGTGCTGTATGTCTATTTTAGGTTACAGTTTTCATAAAGGAACTCAGATAAAATCTAAATTATACAGGATTTAAAATGGGACCAAAAGTTAATATTTCATGTTTCTTTACCATTTTCCCTTTGCTCGAGATCCTAGAACTCATAAGATAGTTACATTATATTTGTTTGCTAACAAAATCAGAAGCCAAAAACACTAATTAAAAGGTAGCTGTGGGACTTCCCTGGTGGTGCAGTGGTTAAGAATCTGCCTGCCAACGCAGGTGACATGGGTTCGATCCCTGGTCCGGGAAGCAACTAAGCCTGTGCGCCACAACTACTGAGCCTGCGCTCTAGAGCCCGCGAGCCACAGCTACTGAAGGCCACATGCCTAGAGCCCATGCTCCACAACAAGAGAAGCCACTGCAGTGAGAAGCCCGCGCACCGCAATGAAGAGTAGCCCCTGTTCACTGCAACTACAGAAAGCCCGTGCTCAGCAACAAAGACCCAACGCAGCCAAAAATAGAATTAAAAATTAAAAAAGTAAAAAGTTACCTGTGGAATGTTATGCTATTTGCTTCCTGACCCTAAGTCTGGAGAAGGTGATTCCCAAACATCTAAGCTACTGTCATAACTGTGGAATTTCTCCAGATCCCGTTCCAGAGTATTTAACGTCTCTTTGCCTTGGAGGAATACAAGACTAAATCCTGATATTCTGGAGCCACTAACAAGGCCTCAGTATAGAAACACAGGCAATAAAATTTTCATGAAAGGTCAGAGGAAGCCTTCTCTGCTCCCCCTCCCATATCCCTCCTACAACCTTTTCCCAGTGAAATACAGACAGTTCTATCTCAGACACTCAGCCTCCTTCAGTTTTAAGCCACTAGATTTATTAATCAATAACTGCATGCTCCATAAAGGATTCTGAAATTGGAGAAAAGGAAAACACAGGAGAGATACTTATATGGCTGAAAATATGGGAAAATGGTGTTGTTATTAAAAGCATAATCTTTGCAGCAAGAAAAAAACTTACATTTCGAAGGTCAGCTTCATCAATGATTAGCTGTGTGACCTTCAGAGAGATACTTAAGCTTCCTAAACCCCAGTTTCCTCATCTACAAAATGTGTACAATAATATTCACCTCACAGTGCTGAGAATATAGAGGGGTAATAATAAAAGAGAGCTACATATAAGAACACGGCATAGAAGGAGATTTCTGGAACCCATTTCCCATTCATCTCCTTCATGATAAGAGCATGTTTTGTTTTGTTTTTTAATTAATTAATTTATTTTTGGCTGTGTTGGGTCTTCGTAGCTGCGCCTGGGCTTTCTCTAGTTGCGGCGAGTGGGGGCTACTTTTCGTTGCGCTGCGCGGGCTTCTCATTGCGGTGGCTTCTCTTTGTTGCAGAGCACAGGCTCTAGGCATGCGGGCTTCAGTAGTTGTGGCACGTGGGCTCAGTAGTTGTGGCTCGCGGGCTCTAGAGCGCAGGCTCAGTAGTTGTGGTGCACGGGATTAGTTGCCCCGTGGCATGTGGGATCTTCCCCGACCAGGTCTCGAACCCGTGTCCCCTGCATTGGCAGGTGGATTCTTAACCACTGTGCCACCAGGGAAGTCCGATAAGGGCATGTTAACGAATTCATATGTATAAGCCAACACTATGCAACACCACAGAATGCTGCTTGTTAGACAGGAATGTGAGTTCTAGTCCTAAAACGTCAGAATCAAAATCAACGGACTGAAGAGCAGAAAGAAACTTACCCTTGATACAACTTCAAAGTCTTCTAGAAAACATGAAATTTTAAGCAGCTTCTTTTATCTCCCTCAAAATATTCCTTGAGAATATACTACTTAAACCCCTAGCTGTTCCCCTTTTCTGTTATACGCCCCCGCCCTGCCCTGGTGTCCATACACGCCTCCACTGCACACACAGAGGAAGGTGGGAAGCTGACAGCCATCTGATGTGCCTGGATTCCACAGTACCTGGTACTGTTGCTACAAGGCCAGCCTACTTAAACATGGGATACACGCAAAGATAATCCAACTGTTCCATACACATTGGCCATGGCAACCAGGGAGAAAATATAAAAGATACCATTTTGAAGTTGAAAATGGAAAGAGACTCTGAGAGGCAATATTTCAAACCATTTTGAAAGCAAAGAGGATGATAGACAGTGATATAAACTGGTAGTGATTAGCACAACATAAGAGCAAGGTCATGGCTAAGTGAACATATTCATCAGGGGCCTACAAGCAGGCTCAGGAAGCATTAAGCAATATTAAAATTAATAAATAATCACTCTGCAATGAGGGATCAGTAAAAATGAAGAAAGTATATGGATTTGGCTAATCTGTCAAGAAATCAGCTCTAGTAAGTACCAGCCCAGTATCAGGGAAATCTGGGCTTACACTGACTAGTTACACGCCTTTTGACAAGATTCTCCAGGGCTTATTTCTCCATTTGTAAAATGGAAAGCATATAAATAAATCCAATTTACATTCAACTACTGGATGGCTTCTACATAACCGAGTTAACTACTGATGCCCAGCTGCAAATTTTTCTTGCTGCTGAAACTTCCCCCATCACCAGAGCTACTAGGCCTAGGAGGGTTCTGGGCTTGAGAAATCAGCAGAGAGAAGAGAACTAGAGTTACAGATAGCTTGAAGCTACTATTATAATAATTACAACTTGTTGATCTCTAACCTATGGAGTTCCAAAAAATAAACGTTATGCGGGGAAAAAAACATTGCTAAATCAATGGATACCCGTAAGTTAGACCTGCCAGCATCTTGGAGCTGTTGAAAAGCTCTTCAGCAGGAAGGGTCAAGGAAGGGAGAGAAATTCTCTTCCATCGTCCATCCAAGCCCTGTTGAATCTACCTTGGAAACTTTCCCAGAATCTATCCATTTCTACCTAGACCTTCTCATATCTCACCTATAAGCATTCATTTTTTAAAAATGGGCATAAGATTTTTTTGTTAGCTCTTCTTTAAAAATTTTTATTGAAATACAGTTAATTTACAATGTTGTATTAAGCATTCATTCTTTTAATATTATTTATTGAGTACCTACTATGTGCCAAGCACTCTGCCTGCTAGGTACCAGGAATACAAAGGCAGAGACAATGAAGATGAGATTCCCTATTTCAAAGAGCTCACAGAGTAACAACTAAACAGACTCCCACCAGAATAATCTCTCCAAAACACAAATCTGTACAGATCAGGCCCCCAAATGTAAACTTTTCATGTAGTCTCAAATATAGAGGTGAAAATGTAAATCGGTGCTAATTTTCTGAATGGCATATTCCAAACTGAACTCTCAATCTCTTGCCACAAAACCTGTTCTTCCTCCATTCTTCTCCATCTTAATCAATTACACCTCCATCCGTTCAAACGCGCAGCAGTCAGAAATTTATACATCATTTTCTTTTTTATTTTTTGTGGTACGCGGGCCTCTCACTGTTGTGGCCTCTCCTGTTGCGGAGCACAGGCTCCAAACGCGCAGGCTCAGCGGCCATGGCTCACGGACCCAGCCGCTCCACGGCATGTGGGATCTTCCCGGACCGGGGCACGAACCCGTGTCCCCTGCATCGGCAGGCGGACTCTCAACCACTGCGCCACCAGGGAAGCCCTATACATTATTTTTTATACCTCTCTTCTTCAACTGCCATATCTATACCATCACCAAGACCAAATATCTCTCAAATCAGTATCTCCTCTCTCCATCTACAACACTATTTCTCTAATCCAAACTCACCAGATCTCTTGGACTAGTGCAATAACCTCCTAATTAATGTCTCTCTCCGCTTTTACATTCCCTTCTCCTCCAACACCAAACCAAAACCATTCTCTGCAAAACAGTCAGCTTGAGCTCTTAAAGAAGCAAAAGTGACCTTGTCACTCAGCTGCTTAAAACCTTTCTAGGGAAGCCTGCCTTCTGTCACTGTTGGATTAAAGAACAAAATCCTTAACGTGGTCTCCAAGGTCTTATATGATCTGGCCCATGGCTACTTCCCCAGCTTCTCAACTCCAATCATGCCAGCCTTCTTTCATTTCCTCAAAACACCAACATGTTCTTTACTTAGGGCTTCTGGCCTTTGTACACGCTGCTCTCACTGCCTAAAGAGCTCCTTCCCCAACCACTATCCACCCCTTGTAGCCTGGTCAACTCCTATATATCATGAAGGTCTCAGCTGAAAAGCTTCTTCCTCAAAGGAGCCTTTCCTTGGTCCCCCAATCTAAACCAGATTATATTCTCTCTTCCATCTTTTCTTCTGGTTTTTACATTTCGTTATGGAAAATTTCAAACACACAAAAGCCGAGCATAATTAACCAGCAGCTTCAGCAATTATCAGCCTCTGGCCAATTTTACTTCAGCTATACTCCCACACACTCAACTCCCAACCTTGGAATATTTTGAAGCAAATCCCAAATATCATACCATGCAATCTGTATATACTTTGGTATACACCTCTAAAAATAAGGACTTTTCAAAGGTTACAGAC
This sequence comes from Monodon monoceros, assembly GCF_005190385.1. Lineage (NCBI taxonomy): Eukaryota > Metazoa > Chordata > Mammalia > Artiodactyla > Monodontidae > Monodon > Monodon monoceros. The sequence goes on from NW_021703774.1 coordinate 148,495,050, forward strand.
TTTCACTTATTTTACCCTTTACTTTTTCTAAGTTGTACCATATTTTATCATATATTTATTTGTGTGATTGCTGAACATGTCTTTTCCACTAAACTATAAGTGCCACAAGAGCAGGCAGATCTGTGATGTTCACTGTTACATTCCCAGGACACAGCACAGTTCCTCGCACACAGCAGGGAGGCAAAATTTGTTTAAAAATTAATTGAGGGCTTCCCTGGTGGCGCAGTGGTTGAGAGTCCGCCTGCCGATGCAGGGGACACGGGTTCGTGCCCCGGTCCGGGAAGATCCCACATGCCGTGGAGCGGCTGGGCCCGTGAGCCATGGTCGCTGAGCCTGTGCGTCCGGAGCCTGTGCTCTGCAGCGCGAGAGGCCACAACAGTGAGAGGCCCGCGTACCGAAAAAAAAAATTAAAAAAAATAATTGAAAGTAAGTAAATCCTTTGAACACCACCCACCCCTGCTGTAAGAATTCATCAGGGAAACAACAGGTCAAGTACACAAAGAAATATATTAAGAATGTTCAGTAATATATTAATGTTCCAACAAAAAACATCAACAGATTCCATAAAAGAACTATGATATCACTACTCAGTTAGGGAAAAGAAAATTGTAGCTCTTTATTTAATATAGAAACATGTCCATGTTATATTAATTATAAAATACAATTTTAAACAGTATAAACAGAACAAATCAAACCATTTTTGTTTAAGAATGTGAATAAATGTATATGTATGCACAGAAAAAAATGTCTAGAAGAATATATGTAAAATATTAAAAGCTATTATTTCTGGGTAGTGGGATTGTGAAATATTTATTTTCCTATTTTTTAACATACTCTCTGAATTGTTTGCAATGAACTTGCATTACTTCTGTAATGAGAAAAAACAGTACAGGTATTTTAAAAACAAAACAACAGAGCCATCCATGGCTCCTTACTGGCTGAAAGATAAGTTGAAACTCCTTAGCATGATAATAAAGCCCTTTAAGAGCCCGTGCTTTACACAGGATGAGCAAGTCATCATTTTGAAAAATGTCATGACTCACGCCTCTTTGCCTACACCTTCTTCCTACCTGAAATGGCTTTCTCCTCTATTCCCTGCTCAAAAACTTCAAAATCTAGTCCAATGTCACCTCTTTCTGTGAGGCCATCAAGGGAATAAATCTTGACCTTTGCTATGGCTAAGAGTCCATTGCATGCTTTGCTCTTCCAATACTTAATATCTTATTACAATTAGTTGCTTACGAAACTTTCTTGCCCTAAGTAGACTATCAGCTCTGGAAGGCAAGGACCTTGTCCCTTCATCATTTATCCCAAACATTTACCACCATACTTGCAAGTAGTACATACAAAATAAGTATTTGTTAAATGAAGTCATCAATTAACAAGATAAAAAGCATACAATTTTTTTTCTGTTTTGCAAAATGAAGGGAGAAGAACTTTTCAAACACTTTCAAGGCAAAGATATTACCCAGAAAAGGGATTAGGTTACTTTGGTGAGGCTCCAAAGGCATAACTAGCACCAGTGAGTAGAAGTTGATTTGGGCACACTCTGGGGAAGAATTTCCTAACTCATAATTAAGGTTGCGTGAAAACAAATGCAGCATATCCAGAAACAGTGGAATCCCAGTAAGTGCAAGTGTTCAAGAAGAGGCTGGATGATCAACTCTCAGGGATGGTGGAGAAATGATCCCTGCACAGTGGGTGGGGTAAACCATGAGCTGTAAAGTCCCTTCTAGTACCATTGTTCTACTGGCGGATTTGTAGGAAATTTTCATGTCCCTTCCTGCTTGAAATTCAGTGGTTCTGAAGGTACAACGTGAAATAATCTATGAAGGTGTTAGGTCTTTTTTTTTTTTTTGGCTGCATCATGAGGCATAAAGGACCTTAGTTCCCTGACCAGGGATCAAACCTGTGCCCCCTGCAGGGGAAGCTCGGAGCCCTAACCATTGGCCCTCCAGGGAATTCCCTGAGGATGTTAGATTTTGATGAGTCTAAAAATATGAAATCAAATTCAGTTCATGGAGCCTATGATTGGCACTGAAAGCTGGTTTAAACGTGATAGACACGTAAGGAAGAACCTCCATCAACACATTCTGATTTGAAAATAGAAGCAAATTTCTCCTGAACTTGGCCTGTCATTAACTCCAGCATGAAATTCGAGAATCAAAGCAAAGAAGCAGCAGTATTTGTTTTAAGAACAATTCTAACGCTAGGTACCTCAGTTCCACTCATTATATCCCTTCAAACCTTGATTCACTACAAAGAAGAATACACATAAACACCAGTGGCATCTTGGAGAAATTAAGTAGGGCTACTAAGAGGTATGTTTATCAGCCTATTTCCATCTACACAAAAGAGAATTCACCTAGTTCCCTATTCCAAAATAACAATAAACAGTAACTTTGAACCTCTGTAAGTACAAACATTTTAAGGAACCATGAGGCCAAAATAAAAGCTTACTCAATCAACCTCTGCTCTGAGTACGCTCTGCAAGAGAAGTAAGTCCCTCTCCATCCGGTACATCTTGTAAGAATGTTGTTTCCTTTTGTCAAAAAGAGACACTGTCCACGTTCATATATTTGAAAAAGCAGAAGTTAATCTTTTTTTGTTTTTTTTTTTGCGGTACGTGGGCTTCTCACTGTCATGGCCTCTCCCATTGCGGAGCACAGGCTCTGGACGCGCAGGCTCAGCGGCCATGGCTCACGGGCCCAGCCGCTCCGTGGCATGTGTGATCTTCCCGGACCGGGGCACGAACCCGTGTCCCCTGCATCGGCAGGCGGACTCTCAATCACTGCGCCACCAGGGAAGCCCTAAAAGTTATCTTCTTAAATGTTTGAGACAAAACAAATTGAAAGATTTCTGAGATTGATTAGAGAATAAAGGTAAATACTACACCAAGGAATTTAAAATTGGAAAATCAGAGGTGGAAAGAACATTAGAAGTCAGTGAGTCTAACCTTCTCATTAGTCATTGAGATCCTTTTATCTGGTTCCTCCCTAAACAGCTCTGGTACTAAGTCAGTTATGTACCATTTCAAAAGGAAGGCCATTCTACTGTTGGATGGCATTGAATACTAGAGATGACTTCTTTACACTGAGTCCCATTAATCTGCCTTCTTACCATTTTTACCTCCTGGTGCTACTTCTATACTACTCCCATATTTATATAAAATAACAAAAAATGCAAGATACAGATAGAGGTTTGGAGATTCTAGAAGAAGAGAGCAGCTATTCTACACTCAACTAAAATACAAGCCAGTTGAGCCAACTTAATCCAGGAGGTCAATGACAGAACAGATGTAGCAAACAAACTGCTATGATATCCATGGAGACAAAGCAAAGCAAAATTATCCTCCTACCAGGTAACCAGAAAAAGGTGGTTAGTGAAGTAGAACACTGCTGAGCACTCACTGATGAAATAATTAGTTAGTCTACATCTAAACCCATTTCAGCAGATAACTTAAAATGGTCTTTGGGGCTTCCCTGGTGGCGCAGTGCTTAAGAATCTGCCTGCCAGTGCAGGGGACAGGGGTTCGAGCTCTGGTCTGGGAAGATCCCACATGCCGTGGAGCAACTAAGCCTGTGCGCCACAACTACTGAGCCTGCGCTCTAGAGTCCGCGTGCCACAACTACTGAGCCCCAGTGCCACAGCTACTGAAGCCTGTGCGCCTAGAGCGTGTGCTCCGCAACAACAGAAGCCACTGCAAGGAGAAGCCCCTGCACCGCAATGAAGAGTAGCCCCCGCTCGCCACAACTAGAGAAAGCCCGCGCGCAGCAACGAAGACCCAACTCAGCCAATAAATAAATAAATTCTTTTAAAAATAAAACAAAATGGTCTTTCTCTAAAGACATTAAAGCTTTAACACTAGGAAATCAACAGGGAAGTGGAATGGGGGCTAGTGGGAAAAAAAGAGGAGACATTGTTAATCTTTCTCTTGCCATTAGCAGTGCTTACAGACAATGGATTGGCCTTGACCTTGCTCTGCTCTGGAGCGGGGGTGGTGGTGGAGAAAATTAAATACAATTTTTAAAAAGCCTACAGAAAGTAATAAAACTAAAACAATAAAACAGCCAAAGGGCCAGCGCTAAAACAAGGCACATGTCTACTGCTGGGTGCAGCAGCTTTCTCAGCTTCTCTATACACTGGCTATGCATTTCCTTTAAATCCTAGGAAAACCGGTACTTGCTCTGAATTAGTCCAGTAACATGCTTGTACATATCTCATGGTATTTACCTGACCCCTGCTAGCCACAAAGCTATGGGCTAAAAGATAATAACTGTATCTCTAAAATTAATTAACTACTCTGAAAAGACTGAAGGAAGGGCAATTAACTTTTAGTAAATTTAGCTCCACATCAATCTTATTTGCCTTATTTATTATTGGAAGGTAAAGGTTTATTGCAGGTTAGGCTCTAACTCTACCTTTCTGGCTATCCCAGCAGTGGACGGTAACTAATGTATACTTAGGTGATGTTTCTGGTAATAAAGACTACCAAATCAAACACCCTGTATCTTTATTACTCAACTCTATTTCCCAGAATACTTCAGAAGGGAACGGACCAGGTCCTAGTTTGAACTTTTTTTTTGTGCCTCTGAGAAGGCCATTCTGCCAAGGTATGTGCCATTGCCCCATTGGAAGACGCGTAATTCAGGCCCCCACTGTCAACTGAACTCCAAACTAAGCGTGGCTTAAATTCTCCCATGATCTGGGCCTTCCTAGAATCAATTCTTGTTATTCCCCTTCTTACTTCTATATACCAACAAAGACGTCACTTCCTCTAAAACGATGTGTGTAGCTGCCAGCTGCTAGGTTCCAGCCACACAGAAATCTGAGAGGGTGACTCTCACCCACAGACACCCAGAGGCCTTTCTCTGATTTGGGGACAAGAGGCAGACTGAGGGACCCCCGGACAAGGTGAGTCCCTGATTCTACACAGAGGGCCTCCGACTGCCACAGAGGTGTCTTTCCAGCCAGTCCTGGAGCAGCAGCTGTGCAGTACTGCTGGCGGTGCTCTCTAAAAGCCTGAGGCCCAAGTCTCTTGGGGTTTCCCTGGGAGGTTCTGGTATGTGATGCTACAATTGTTTTCATAGTAGAGAGCTGATATATTTTAAAGAGGGGGAAAGGGCTAGCCGAAACATCTTCTGCCCAGCTTGAAGAATCTCATAAAGTCAGTGAGAAGATTAGACTGACAAGCTGATGCCTGCAGCATCAGAGGCCAGTCCTCTGACGCTACAAACCTTGAGTATGGCAAAATGTAATAATCTAAACATGTCCACCTCTTTACTTGAGAACACAGTAGATTTTCTTGAAAAATAGCTAGAAGTGAGCCCCTAAACTTTCATTTCATGGAGGGATGGTGGCTTGCCTTCAAGGACATACATGGTTACTCAAAGATATGTCAAACTCTCTCCAACCCTTAGTGACTGGTGCCAAAACACCCTAAAAGCGCCTCAGAAGAATGCAGAACAACTTCAGAGGGAAAAAATGGATGGTATGGTTGAAAACACTCATTTTCAGGAAAGCCTAGGATTCCTTTCCCGAGAAGCTGCAGGATGGGGGCAAAGAGTGTGGGAAGTGAAGAAAAAAAAGCTTGAAAACTCAACTACACGGGTGAAATAGGTTGTAAATCATAAAAAGAGCCAGCTAAAAAGATCTATGACAAAAACTGTGCTGGAGAGGACAAATTTACCTGCTCTCTTTAGAGATTATGTGGATCATGGCAATTTGGGATTAGACAAAAAGAATGGATCAGAAAATGGAGACCACCTAGACTATGAGTCAGAAGTGGATTCAAAGAAACTCATCCATGCTGTTACTTAAATGTTTCCTTAAGAAGGCTCGAAGGAGAAAAACAAGGAACATTTTAAAAATTATGTGAAGATGGGCTTCCCTGGTGGCACAGTGGTTAAAAATCCGCCTGCCAACACAGGGAACACGGGTTCACACCCTGGTCCAGGAAGATCCCACGTGCCGCGGAGCAACTAAGCCCGTGTGCCACAACTACTGAGCCTGCGCTCTAGAGCCCGTGAGCCACAACTACTGAAGCCCGCATGCCACAACTACTGCAGCCGAGCACCTAGAGCCCGTGCTCCACAACAAGAGAAGCCACCGCAATGAGAAGCCCGCACACCACAACGAAGAGCAGCCCCCGCTCACTGCAACTAGAGAAAGCCCAGGCGCAGCAATGAAGACCCAACGCAGCCAAAAATAAATTAATTTAAAAAAATTATTGAAGACAATCAAATGAAAAGGAGCTTACAAGTCAAATGAGAAATTTCCAAACTGAGCAACCCTCTTTGCAATTTGAATATTCACAGCTTGAAAGTGAAATTCAAGCTTCAGCTGAAACTTCAAATAGTGACTGAACTACATCAAGAACATATAATGAAACTTCGCACAAAGTTAATCAAGGAGGGAATTTACTGCTTAGAAGTAAAGAAGAAACTTCCCAAAGTGTACGAAAATATCAGCAGTGTACTCCCCAAGTGCAACTCCTACAGAAAGCTGGCCAAAGACCTAGAGAGAGAATTGGAAAGAAACATTTCCTTCTATCAAAGACGGATCATGTCCCATGAGAAAAAACCCTCAACAAAGTTGGCTGGCATCTCTGTTGACTGAGAGAAAGCTCAACAAGCTAAGAAAAGAAATGGTCACAGGAGACAAAATTGGCCAAAGCAGGGTTTAAATTCCAGCTTTCCCCCAGGGGCTCCTCTGCCCTGCTATTCAGCAAGCAGAGGCCCGAGAGGGTCAGGGAATCCCTCTCCTTCATCAGGTTCCCAGGGAAGGAGGAGGTCAAACCGTGAGGGCTGAGGGACCCAGGGTCATGGCCAGGTTTAATTCCAGAGCAGCCACCTCCTAAATATCCACAAGCATAGTAGGACATCTGCCTAATGTTTTCTGTCTTTAAACGTCCTCTTGATTTCTCTCTTTGGTTAATGGCTGTTATTCAATTGATGCTACATTTGCTTTTACTATAATTCCTAAGATAGGGTTTAATATAATGCTTAAGAATATATTATTTCCACTTCATTGGACTCTCTAGAATTAGAGAGCATACCTGCTATACTTTGGCTGCAATAAAAGATCCTCTATTACTTAAAGCATCAACTGAGGTTTGATGTGACCAGGTGGAGGCATTTGAAACAATACAGGAAATGCAACAAGCTGTTATTAAAAATCTATAAATGTAACAATATTTATCCCTACAAATTTTGATTGGTTTTTAAAACAATGTAAAAATAAACAAAAACTAAATAACAACATCCCCAGCTAATCTCAGTACTATTTTTATTGGTTTAGTCCTAAATGCATAGATTAGGGGAATTGACATTTTGCAATTTTTTGTTTCTTGTTTTTAAATTTCTCTTTAACCTCTGTTATTTTGTTTAGCAAATGCTTTGCTGTTTAAATGTTTTAAATTTTTATGAAGTCAAAATAAAAGTTATCCCTTCTAAAAAAAACCAGTATGTTCATAGCTCTTGTCAAATAAATGCTCCCATGAGAGACCAGTATGAAAGTTGCGGTACACAGTGCTGGGCCTCCAAGTGGGAAGCCCCTCTCTTTCTGGAGAATCTTGAGTTCAGCCTGGAGGATGAGGTCTCTGATTATGCCAGTAACCTTAGGAAGAGGCCTGGATGCCTATCCACTGAGAAATGAGTAAAAGAGCTCTAAGTGTGCAGCAGCACAAGAAGGCTAGTTTGGCTTTATCCTCTGGGTCAAGTTCTCTAGAGAGAAAATTGCTGGTGGTGGGTCCTTAGACAGTACCTTTCACATGGAGGAGGACCTGGTGCTGAAAAAAAAAAAAAAATCAAGCAAGGTAACTAAGAATCTACACTGGTCCTGTGAAGCTAAGGCACGTGACCTCAGGATTCTGAAACAGAACAGGGACTGGGAACAAGCCAAGCGAGGTAGGATCAGAAGTTAAACCTTCAAAGAAAAGGGTGGCTGTTTTTTAGTTTCATATATTTTGTGATAAGTTCCCTTTTTTGTTCCCTCTTTGTACTCAAAGTTCTGAATGGTGTTAACAGGGCTAAGGGAAAAGAATCAAAGGAAGTGATTTGTGTCTATATATGAGCCAGAGCTTTAGAGCAGAGGCAGCAATATAATGAAAGCAATCGATAATCCAGAAGAAGCACCCAAAGAGGGAAAGAGAAGCAGGACACACTGGGGCCACCTGGGCAACTTTCTGTCTCTACCTGTGGATTCTCTTTCCTGAATTCATGTTTTGGAGGTTCACAGGTTTGACAAATAAGGAAAACTGGACTACTTATACTTTCTGGATCAACTTAATATTGCTCACAAATAGCTCTACGTGGGCTATTACTTCCATTTGCAAAACCTCATTTTGTGAAAATCTTGCTGTCTCCATCAAGCCTTTTTTCCTTCCTCTTCTGACTCTCACAGCACTGTGTCATTCTCCGGTGGCACTCAGCTATGCTTGTTCTGTCGCTGGGTTTTATATTTGTTTTTATTTTGTGAGCTCCTTTAGGTAACAACTGCCTAAGTTAGCATACTTTTTAAAAACCTAGAATGAGTATTTTTCTTATGTGGACTTGAGGTTTGAATCCCTTATTACTCAGAAAACCACACAAAGGTGATTTAAATGTCCTACATAGAAAATTAGGAGGAAGGGTGTCCTTAATGTTCCTTGTATCCTGGTTAGCTCGGATATTTTGGCTCTAGCTAATTTCCTCTGCACAAAAGACCCTGCTTAAAGCATTCATGAATAAGCGAGAAGAGTGGTAGCTGAGGCATGGCTTCTCTGAAAAGGGGAGGGAGGAAATAAAAAATAGCTGCTTTCACTGGGGGCAGGAAGGAGATTATTTCATTAGGAGCCAAACAGTGAGACTATCTCAGTACAAACAATTGTTTGGCTTGAAGGCTCCATGTGGCCAATTACTCCGGCAAAGGCTCAGCTGGAATAGAACACGGAGCCTGCCAGGACTGAGGGATAGAGACTGACACAGGCTCAAGTGTCTCAGTCATGGCTCTGGGATCCCAGAGCATCCCAGCAAGGATGCTCATAGAACACACTCTACCCCAATCAGCAAAGAGCATCATTCTGCACCCAACCCAGTCCAGAATGTGGATTGAGAAGAGATGAGAAAAAGATGACAAAAAAAAAAGAAAAAAAAAAAAGAAAAAGATGACACTGGGGACAATGTAAAGTAATTCAACCTAAAAAGAACATTTTGGGGGTGGGGGAGAGATAAATTAGGACTCTGGGATTAACATATACACACTACTATATATAAGATAGATAAACAACAAGGACCTACTGTATAGCACAGGGAACTATATTCAATATCTTTTAATAACCTATAATGGAAAAGAATCTGAAAAAGAATATATATATACATATATATATATATAACTGAATCAGTTTGCTGTACACCTGAAACTAACACAATGTTGTAAACTAACTATACTTCAAAAAAATGGTTAAAAATTTTTTTAAATAAAATAAACCCAACATTTTGTAGCAAAAGCATAAGGATAAAACCCAGATCTTATAAGAGAGCTAGAACATTTCAATCACTACCTCAATGGCTTTCATCAGGCTGGGGGTTGGAGGTGTGTAGAGATGGATTGCTGAGCTAACAGCTGGGCAATTATTTCAAAGTCGGCCAGGTGGACCTGATATTTCAAAACTTGACATTATAATTAAACTAATTTCCTATCACTCATGACCTCACTTCAGGAAACAGATGTTTAACTCGATTCGCTAGAAGTTATTGTCTTCACTCCCTGGGGACATTTAGTTCTTTATGTTTTTTAAGTTACTTCCCGTTAAAGCCTTAGCTTCCTCTTTGCAACAACCAATAGCTTCTCATATTCTGAAAAAAATACTGAAGATGCAAAGAAAGCCTGCCCACTGAGGGGAGGCATATCTTTAGAAGAAGCTACCAAAGAAAGGTGATAGAGCTCTTGACCAATGAGATTGCTCTTCATCCTCCAACCCCAGGACAAGTAATAAGCAGCAGAGAACCAATATGAAAATAGATATTAAAAATAGCCACATTCAAACAGTACCACTCTTCTTTCTTTAGAGCTGTGCTTCTCAACTGAAGGAATTTTCCCCCCAAGTGGCAATGTCAATGTCTGGAGACATTTTTAGTTGTCACAACTGGCAGAAAGTTGGGGTGCTACTGGCATCTAGTAGGTGAGGCCAAGGATGCTGCTTTACCTCCTATACAGGACAACCTCTCAACAAAGAAGTATCCGAAACATCAATAGTGCTGAGAAACCATGTTGAAGCCACTTAGTTTGAAGCGTGTGAGATATAAGAATATGCCAATCCTGTGGAAAAGCTGTTTCTCTTGTTCTGTAACAGAGAGATAAACATTTTGATACAGAATTCCAAAACTGGAAAGAACCTTAAGGATTATCTATTCCAAGCACAGCTGGAGAATCTAAGGCCCGGGGAGGTCAAGTCATTTACCCAAGTTCATAGAAGAAATCATCAGCTGGACTGGAATGAGAATCATCTTTCTACACCCCAAATGTGTGTTATACATAGTAGATGCTCAATAATAGTCCCTAAATTGATATCCTATTCTTCAGGGGTTCTTTTCTCTTCTCTCACACACATTCTCTGCTGCTGGAAAGCCCAAGGCCTGAGCTTGTGTGTGAAGGCTCATCCACACCCCTTCCCAGCCACGTTCCTCTTCCTCAGAGGAAGCCCAGGAGTGGAGGAGAGCGAAGAACAAGAAGCCAGGCAGAACTCATTTTTCACTTGTTTGAAGGGGAGCTCGTGCTTTTCACACAGGCAGAGAGAGGCTTTACACAAAACCTTCCGAGTCAGCAAATGAACTCTTGTACAAGACCACAGACATGTGAACTTCTTCCTTCCACGACGGTGTGCAGCTTTCCCAACACATCAGAGGAGCCCCAACCAATGGCAAACAGATGGAAAACCAGTGAGAGTTTAACTGAATCACAACCGTATCCAAAAGCTAGAGAACTTTCATCTCTACAGAAACAGCAGAATAGAAATGAATTCTGGGACCAAAATACAGATGGTTAGTCCAGGGACACGCGGAATGTTAATCATCAAAACAGCCCTGGCTTAAGGGAGCAGAGCAAAAAGTGGAGATTTGCCCTTTCAAAAGAAGATATTCACTATGTTTCAAAAGCCAGGTGTTTCAGAATTGGGTATAATGAGGTACGGGTCGGAAGGTATGGTGCAAGTGGGCGGCGCAAAGATGCCAGCCGTGTGGATAGAAAGTTCCTGCAAAGGGGACATTACGCAGAGGAACTCAGAGCAGGTCTCTTGGGGAAAAAAATCGCGGCTTCGAAAGAGCCAAAGCAAGGTTCTTCAAATTAGACAAACCTGTTCCAGCAGGAACAAGGGGAGCTTCTAAAAGTGTTGCAAGGTTATGATTAATCTCTACAGCAGCTGAGGACAGTGTCTAAATATTTACTCCCAGCCCACAAAAAGGCTAAAGGACTGCTATTTCAGCCTCCCGTTTTACACTCCCTGCTCCATTTCCCCTAAAATGGTGTGTCTCACTGAGACCTCCTGCGGAAAGGGCAGAATACCAGCTCTGTGACTGGCTCCAGCTTTCAAGGTGGTACAGATGCCAGAGCACACAAAAGAGATGGTGCACAGAAGCAACTGCCACAGAGCAACCTTGAGATTCACCTGCTCGGCTTCCTGCAACGTCACAGAGCTTCAAATATCTGAGTTAAGAGTACGAGGGTGACTTTCAAAAAACTAAACAAGATTATGATCTGAACACGCATAACTAGAATAGCGTTCACGACGGAGACACAGACACTATGTACCCGATGCTGTGCTTTAGCTAACAGGAAAACACGGGACTCAGTCCCTCTCCTCATGGAATTCACAGTCTAAGGAAAGCTTTGTAAAACAAAAACAAAACACAGTAGCTGTTATTCCCCTTTCCACCAATGTGGGGCTTCTAACCCTCCTTCTCAGTGGACTGAGTTTAAGTGAAGGAGGCCTGTACGAACAACATAAGATGCTGATCAACGGCCCAACAGTATTTCCACATATCAAGTATATAACGTGGAAATTGCATGTGAGATATAAGAATATATCTTGGCCCATCTTGCTGTGATCACGTCCCATAAATCTGTTCCTTACGGTCAAGCCTGGATTCTCCCCAGCTCTCTGTGCTCCTTGTCTCAAATGTCCACTGCCATGAGGCAGTTCAAAATGAACTGCCCCCACGGCAAGGCCATCCCTACATGGGCTCAACCCAGAGGGCTCCCTGACAACTCCTTAAAATTAGAGGGCCCACATAACTACTCAACTCTGAACACATAAATAACCCATTAGTCTCACAGCAACACAAAAATTCACAATGTCTCATTATCTTATAACACTGAAAAATTAAGACCCAAGGGTCCAACAATTGGGCAAGAGTTAAGTAATGATATATTCAAACAGTGGAATACAATAAAGGCATTTAAGTGTTTTTAATGTCATGAAAAATGCTTATGATAAATGTTAAGCAAAACAATAATGATACAAAATTATAATAGTATAAGCTGAAATAAAAAATGGGTGATAAGGATTATATGAAATACCTTCTGCATCATACTTTTTCATACTTTCCAATGATTTTCATCACAAATATGAATAACTTTCATAATGAGAAAAAATAAAGTTTTTGTTCTTTAAAGAAAAGCATTTAATGATGTTTAGCTAATAAGCACAACTGGTCTGGGAGTCTGTTCCTATGGTAACAAATTTTTTTTTTTTCTTTTTTCCTTTTGGTCATCCAGCATGTGGGATCTTAGTTCCACGACTGGGGATCAACCCCCCGCCCCCTGCAGTGGAAGCGAGGAGTCTTAACCACTGGACCGCCAAGGAAGTCCCTTTTTTCCCCTTATATGCATAAGAAGTCTAATGAAACTGAGCCTTATTTTTACTCTGCCCTTGATTTGAGTCACTTGTGCCTGGTGCCTATTCACAGACTAGGCTCAAAACCAAGTCAGAATGCTCAGAGGAGGTGATTTGGAATCTTCCTGATTCCAATGTTGTATTTAATGATGCTTCCTTTCTCTCACATAAAAGCTAGTAACGTTAATAATAGCACTCACACTCTACGAAAGACCTTTGCTCAAAATTCTCCTCGGTCTGAAACAGTTCCTCCAACCCAACCCCTCACATCTACCTTCAGAGAGACAAAGTCCCCAGTCCTTACAGCTATTATTTCAATAAAAATGCTTTCAGCACAGCAGAAGAGCCTGAATCTTTTCTTTCTTTCTTTTTCAAATCAGCCGTCACACAAACTGGTTTCCATTAGGTCCGTTGTTGCCAGCTATTTTGAACACAAGCACCATGATAAGAACAGGGAGTTTCCTTCCTATTTCTCATCAGAGGGCTTGGGTCAGTTATAACCCAAGTGGTAAAGTATCAACAAGAAAAGACACCAATGCCCCTTCCCTCTCCAGCATATGATATTACCAGTTCACATGGAAAATTCTGTACGAAATTATTTTTCGAAGGCATTAGAACAAAAACCGTCTAAACAATATTAAGACAAAGTTTTTAACTCAAGGCTTGAAACACTAGAGATCTCATTTCTAAATACACACACACACACACAGAGGGGACTTACACTAAGACAAGAAAAGAGGAAGAAGTTAAAACTTACTCCGTGTGCACTTCAGGAAGTAACATTGTAGGATTAACATGTAAACTCACATCTAAAGGTATAAGCTCTGAGATAGAGGCATGGGGATTTATGGTCTTCCCATCACTAGCAACTGCTGTGAAAGGCAGTATGGCTATTTGCAATAGAGGAAAAGAAAAGGTGCTCTATTTTCTCACATCTCTGTGCTGGGACAGGCTTATCAGCTACAGCTGACAGTAGGTCAGCTCTCTTCCTCCTGTATTTGCTCTACTATTTTCAACACATGATAAAATGAGTAAGTTACACATTTGTTTTTTGGGTGAGGAGAAATGACATGAAGCCTGAGGGATCCAGTTCTCATTGTTTCCGATTAAGACATTTCTTTTTGAAAGTTTTGACTTGAAATTAAATAAGGATCAACAGAGCATTTTCCAAGTGGGCTTATGAAGTCCAGTACTTTCTAAATAAACCATATCCTACAGGTATGTAAAAATCAAACCAGAATACCCATAGGAAATATACAAATGGGGAAAAGAGGGCTACAGTCAACAAAAATGGTCAGAAAACTACTTAACGTTACTTGAAAATGAAAACGAGCAGCAATAATAAAATCCCAGCAATATGTTACAAAGGTGGGATTCCAGGGCGTTTCAGCCACACAGGAGGGAGCATGGGGGTCAAGGGGAGTGGTGGACAAACTGAAGACAACCTCCAGGGCAACCTTACACTGATGGATGGCCACAGATGAAGGCAGATTTGGCTCATCTCTGGGGTTTTTCACTGGGAAGGGACCTGCAGTTCAGCCATCAATGGACCAGCATCCACAAAGCCTGTGGGGAAATATAGGATCCAGAAGAGTGGGGTAGGGAAGGAGAAAGTTTGGAAAATGGAAAAGTCAAATACAGTAGTGAAATATTGTAATTATTAAACATGAGGCTTCAAAAACGCATAGATGTACCTCTTAAGGTAAAATGGACTGCATGGGAACAACTGGTACTCTGGGAAGCAGGCTGATACGCTTTTTACAATACCAAATTACATTTCAATCACATCTGCGAATTATAGGAGTACCTGCTAAGAGGAAATTAATTTTTGGAGAAAACAGAAAAACAATGAAACCTATGCAATTTTTTTTTTTTTTTTACCGTTGGTAACTTTACTCAATGAAGGTTCCTTATCCATAGCTTCTGTGGAAAATAACCCTAAAGCAAACATACTCACACTCCACTGAAAACCCTTGTTGGCATAGTTCCACCAATTCCATTAACGTGGCAGGCGCCCAAAGGCAGGTGACCTGATTGACAAAAAAAGCACTTCTAGAAAGTGCTAAACTTGTATCACGTAACTCATTAAACACTTTATAATCAAGGAGAAAACTAGTAGCCATAACTTGAGAAGCTTTGTCTTTAAATGGAGCAGCAGCAACCTTCCAAATAAGACAAAATATTTTTTATTTTTCAGGTTCAGTATAGAAGATAGTATGCCCAGTGATCTTACCTCTCTCACCCAGTGGTAACCGGACTGAATCAGGGGGCGGGCAGAACGGGCAAACAGATCAAACTATTTAAAAAAATACGTGGCACAAGGAAAACTTCCTTAACTATCAAGGAAAGTCTAATCTGTACCAGGTTTTAAGGCTGCAATCCTCAAAACTCTCTTTGTACATCTTAAGTGTTACTTTGTTACTCAAAGCTTTTAGTTGTAGATGGGACAAGCTCAGTGCATACACATCATGCTTAAGGCTTCCCAGAATTAACAGGGTGGGAACTTATTTTCTGAGTAACCAAACGATAAATTGTCCTGGTGGAGACCAAAAGTCAAATACAGATTCCACAGAATCCGCACATCCTAATTATATAGGCAATGCCTATATAAAACTTACATTACTTGTTACATGACTATACAAAGTTACATTACTTCCCAGGACTAATTACTGTTCTGGCAACAGTTAAGATCCTAGATCCTTTTGAAGCACAAGAGGTTATCTACCTGAAAACCCTTCTTATTGCTTGTCCAAAATAACTGTTTACTTACAAGGAGAAAGAATTACATCTTGGAGATTTAAGTGCCTTTGTGCCTTTGCCTGTCTCAGCTTGGATCCTCCCCTTGCTCTACACTATCACAGGGAACTACAACCCCCAGGCTCCCTTGCCAACTGATTTATGAGTAAGTTCCACCAATGGGAGGCACTGATGAGGAAAGGCAGGAGAAGGAGGGAAGCCAGGGTAATGCTCTCTATCTTACTTGGTCCGAGTTCCAGCTGCCACCAGACAGCTCTTCCTTCCAGGCTTCTAGCTCACAGCAGATGGCTCAGGCTTCTAGCCTTTGGTGACACCAGCACCTTCTAATTTCCTTAGGGGCCTGGGAGCTCCCAGGTGTTGCCAATCTCTGGGTTGTCTCACCACCCCATTGACCTTCTTGGCTCTTGTATCACCTATGGAAACTATTCCATATTAAATTCCCTCTGCTTGTACTACCTACAGTGCTTTCTGTTTCTCTGAAGGGTCCCTACCTTTAAAATATATTTTAAAACTTAGATTTCCTAAGAATTACACAAACATTCACATAACTTATAAAGGATTTCTTCTAATAAGAAACAAAGGATTTATACTGTTCAAACAAATACTTACTGACAGCCTGACCTGTGCCAACCATTGTTCTAGGTGCCAGGAATACTATAGTGAACAAAACAGGCACAAAACCCCTGCCCTCATGGAGCTTACATTCTAGTGGATGTGTTAACTGTAGCAAGTTACAATTTTAAGAAGTTAACTAGCAGAGGAATATTTCTTTAACAATAGAGGAATTTGGTAAAAGTGAATTAACTTTAAGGGGTTCTACTCTACATAGACTTGGTTCCTACCTTTTCAATGTGGTATGCTGAACTGTCACACTCCAGGGGCCAACACAGAACTTCTTCAAAGTTAGTATCTACTTAAACTGGCCACTTGCTCAAACAGAAGTATAACTGTGATAAGGATTTAAGCAGACACAATGACAAAAGTTAGGCACTGTATGCTTAGAATGTAAAACACATTTGTGTTTTATGCAGATTCTTGTTGGACATCTTTTTCACAGGGGATATCATTTGGAGGAATTGAGTCTGAGTCCACTTAATAAGTCACTTTATCTCTTCCTTATGGCACAGGTAGCTTTCAACATAACATACAAAGCCAGCTGCAATGTTCATAATGAGTAACGTGTTGTGGTCTCCAGCTGCATGACATTATTTCCAAGATGGAATTTTCAGGCAGAACAGAAACCGACAATGACTCATGTGGTGAACAGTAATATAGACAACTGTGCCCAAGAAAGCTGCCACCTACATACCATAATGACATCAGATGAAAAATGCAGAAAGAAGGAAATTTTCTGATTTATTTAAAAGCAATAGATTTGTTGAAAGGTATACTGAGAGATGTGGCTGCAACTGCCTGTTTAGACATCCTAAGCCCTGAACAACCAAGGGCACACTCAAATATTCAACACTCTTAGACTGCTTGAGTATGAGAGCATGCTCAGCCTCAAAATTCAACGTCATCAACTCCAGAAATGGCATGACATCTACTGCTGACATTTCACTAGGCTTCTCTAAGATAGTTTAATGTACTCATGAGGGTGCACTTCCATGGAGATCTAGTGGGCACAATACTCAGACCTTCCTTACTACTCAGCAGTTAGAGAACATTTCATGTTTGCAATACTTATAATTCCATTTGAGTAGCAGGTGGGCTTCCAATACTAGGGGCTTCTTACACAACAGGGAGTCTAAAGCATATTCAAAATCTCAATGCCATACAGCAAGTCAACTACAGAGCTAGGATTTTAACCTTATGGGTCTCTGCCTACCTTATCCCTTGCCAATCCCCAACATGTAGTGAGAATATACTAAAGAATCTCACACACACACACACGGTACAGCACATCTTGGCTACTGCACATTCTGCTTCCTCTGCCTGGAATGCCCTAAATTCACCTGACAAAGTCATGCTCATCATTCAAGACATAGCCTACTTGTCTCTCTGAGCCATGACTTCCTAGGCAGACTTTCTTGCTCTCTTCAATGCTTTCATTTCTCCCTGTACGCAATCCTACAATGATAATTACTACATTGCATCATGTATCTGCTTACACATCTGCTTGCCCATTAGACTATAAAATCCTTGAAACCAAAGGCCCTATCTTTTAATCTACATGTCTTGGTACAGTGTCTGGCACAAAGCAGGTGCTTAAGAACTATTTTCTGAATGAATATATATAGTGTGGGATTGTACTCTCAGGCTTGCAAAGAGTTCTTAAAAGATAAGGCATTTTGTACTATCTATCCCACTGCCACTGGATAATGGCAAGGAGAACGAATAGGAAAGTATCTCCCAGGGAACAGGTTTAACAAGTTAATATTAAAAGACAACCTAGTATGTACATAATAATTAAATGTTGAAATTTATGAACTACTTTTATGAATTTAGATAATTTTTAAATATTGTTAAAATTTGTTGAACTAAAGAGTAATGTAAATAAAATAATTCATGTTTCAAATGGAAAAAAAAAAAAAGACAACCTAATGGGGACTTTTATAAATTACTTTCAGTAAAACTGTGTCAACCTGACTACAACCGTCAGAGTTAAGGTAAAAAGCCAGAAAGTTATTTGATTTTGGCTGAAGAAGGGTATTTAACAACCAGAAATGGAAGGAAAATTCCTTCTGTTGTCCAGATCTGATGCAATTTAAAAAAATCTCTTAAGAGGTGCCACAGATACAGCTAAAATAATTAAAAATTGATAGGAATGTTCATTTCTAAGGAATGATATTTAACAAGCAATGATTTAGCTATTGACAGAAAACAAAAGTAAAGCAAAGCTAGAGATTAATTTACCAGAGTTAAAATTTGGGACTAATATTAAAAAAAAATGTCTACAGAAAGATTCCCTGGTCTAACCTTTCATACCGCTTTGAAGAGTCAGGAAACTTCCAGAGACCATCCTCAAGGGTACCATAAAGTCCTATAGGAAATGGTTTTGGCTTAAAAACTAGGTGGTTTTTTATTTGGTGAGTTATTCAGTGAGTCATTCTAACTGTGGCTTCCAGTAACTAGAGTATTTAAGGGAATAAAGTCTGAAAGTGAAATGAATAAAATCAAGATAAAATAAACAAGTTCAGCAATGGTAATAATAAATAATGCCTACATTTGTGTAACACTTTAGTTTACGACGCATTTTTATTTTTCAAATGAGGAAAATTAAACTGAGAAAGGTAGTGTGCTGAAGGTCACAAAGCTAAAATAATCAGAGTAATGGAGTTTAACTGTATGTTCCAACATCAAAAGTCTACAGCTCTGATTCTTTGCCACCTGAAAGGTGAGCCTACCTGTGCTATGGATGGGCCTAGGACACTTTCTAAGATGACTTCAATGAGAGTAGCTGTTTCCAAATCACTTACGCATATCTTTCAACGAAATACCCTGAAAGAATGGGGACGCTCTTTAATGTGCATGGAGAGGGAACCTCCATGCCCTCCACGTTATACTGTGGACTGAAAAATGCCAGGTGCCATGAACTGTGGGTAACATGCTACTATTTGCATAAAAACACTGAAAAGAAATATATTTAAATGTAGTTTTTTTGTCCATGCATATACTATCTCTTAAAAGTCACATAAGAAATTACTAACAGTGGTAACTTGCAGAAGCACTGGAAAATGATGGCTAAGGGATCAGGGACAGGAACACAACTTTTCACTGTACATATTCCCTTTTGAACTTTTTGAATTTTGAACCACATGAAAGTGGTTTTGCAAAGAGTGAATTGAAATTTAAGAATACATAATGGGAGTTGGAACAAAGGCAATGGTTAGGTGATTCAAAGTGAAACATTTCAGAAATGGGATGTAGCAGAAGAACAGAGAAGTAAAAAGGTATTACAAAGTTTTTGTCAGACTCCAGAATTCCATGTGGTATTTCACAGTTAGAAGTAAGTATTCCTCAAGACCATCAAACTTCTTCCATTCTAATTCTTTGCTCATTAAACAGCTCTCAATTTTTCACTAATCTTGATACTGAGAAAGGAGTGTCCCAACAGTGTATATAAGTATTCAGGTCATCAGAAAGGTAGATCCTTTCATCGTAAATAAGATAGTGTCCAGTTTAAACAAGTCTTTTGTTGTTCCGCGGCATGTGGGATCTTCCTGGACCAGGGCTCAAGCCCGTGTCCCCTGCATTGGAAGGCAGATTCTTAACCACTGTGCCACCAGGGAAGTCCTAAACCAGTCTTTGACGAGGCTGATTAGGGGTTATTCCAGGCACACTGATAAAATATGCAACTGCAGAGCTAAAGACTAAACCTTAGACCAGTATAACCCCACCAAGGGTCTATCCAAAAACGGGACCTGGCCTCAACTAGATGGAATTAACCATTAACATATCTGAAATTTCCAGTATGTTTGTCCTCTGTTCTTCCACAGCTTAAGTCAGTCCAAAATTTTACCCTAAAGGTCACAATAACTTAAGGGTTTTGGGTGATGAAACCACATCTTTCAGCCTAAAGCAAGTCACAGCATTTTTTTAAAGGCAATACCAAAGCAGCCTCCGTTCCCACACAGAAATTATTTCAGTGCCTTAGAGGTACCGGAAACTGGTGAGTCTTACGCTCAAGAGAGTTAAAAAACCCCAGGACCAACAAAACTTGTACCATACAAAGAGAACACATGTTTATTCTCTATTCTGATGTTCAAATTACATATCTAAAGGTAATATCATTCTTAAATCAGTTTAAGATTTTTTTTAAAAAGATTTATTGCCAGAGTTATTTTGGAACATTACAAAAATACCTGCTCAAAGGTCTGCAGTTCAGGGCTACATCATCTGATTTTATATTAATGGATTAGCAAGCAGTCACTCACCAGGTCCTATACAATTAAGCTCTCAGTTTTCTAAGGAAGAAAGGACATGAGACCTACAGATAAATACTCAAGTACAAACCTCATTTTAGCTTACAGCTTTAAAATTCCTCCTCCCACTAAGTGTATTATTATTATTTATTTTTACCAGAGCTTAACAGCTAACTTAATCTACAGATGCAAGTGTCTCTTCCTTCCATGGTCTGACATTTGTCCACATGATGATTACAACAACTAAAATCAGGAAAAAGGAGAGGGAAAATGAGTAAAAGGAGTTGAAAGAGTGGAAGGGGCTAGTTAATTCACAAACTGGATAAACTGAGGCCACAACAAATGTCTTAACTGAAAGATGACTGACACATCGTCATCTCCTTTTTAATACAATGGCCGAGTCACTGAAGCCACCAAGCCAAAATGTAAAGCTAATTTGTGAAAAGAAATTGTTTCAGAAACCAGAATTCTACTATCAAGAGCAGTTAATAAAGTTTACAAACCAGCAGTTACTAGCTCTCATTAAGAATGAATTGACTAATGTTTTATTACCTGATCCCCAGTAATTCTGTTGATAAAGAGCAACGGAAAATTTGGAGGAAGAAGTGATGAATCAACCTCTCTTCCATATGTTATATTTTATAGGAATATGAGTAAGTATAAGAGTGGTATGCAAAATAGGGGATGGGGGTGGTACTAATTATCAGAATGGCATCTGACTCCCCAAATGTAGCCATGCTCACTCCAGTAGGTTGCTTCACTGTGACTCAAGATCTGTCAACTGAGGACACAAGGGAATTTGAGTAAAACCAAGAGATATACTCTTAAATTTTAAACTGAATCTTCCAATAGATCTAGCACAAGATCTCACAAGAGTCAACTATAAGAAACTAACTTACTCAACGTAAATTGATTCTAAAGTACTTTTTAAAATGAATTATTGCCAATGCAAAAATTCAGGAGAGAAGTCTGGGGACCTGCTTTCCTAATGGCACATGCCATTTATCCATTGGTAAAGGGTACTAAAATATAATACGAGGTGTCCAAATTAAAGTATCTGTCTCCTGTTCTCCTTAAATAACCTTACTTCTCGGACTTCCCTGGTGGCGCAGTGGTTAAGAATCCGCCTGCCAATGCAGGGGACACGGGTTCGAGCCCTGGTCTGGGAAGATCCCACATGCCATGGAGCAACTAAGCCTGTGCACCACAACTACTGAGGCTGCGCTCTAGAGCCCGCGAGCCACAACTGCTGAGCCCGTGTGCCACAACTACTGAAGCTCACGTGCCTAGAGAACATGCTCCCAGCAAGAGAAGCCACCACAATGAGAAGCCCGCGCACCGCAACGAAGAGTAGCCCCAGCTTGCCGCAACCGGAGAAAAGCCCGTGTGCAGCAACGAAGACCCAACGCAGCCAAAAATAAAAACAAACAAAAAACAAAAACAAAACCTTACTTCTCTAAAATAAAAGGTAATTAAGTGAAAGCGTCAATTAAGCATATACTTCCTTTCTCAATATTGATAAATACAATTACATTTGAACCTTTGTTGTGTACTATACGCCCAACATGCTATATGGCAAACAATCCAGGCAAATTCACTGCATTATGAACAAAAGTAAATTAACAATAGCTCCCAAAATATATCCCTTTCTACCCAAACCAAAAAGAATTTTCCCAACTTCTCCAATTTATATTCCAAAGAATTCAGAAAGAAAATAAGGAAACAAAATATTTATAATCTATCAATTTCGAGTGCAAATATTTCACTAATAACCAAGCTTTCGTAGCATACTGATTTGTAATTGTATCAAATCATGAATCTTTGAGGGCACAGAAAACAAAGACTAAATGGCTCTGCCAATCTACAATGGTCATATTTCACCTTTAGAAGGGTGATGGCCATGAAAGCAACAAATTCGATGTATCCCTTGCTTCCTCCTCCGCACTGATTAAACCAATCCTGCACTACAGACACAGTCTGCTAGTTTCTGCCACCACACACACATCAGGCCTCCAACACACTCCACAAGCCAGGGCTAGGCTGTCTAGAAGTCCGCACTGTGTCACTGCATAAGGCAGTTCCCCCCTCCACACATCCAGAAAGAGGAAAGCCACCTAAGCGCTCTGTCAGATCTCAGCAAGGCTGTAAAATGACAGATGCAACTGCTAACCAAATAGCAGGCAGCGACGCTCACCACCTTTAAAAATCATTTAAGCAGTTTTCCTCCCCGTCATCTCGCTTCTCCCCGCCCCCACCCCCACCCTCGCGCGCACCACCGCAGTTCGCCCCCAGCTTTGGAAGCGGAAGGCTGCGAGCTCTGGGCTGTCTCTGGACTGACAGTCGGCCCAGAGCTCATTCAGAGCCCTGAAATACAGACATTCTCACCTGCACACACCACGCCACTTCCACCCACACCACCACCGCCCCACCCCCCAACCACACACACTCGCCCTCCCAATCTCTCCCCACACCAATCCCGGCGCCGCAGAACACCTAGCAGCCTCATCAGCAACGGTAGCACGCGTTACCATTTAGATGATCCGGGCCACCTAAGCTCCAGAGACCGCCCCCTCACCACACAGGCCGCCTCCCCCGCGCCGCCCGGAGGCTGGACCCCTCGCCCGCCAGGAGGGATGCGCTACCTTTAGACTGGCAGTCCGCACAAAACTTGTTATCCTCCTCCAGCAGCAGGTTGGCTAGGACCGCCTGGTACCGATCCACGTCCTTCACCGATTTGCCCGTCATGGCCAGGGTGCCGGCGGGGGCAGAGGGCGACGCGCCCTCCTCGCCCCCAGAAACCCCTGCCTCAGTCCAGAGGTGAGGACTCCTGGTCCCCCGCCCAGGGGCACCTCCTGAGCGGGGAAGAGCCCT
Organism: Monodon monoceros; assembly: GCF_005190385.1. NCBI lineage: Eukaryota > Metazoa > Chordata > Mammalia > Artiodactyla > Monodontidae > Monodon > Monodon monoceros. Next base: position 148,518,414 of record NW_021703774.1, read on the forward strand.
CTCCCACCGCCCGGCCCGGCACCCCTTCTCGGGTCAGCCGCGCCCGCCCCCCACTCTGCAGCCCCTCAGCGCGGCGCCCCCTGGCGGGCTTAGGGAAAGACCCGGGTCCCGACGAGGCTGCCGGACCAGGCAGGGACCCTCAGGCCAGGCAAAGGGGGCGCTCAGGCCTCCTGCGTGCCGGGCGCAGAGACGACTCCCAGGCCTGCCTGTCTGTGAGCCGCGCGTCCCGCGCCTCGGTTTCCCTGGCAGCTGCTGCCAGCCCTGCCACCACCTCTGCCGCCTACTTCCGGCAGCTCTTCCTCTCCTCCTCCACCCCTCCCAGCCCGCGCATGCGCCCCGCCCCCACCGCTTCGGACTGGGCTCTTCCCTCCGCTCCGCCTCTCAGGAACCAATCGGGGCAGAAGTGAGGGGCGGAGCTTGGGTGGGGCGGAGGGGAAGTGGGCCCGCCCCCTGCATGTCCTTGGAAAAGAATGAATGGAGCCGGAGGAAAGCGAGTGGAGAGAGTAGAGGCAAGCGAAGGGAAACAACAATTAACATTAGCTGAGCTCTTACTATGTGCCAGGCGCTGTGCTAAGCGCCTTATATGCATTATCCCAATATAATCCCAAAACCTCTCTACGAGTTAAATATTTACCATCCTTATGTAACGTGGTGGTTGTGAATACTCCAAAGTCCTCCAGCTTATTCTTTCCTTCAACAGCCAAATAGAAGGGCCCAACCTCCTAACCCAGGATAAGAGGACATCACAACCTCCCCAGCTTTTCAGAGGATTCTGGTTACCTCTCACTTGGAATGCATGCTCCTGCTGAATTCCTGGTCCCCCTGTTCATTAGGTCTCCTCTTGTGATTACTGACATCTTTGGGCATTGTTTTGCCTGGTGCCTAGACACTTTCTTGTTTCATTCCTCAGTCCTCCCCAAATAGTGCAGTTTCGTGCAGCAGACCTTTACTGAAGGTTATTTGGGGAGGTGGGGTGGAGAGGAGGGGTAATTACAGTAAAAGAAGAGGTAACTACTTTAAAATGATTATTAAACACCATTGTCCAAAGCCACCCTCACTACAGAGTGTAGTAAGTACAGAATTTCTCAATGGCTGTCCTTTTCTTTAGGGACCCACCTGCCATCTGGCAAATGTTTTTGTTCACTCATTCCATTCATTCATTCGTTTAGCAGATTGTTACTGAGAAACTTCTAAGTATCAGGCACTGTCCTGCGGGGAAGGCGAACAACATGATTCAATTAGTGGTTTTAAAAGGTCACTGCTGCTATGGGAAGAATGGATCAGGGAAGCTGGTAAGACCAGATGCTCAGAGTTATCTTATCTCTAGGCAAACTCTCCTCCATCTCTTTACTTTCCCCAAAACATCAGGATGCCCTGAAAACTTTCATCAGAGAAAAACTAAAATTTTCTATTACTTTATCAATCAACACAATTTGATTCTCTGTCTAAAGCTCTTTCCTTCTAAGCCATGCCTGAGGAGATTTGACTTTCATAAACAAAAAAGTTCATTAAGGTATTTTTCCTAAACTCTCAGTTCTTTCTCTAGAAGGAATTCTGCCTTCCTCCTAAGCTAATTTTCTCAACCTATATCCCATTTGTAATAATTTCCCTTACTTTAACTTACTTAAATTTTCTTATTTTAACACATATTTTACAAAGGAGCAAACTGAGAGTTAGAAAAATAAACTCCTTCATCTAGGGAGTAGTAGAGCTGGGATTTTTAACCTAGATCTCTATGATTCAAGAGCCTTAGTACTATCAGAGTTTTTGCTTATGTTATATATTATAATCCTCAGAAAACCCCATCAGGATAGGTATTAACATAATCATTTTTCAAAAAATTATGAAACAGAGTCTCAAGTTGATGAAAGAAAGGCTCAAGATTACCCAGTTAATTGTGATCATTGTGCCTTTGTTCAAATTCTCCTCATCTTCATCCCTGCACTATGCAAATAGCCTTCTTGCCTTATAGTCTAACCTTAGTTAATTTGATCCTTCACCCCACTCTTCGGAGAGAGCTTTCTAAATGGCAAATCTGGTTGACTAGCTCTCCTGATTAAAAACCCTTTAGTGGCTCTCCATGATATATGACAATCCTTCTCAAAATTTCCCATCTAGAGAGAGATTGCCTAGTCTGGTGGTTAAGCACACAGACTATGGGACCAGAATGACTGGATTTAAATCTTTTAAAGCTTTAAAAGAGCTTTACCACTTACTATCTGTATGACTTTTATCATGTAACTTAACCTCTCTGTGTAAAATGTGTATGATAATGATATTAAATCCACCTATTTCATAGGATTTTTGTGAAGCTGAACTGAGGTAATGCCTGTAATATATTTAGAATAGCTTTTGGCACTCAGTGAGCGATAGACAATTAATGCTCTTCACTAAGTATCTCTGGCTTTCTGCCTTCTGGGTGCATGGTAGGGTTTTATTTCAGGTTGGATGTGGCCAATGAGTTTGAGCAGAAAGGATATGTGTCACTTCATGCCTGAAGCATTTATTTACTGCTTTGAGACTTCTCAGATTCTTTTTCCCTCTGGCATGGAAACCATCAACGTTCAAGATGGTGGTTGTCTTAGTACCATAACAGAATACCATAGACTGGGTGGCTTATAAACAGAAATTTATTTCTCACAGTTCTGGAGACTGGGAAGTACAAGATCAAGGCACCAAAAGATTCTGTGAGAGCCCGCTTCCTGGTTCACAGCAGGGGACTTAGCACTGTGTCTTCACGTGGTGGAAGGGGCTATAGAGCTCTCTGGGGTCCCTTCATAAAGGCACTAATCCCATTCATAAGGACTCCACCCTTATGACCTAATCAATTTCCAAAGGCAGAACTTCCTAATACAATCACGTTAGGGGGCAGGATCTCAACATATGAATTTGGGGAATTATGGACGTAAACATTCAGTCCATAACAGTGGTTGCTCTATTATCCTAAATTCCTGAGTAGCTAATAAGTGAGAGCCCGCTGCCAACCCATAAAGGATATGTAGCATGAGCAAGAAATTAGCTTTCTTTGTGTTAAGCCACTGAATTTTGTTTACCCCCAGGCATAACGGAGCCTATCCCAACTGATACATCAAGTATTAGCTGCTATTATTATTATTGTTATTATTATTATTAATAATAACAGAGGAGAGAATTCCCTGGTGGTCCAGTGGTTAGGACTCCATGCTTCCATTGCAGGGTGCATGGGTTCGATCCCTGATCGGGGAACTAAGATCCTAGGTGGCGTGGCAAAAAAAAAAAAAAGCAGAGGAAAGTGAATGCATATCCCAGGGTCTGAGAATATGGCCAAAGCAAACTTCTCCTCTCCCCAAGGACATATATTTGTTTTTGAAGTCTTGAATTTTTCCTTGACAATTCTTGCAAAAATGTTCCCTCTATTCCATAATCTGACTGTGTTATCTTGTCATAAAACTATTTCACATTAGCTACTGCCAGAGAGAAGAGTTCCCTCTCTGTCTCAGTGGCTACTGGATACAGTTTGGTTGCATTATACCTATGGAATTCAGAAAATTGGGATGAATTGAAGAGATCTGACACCACATATACTCAACTGCCAGGTGATTTCTCTTCTTGATCTTTATATCAGAATATTTTGAAACCCCAACTCACATAAATAAAAGTACAAAATAGAAACTTGTTTTTAAACTGTTATATTAGAATAGTCACTGTGGTAAAATGCCCAGAATACTACCAAAAAATGGTATGGTGAATATTTTGGGACTGTTGCTATGGGAGAATATCATTAGTATATCTTCTTGCTAAGAGATCACATCTTCTGAGTCACATATTGAAATAAAGCAGTTTCTAATCCACTGGTCAGACACTTTACCAATTCAGGGTAATACTCAATAAAATGACTTTCATCAAGAAAGCTGAGATAACCAAAAGGACCTACAGTACAGCACAGGGAACTCTACTCAATACTTTATAATAACCTATATGGGAAAAGAATCTGAAAAAAAATAGATATATGTATATGTAAAATGAAATCACTTTTCTGTACACCTGAAACTAACACAACATTGTAAATCAACTATACTCCAATGTAAAATAAAAATTGAAAATAAAAGCTGGATAATTAGGTTCTCCATTTTATTGCTAGCTCTGTACTATTTGTCACATGTAAATGAACTAAGGGTCTCAAGTGAACTCATAGTCTATTCAATAACTCTCTTCAGCCAACTCTCAATTTTTTTTCTCAGTGTAGAGAACTTGTGATTATTTAAAAGTTTCCCCTGCCTTGCAGTGGATTGCAGATCCACTGCCTTGCAAATGTATATCTGCTCCAGAAGCCAACTCTTTGAGCTCTGAGGCTGAGCTACACGCCCCTCCTCTCCTGCTCCACTTCCCATTTGTCTATTTCCACAACCTGAGACTCTAGGAAGAGCCTCGATTTTCCATTGCTGATGGAGCGCACTGTGAGAAAGCTGTGTCTCTGTCAACAGCACTATTTCTTGCTGTCCATAGCATTTCTCAGGACTCCAGGTGATCAGTGGTGGTTCCTTGCAAGGACAGAGAGGATGGCCTCTCCCCAGCTCTGTCACACATTGTCATCTGGGCCCCATATGACTGGTGTGCAGTCTCACAAAGTCTTTCTTTTCTTTTTTTAAAATTTATTTATGTTTGGCTGCGTTGGGTCTTCATTGCTGCATGCGGGCTTTCTCTGGTTGCAGCGAGCTGGGGCTACTCTTCGTTGCGGTGCACAGGCTTCTCACTGCGGTGGCTTCTCTTGTTGCAGAGCACGGGCTCTAGGCTCGCGGGCTTCAGTAGTTGCAGCATGCAGGCTCAGTAGTTGTGGATTGTGGGCTCTAGAGTGCGGGATCAGTAGTTGTGGCACACGGGCTTAGTTGCTCTGCAGCATGTGGGATCTCCCTGGACCAGGGCTTGAACCCATGTCCCCTGCATTGGCAGGCAGATTCTTAACCACTGCACCACCAGGGAAGTCCTCACAAAGTCTTTCTTAAAGGCAGCTTAGCTGGGTTTGAACCTCTCCCTCTAACCTAAGGACTCAGGCCCATTGCCCAGGGACCTGAAGAGTCTGAGGGGAACAGACTTCAATGCCATATAAACTCACCATTTTCCTCAAGACAACTTGAGCTCCCTACCGCTACTAAACATCTCTGTTCTCCCTTCTCTCTCTTAGTTTCACAATAAAACCTCCCATGACTATCAACCGGTACGAATCTGGGAGGGGAGGCAGAGTTGTCTGTACTAGCAGTGTCTGAATCCCAGCCTAACTCACCATCACTACAATCATGCTATGTTGCCTGCAGGTGCATAACAGTGACCAGACATCACATGTGAGCAGTTGCATTGCAACTATGTAATGATGCAGGGGAGTGGGCACAGATATTCATATTTCTTGCATTTTCAAGGCCTAGGAGGGGTCCAGCAAGTATACCTGGCCTGGCCTACTCTGTGGACCCTGTTGTATAATAACAGAAACTTACCTCTCACCAAATAGCAGAACACTGGGGCAAAGAGAAGATCATAAGTTTCCAGAAAGGAAAAACAAGTCACATAAAAAGGATCAAGAATCAGGATGGCACAGAGTTCTCAACAGCAACTCTGACAGGGAACAATGGAAATTGCCTCCAAAATCCCAAGGAAAAGGAGTTGCCAGCCCAGATCCACCAGAGGGCAGACAGCAGAAGCAAGAAGGACTACAATTCTGCAGCCTGTGGAAGGAAAACCACACTCACAAAGAGATAGACAAAATGAAAAGGAGAGGACTTTGTACCAGATGAAGGAACAGGATAAAACCCCAGAAAAACAACTAAAGATGATACAGGACCTCAGAAAAAGAATGGAGGCAAAGATCAAGAAGGTGCCAGAAATATTTAACAAAGACCTAGAAGAATTAAAGAACAAGCACCTAGAATTATTAAAGAACAAACAAACAGAGATGAACAATACAATAACTGACATGAAAAATACACTAGAAGGAATCAATAGCAGAATAACTGAGGCAGAAGAACGGATAAGTGACCTGGAAGACAGAAGGGTGGAATTCAGTGCTGTGGAACAGAATAAAGAAAAAAGAATGAAGACAGCCTAAGAGACCTCTGGGACAACTAAATGCAACAACATTCGCATTATAGGGGTCCCAGAAAGAGAAGAGAGAGAGAAAGGACCTGAGAAAATATTTGAAGGGATTATAGTCGAAAACTTCCCTAACATGGGAAAGGAAATAGCCACCCAAGTCCAGGAAGTTCAGAGAGTCCCAGGCAGGATAAACTCAAGGAGAAACATGCAGAGACACGTGGTAATCAAACTGACAAAAATTAAAGACAAAGAAAAATTATTGAAAGCAGCAAGGGAAAAACAACAAATAACATACAAGGGAATTCCCATAAGGGTAACAGCTGATTTCTCAGCAGAAATTCTACAAGCCAGAAGGGAGTGGCACGATATACCTAAAGTGATGAAAAGGAAGAACCTACAACCAAGATTACTCTACCCGGGAAGGATCTCATTCAGATTCGATGGAGAAATCAAAAGCTTTACAGACAAGCAAAAGCTAAGAGAATTCAGCACCACCAAACCAGCTCTACAACAAATGCTAAAGGAACTTCTCTAAGTGGGAAACACAAGAGAAGAAAAAGACCTACAAAAACAAACCCATAAAAATTAAGAAAATGATAATAGGAACATACATATTGATAATTACCTTAAACATGAATGGATTAAATGCTCCAACCAAAAGACACAGGCTCGCTGAATGGATACAAAAACAAGACCCATATATATGCTGTCTACAAGAGACCCACTTCAGACCTAGGGACACATACAGACTGAAATTGAGGGGATGGAAAAAGATACTCCATGCAAATGGAAATCTAAGAAAGCTGGAGTAGCAATACTCATATCAGATAAAATAGACTTTAAAATACTGTTACAAGAGGCAAGGAAGGACACTAGATAATGATCAAGGGATCAATCCAAGAAGAAAATATAACAATTATAAATATATACACACCCAGCATAGGAGCACCTCAGTACATAAGGCATCTGCTAACAGCTATAAAACAGGAAATTGGGCTTCCCTGGTGGCGCAGTGGTTGAAAGTCTGCCTGCCGATGCAGGGGACACGGGTTCGTGACCTGGTCCGGGAAGATACCACATGCCACGGAGTGGCTGGGCCTGTGAGCCATGGCCTCTAAGCCTGCGTGTCTGGAGCCTGTGCTCCGCAACGGGAGAGGCCACAACAGTGAGAGGCCCACGTACCGCAAAAAAAAAAACAGGAAATCGACAGTAACACAATAATAATGGAGGACTTCAACACCTCACTTATACCAATGGACAAATCATTCAGACAGAAAATTAATAAGGAAACACAAGCTTTAAATGACACGATAGACCAGATAGATTTAATTGATATTTGTAAGACATTCCATCCAAAAACAGCAGATTACACTTTCTTCTCAAGTGCACATGGAACATTCTCCAGGACAGATCACATCTTGGGTCACAAATCAAGCCTTGGTAAATTTAAGAAAATTGAAATCATATCAAGCATCTTTTCCAACCACAATGCTATGAGATTAGAAATCAATTACAGGAAAAAACAGCCAAAAGCACAAACACATGGACACTAAACAATACATTACTAAATAACCAAGAGATCACTGAAGAAATCAAAGAGGAAATAAAAAAATACCTAGAGACAAATTACAATGAAAACACAATGATCCGAAACTTATGGGATGCAGCAAAAGCAGTTCTGAGAGGGAAGTTTTTGGCAATACAAGCCTACCTCAAGAAACAAGAAAAATCTCAAATAAACAATCTAGCCTTACACCAAAAGGAACTAGAGAAAGAAGAACAAACAAAACCCAAAGTTAGTAGAAGGAAAAAAATCATAAAGGTCAGAGCAGAAAGAAATGAAATTAGAAACAAAATAAACAATAGCAAAGATGAATAGAACTAAAAGCTGGTTCTTTGAGAAGGTAAACAAAATTGATAAACCTTTAGCCAGACTCATCAAGAAAAAGAGGGAGAGGACTCAAATCAGTAAAATTAGAAATGAAGAAGGAGAAGTTACAATGGACACCACAGAAATACAAAGCATCATAAGAGACTACTGCAAGCAACTCTATGCCAATAAAATGGACAACCTGGAAGAAATGGACAAATTCTTAGAAAGGTATAACCTTCCAAGACTGAACCAGGAAGAGATAGAAAATATGAACAGACCAATCACAAGCACTGAAATTGAAACTGTGATTAAAAATCTTCCAACAAACAAAAGTCCAGGACCAGATGGCTTCACAGGTGAATTCTATCAAACATTTAGAGAAGAGCTAACACCCATCCTTCTCAACTCTTCCAAAAAATTGCAGAGGAAGGAACACTCCCAAACTCATTTTATGAGGCCACCATCACCCTGATACCAAAACCAGACAAAGATACTACAAAAAAAGAAAATTATAGAGCAATATCACTGATGAATATAGATGCAAAAATCCTCAACAAAATACTATCAAACAGAATCCAACAGCACATTAAAAGGATCATACACCATGGTCAAGTGGGATTTATCCCAGAGATGCAAGGATTCTTCAATATACGCAAATCAATCAATGTGATACACCATATTAACAAATTGAAGAATAAAAACCATATGATCATCTCAATAGATGCAAAAAAAGCTTTTGACAAAATTCAACACCCATTTAGATAAAAACTCTCCAGAAAGTGGGCGTAAAGGGAGCTTACCTCAATATAATAAAGGCCATATACAACAAACCCACAGCAAACATCATTCTCAATGGTGAAAAACTGAAAGCATTTCCTCTAAGATCAGGAATGAGACAAGGATGTCCACTCTTACCACTATTATTCAACATAGTTTTGGAAGTCCTAGTCATGGCAATCAGAGAAGAAAAAGAAATAAAAGGAATACAAATTGGAAAAGAAGAAGTAAAACTGTCACTGTTTGCAGATGACGTGATACTATATATAGAGAATCCTAAAGATGCTGCCAGAAAGCTACTAGAGATAATCAATGACTTCGGTAAAGTTGCAGGATACAAAATTAATGCACAGAAATCTCTTGCATTGTGCAAATCTCTTGCTTGTGCTCCGCAACGGGAGAGGCCACAACAGTGGGAGGCCTGCGTACCGCAAAAAAAAAAAAAAACTACAATGAGGTATCATCTCACACAAGTTAGAATGGGGATCATCAGAAAATCTACAAACAACAAATGCTGGAGAGGGTGTGGAGGAAAGGGAACCCTCTTGCACTGTTGGTGGGAATGTAAATTGATACAGCCACTATGGAGAACAGTATGGAGGTTCCTTAAAAAACTAAAAATAGAACTACCATAAGACCCAGCAATCCCACTACTGGGCATATACCCTGAGAAAACCATAATTCAAAAAGACACATGTACCCCAATATCATTGCAGCTCTATTTACAATAGCCAGGTCATGGAAACAACCTAAATGCCCATCGACAGATGAATGGATAAAGAAGTTGTGGTACATATATACAATGGAATATTACTCAGCCATAAAAAGGAATGAAATTGGGTCATTTGTAGAGACGTGGATGGATCTAGAGACTGTCATACAGAGTGAAGTAAGTCAGAAAGAGAAAAACAAATATCGTATATTAATGCATATATGTGGAACTTAGAAAAATGGTACAGATGAACCAGTTTGCAGGGCAGAAATAGACACACAGATGTAGAGAACAAACGTATGGGCACCAAGGGGGGAAAGTGGCGGGGGTGGTGGTGGTGGGATGAATTGGGAGATTGAGATTGACATATATACACTAATATGTATAAAATAGGTAACTAATAAGAACCTGCTGTATAAAAAAAGATAAAATTCAAAAAGAAAAAAAAGATGTGGTACTTATATACAATGTAATTTTACTCAGCCATAAAAAGGGATGCAATAATGCCATATGCAGCAACATGTATGGACCTAGAGATTGTCATACTGAGTGAAGTAAGTCAGACACAGAAAAATATGATATTGCTTGTATGTGGAATCTAAAACAATGGTACAAGAGAATTTATTCACAAAACAGAAATAGAGTCACAGATGTAAAAAACAAACTTATGGTTACCAAGGGGGAAAGGTGGGGGAGGGATAAATTGGGAGATTGGGAATGACATATACACACTACTGTATGTAAAATGGATAACTATTAAGGACCTACTGTATAACACAGGGAACTCTACTCAATACTCTGTAATGGCCTATATGGGGATAGAATCTAAAAAAGAGTGGACATACGTATATGTATAGCTGATTCACTTTGCTGTATAGCAGAAACTAACACAACATTGTAAATCAACTATACTCCAATAAGAATGTTTTCAAAAAGCAAAAAAAAAAAAAAAAGAGTTGCCAGCCCAGAATTCTATACCAGCAGAACTATTGCTCTAGAGGCAGCACTGAGTAAAGACACTTTCAGATACACTAGATTTCAAAATTTTACCTCCTATGCTGGCTGTGCTCCACTGCACCCACTCCGCATATCCACTCTCCACCCTTCACCCTGCTCTGTGCCCGAAGAGGCAACCTCTGTGTAGGGTATCAGCTCAGCTCCCCTGCACACTGGCTTCTGGTTGAATTCAGCCAGTTGGAGGCATGAGTGGGATATCAGAGGGCAGGAGTGAATAGAAGTTGAATTATTTATTTTCCCTGCTTTCTCCTTGCTGGCAGAACCACCACATTCCTAAGTGACAGCCAGAGTGCCTATGGGGTGGCCCTCTCCTGTGGCTGTGGCTCTCACCAAGTTCTGGGAACACCAGCTCCTTTTGCCCCTTTCAGCTTTGAGGGTAGCAGCTTCCGGCTGTTGCTAGCCCTGAGGTACATCATGCCCCTTGAATTTTTTTAACCCTGCCCACATTTTGTAAAATGGTCCCTTCTTTAAACTCTTTTCAATTGCCCTCTTTGTGTTGGCCATATGCTTCCTGTTGGAACCTAACTGATTCACCTCCCATGCATACTTTGTCCAAAATGACAGAGTAAATCAAGGAAAAGGGAAACACCAAATCCAAAAAAGAGAGAATTCAACAGGAAAAAGATAGAGGTTATTCCCAGTGTGATGGAGAAGGGAAATTCCAGGGTGACAGTTATACAGCAGAGTAGCTACCCCAGATTGGAGCAGTAGAATGGCCAGTGCCAAGAAAAATGAAATTTATAGATTAGGTGATGTGTTGGAACCAAGAGGAAATTCTCTTCTGTCAGAGGATAAGGGGTATGAATTAATCATAGATTCATAGAGAATTAAGCAAATAAAAAATGGAGCAATTATTGACTCCAGAGGAAAAAGAAGTTTAGCCAGAAAAAATGTAATCAGTGAATACAAGGCTCAGCAGTCAATAATATTTAGTCATAATATGAGAGATGCTGAGTATTAATTGAGCAAAAGATTGTTATTTAACTATATTGGGAAGATGTGGGACAGGAAGTAGGTGGTGTGTGTGGGAGGGAAGGATATAGAAAAAGAAATCTAAATGCTCATCTTCCATAGCAGGACATGAATAAACAAAGCCAAAAAGATATAAAATGGTAGTATAAGCATGTCATTTACATAAATTTGTAAATTCCAGAAGAAACAAGAAGCATTGTAAACGATTGCCACAAACTTCCCTGGTGGTGCAGTGGTTAAGAATCCGCTTGCCAATGCAGGGGACACGGGTTCAAGCCCTCGTCTGGGAAGATCCCACATGCCACGGAGCAACTAAGCCTGTGTGCCACAACTACTGAGCCTGTGCTCTAGAGCCCGCGAGCCACAACTACTGAAGCCCACACGCCTAGAGCCCGTGCTCCACAACAAGAGAAGCCACTGCAATGAGAAGCCCACGCACCGCAATGAAGAGTAGCCCCCGCTCACGGCAACTAGAGAAAGCCCATGCGCAGCAATGAAGACCCAACGCAGCCAAAAATAAATAACTAAAATAAATAAATTTATTTAAAAACAAAACGATTGCCAAAAAGATTAAAAAAAAAACAAAAAAACCCCCTGAAAACAGTTGCCTCAGAGGAGTAGGAGCAGGGTGGGTAGGGGTAGGCAGGTCATTATCATTTGTCATTATAAGCCTTGCATAATTAGACTTTTAATATATTGTAACATTTTAGTTTGATAAAAAAAATTTTTAGTTAACCTAACATTTTTAAAAAACCACAATTTTACTCTAATCATACCCATGGACTCTGAGAAATGTTTCAAAATATTTCCTGTTGAGGCAGTTTTTACTCCATGCTAAGTTAGCCTCAAATAAGCATCCTTCTGGATTTTTCTCTCCATCTGCCCTCCCCACAGAGTCCAGCTCTCTGTAAGTTCTGAATGCTTTTGAATGTGAGTCATAAGAAAGCCAAATAACCATGGCTTAAACAAACAGTGGTTTATTTTCTCACGGAACAAGAAATCCACAGGCGGGGCAGTTATTTACATTGATTAAGCTACCTGACAAGGCCATCATCATCCAGACTCTATCATTCTGCTTTGCCCTCATTAGGCTATTGGATTCCCACTCTCACATTCGGTGGGTCTCAAAGAGCGGTCCCCAGCCCAGCAACATCAGCATCACATGAAAATTTGTTAGCAATGCAAATTCCCAGGCCCACTTCAGACCTAGGAATCAGAAACTCTGGAATAGGTCCCAGCAGTCTGTGTTTTAAGAAGCCCTCTGCATGATTCTGCTGCACACTCAAGTTTGAGAACCACTGCTCATGCTAACCACCTCATGGTCACAAAATAGTTGCCACAGCTCCAAATATCACATCATCTTTGAAGACAGAAAGAGGAAGAAAGAATGTCTTCAATCCCTTTTATCAAGAAAGCAAAGTTTTCCCCAGAACCTCCCAGCAGACTTTCCTTTAAGGCTCCTTAGCCAGAACCAGGCTGCATGACTCAACCCCTAACTACAAAGGTGGTGGGGAAAGTGTGTGACTGGTTTTCCAGGCCCTATACTGGAAAGCAACAGTAGAGAAGGGGGCTGGGAATGGCTATGGACAGCCAGCAGACAGCATCTGCCACAGGGTTTATGATGGTCAGAGTCATAGATAACATCATTCCTGACCCCATCCTGGAAAAGCAGCAGAAGATTTTGTCACTCTTCTGCAAAAGTAGCCTTAGAACTTGCGAATTCTTCAGATGGGAGAATCTACAAGACATAGAAATCGAATTCTTATTAATATTATCTGCCTCTCATGGAATGGTGGTTCTGATCATAATTCATTATGCTGAAAGAATCCCTTTCCATTAGAAATAAGCAGGGGAAGGAATAGAGGAAAGAGGGGACAGAAAATCCTCTCCAGTCACACTGGCTGAAAGAAACACTGTTTTTACATGTTAACATGGAGATTTGACATAGTGACTGTTTGATACCATTGATCAAACAGCCCATCAAAATGCCCTGTTTTGGTACCCATAACACACAAAAAGAAGTGCTTAACTCTGTCTTAATAGAGTTAGTTTCCAGGCAATCAAGCAGGAGGACATTCCAGGCAGAGATATACGTATTCATGAAAAGGCAGAAGTGGAAAAGGAGAACTGTGAATTGTTAGAAAGGGTACATGTGATGAGTGTTAGGAAAAGCTGGAGAAGGAGCAAAGGGCCATATTATAAAGGACCTTGTCTGCTGTGCTGAGGAGGTTAAACTTCACAATGTTCCTAACATCATTAAAGCTTGGAGGGTATCTTAACCTGGGTCCACAGATGGACTTTAGTGCCTTGTCAACCCTCTGAAATTATAAGACAAATTTCATGGGTGTGTGGGTGTGTTCACTCTTCTGAGGAGTGGGTCCTAGATTTGAAAAATATGCATAACCCAAACAAGGTTAAGAATCACTTCTTTGAGGAATCAAAGAATTAGTCATTAAATTTTGTATGTATCACCAGAATAAATGCAGACTCCAACCAGATTCTAGCTCCAGGTTAACTAGAGAAGGACAGGGCTCAGACTAGAACCAGGGTTCTGTTTTCCTGTCCAGAGCCCTTTCCTGTGAAATCTCTGAAATGGGCAATCTCCAACAAATGCCAAGAGAGAGATGGGTACTGCTCCAGTGTGTGAGAAACACTTGCGAGGTCATAGAGTTCCTCCTTTCTCCATAAACCTCTCAGTCCTGCCCTCTATCACCTCTTCCAAATGATGGGAAGGGAGGAGATGGGACATCTATGATGCAAGAACCACTGCTCTCCACCAAAGCTGGGACACTCCAGAATGGCACTCCCTGCACCAAGAAGTCACCAGAAAAATGGAACAGGAGTGGATATTTCCAAGGAGAGTGGGACAAGTGCAAAGGAACTTCTCATCTATGACTTGTCCCTGTGATTCCTGGTAAAGAGTAGGATCAGTTGGATCTGTTCCCTACTTTGTGTCTTCAGAAGTCTCTCAACTCTGGAGGCTTGCAACCATTATTTGTAATGAATGAACAAGCATAGTAGGACAGAATATTATTGCTTCTTTTTCTTAAAGAGAAATTACTTTATAAAAAAATGTTTTAGAAGATGATACAGAAATGTTCTTCACGTGACTAAACCTGTTCGACGATGGTGTTCTTTTGGTTCTTTCCAATCAGTTCCTGAGTTTAAGAAGGCTTTTAGGTTCTCAGCTCTTTAAGAACCATATACTTGAAATATTCGTCCAGGTAGACTCAACAGACCTCCAAATAACTTTGTCAGTACCCTCGAGTAAGGTGGTACTTACCTTGATCCAGCAACGTGGGGCCCTATTACCCAAATATATTATACAACTAGTGCCTGAACAGGAAGTGGCCCAGATTTGCAAATTGCCACACAAATTCAGTTTTTCACCAATAATACAGTCTTTCTCTTGGTTTTGTCTCTTACCAGGAAACAGGTGTATCACCCATTCTTGAAGCCCACTTTCCTCTGTTCTTGAAGTCCTCATTGATTCCTGGACCTCTTCTGGTCATGCTCTTATGGTGTCATGGAGTAGGGACCTCAGGTTTGTACACTGTCTTCTGTGCCTTTTGCTAATCTCCAAAACGGTGTGATGGGTCTGATCTGATCCCTACATATCTGGTGCTAATGTACCCTGAGGTACGGCTGGTTCTGTTTGGGTACCCTGCTGAAGGTCATGGCTGGGGAAACTCGTGACTTCTCCCCTGGCTCCTCTGGCCTGGTCTCTGGTACTGAACCCAGCTGGGCAGCCACTCCATGGCTTCTTGAGACAGAGATCCCATGGCTTCTTGAGACAGAGATCCCATGGCCACACACCTGCTCCTCGTTACTGGTGGGGGGTTTACCTCCACAGCCTCTGAGGGGGCTGGAGAGTACTGTCCACTCCACCAACCTTTGCCCTCTGAAAAGGCTGGAGACAGTTCTTGCTGTCTATCTGACTCACCAGCCCTCTGCTGTTTCCAAAAACCACCTACAAGATACCATATTGGACAAGGGGCTCCTGTGAGTGACCTTAGAAAGAATGGAAAATGGGTGCTTGGAATGCAGAGAAAATAACACCACACAAGTTGTCATGAGGATTAGAAATAATAAAGAGCTCTCCACTTGCTCTCTACGTGACCTCAACCTACGTAACCTTCATGTGCCTCGGTGTTCTTGTCTCTAACATGGGATTAAAATGGTGGTTATGAACATTTGAAATAATATATGAGAAGTACCTAAGAAGTATCTGGGATATTGTAGGTATTTAACAAAGGGGGGGCCTATCCTTTTTTTAAAAAAATAAAATTTATATATTTTATTTGTTTATTTTTGGCTGCGTTGGGTCTTCGTTGCTGCATGCAGACTATTCTCTAGTTGCGGCGAATGGGGGCGGGGGCTACTTTTGGTTGCGGTGTGCAGGCTTCTCATTGCGGTGGCTTCCCTGTAGTATAGCACGGGCTCTAGGCACATGGGCTTCAGTAGTTGTGGTGCACAGGCTCAGTAGTTGTGGTTCGCGGGCTCTAGAGCGCAGGCTCAGTAGTTGTGGTGCAGGGGCTTAGTTGCTCCGTGGCATGTGGGATCTTCCTGGATCAGGGCTTGAACCCGTTTCCCCTGCATTGGCAGGCGGATTCTTATCCACTGCGCTGCCAGGGAAGTCCCAACAAAGGGGGCCTATCTTTATTATTAACTATGAGCAGCAGGCCTATTTTTTGACCCCACTTTATAACTGAAGTCACAAAACTTCATGCATTAAATAACATAGCACCAACAAGAGGCAAAAATAGTAATCTAAGAAAAATTCAGAGAAATGCAATTGTGGGAGCATTTAATACATTAAATGTCCCAATAGAAAAATAAGGTAAGTAATATGTGCAGGCACTTTCACTAAAAAACAAAATGATCAATAAACATGAAAAAAAATTTGCTCTCACTAGAAATAAATACAAATTAATAGAATAATAAAATTGGTTTCACCTGTTATATTGGCAAAGATTTTAAAATTATGATACCCTCATTTGGTCTAGGAGGTAGAAAACCAGTAATCTTGTATACTGCTGTGGGGAGGGGTACAGATTTGTTAACACAATTCTGGGGAACAATTCAGGAATATATGTTAAATGTCTTAGCATATCGCATGTTCAGTCATAATAATTCCACTTTAATGAATTTATTCAAAAGGAATAATTATAGTTGAATGCAAGGATATCTTTAAGCACAATTTATAAAACATTAAATCAGTTTTATTTATTTATTTTAAAATTTATTTATTTAATTTATTTATTTTTGGCTGTGTTGGGTCTTTGTTGTGGTGCGCGGGCTTCTCATTGTGGTGGCTTCTCTCGTTGTGGAACATGGGCTCTAGGCACACAGGCTCAGTAATTGTGGCTCGCAGGCTCTAGATCACAGGCTCAGCAGTTGTGGCGCACAGGCATAGTTGCTCCACAGCATGTGGGATCTTCCCGGACCAGGGCTCAAACCCATGTCCCTTCCCATTGGCAGGCGGATTCTCAACCACTGCACCACCAGGGAAGCCCTCAAAATGAGTTTTGTAAAGGTGACTATTTAGAGGCTGTTTCCATGGAATTAGCTAAGTATGAAAACCATAGAAGATTTCACATGTACAAAAAATGTAAATCTATGTGCTATAAAAATCATAAATTATATATAAAAGCAAGCAACAAGCTGGAAAAATATGTATTACAAAACTGACAAAATGATAATATCCTAATACTACACTATAAATCAATAAAATGCCCTCCAATAGAAAAATGAACAAAGAATCATTCAAAGACAATTCACAGAAAATGTACAAATGGTTAATAAACATAAGAAAAATATTTAGCCTTATTAGTAATGAAAGAAATGCATATGTAAACGAGGTTTTTAAAAACTTACCAGGTTAGCAAAAGAAGTTTAATTATAATACCCAGCATTGTTAAAGATATAAGGAACTATGCATTTTCATTTACTATTGTTAGAAATTTAAATTGGTTTATTTTTTTTTTCCGGAAAACCACCAGCAGTATATTAAATACTTTAAAAAATCAGACTTCTATTTTGGCCGAGCTGTGCTGCTTGCAGGATCTTAGTCACCATGCAGCTTGTGTGATCTTACTTCCCTGACCAGGGACTGAACCCTCGGCAGTGAAAGCTCGGAGTCCTAATCACTGGACCACCAGGGAATTCCCTAAAAAGTCAGACCTTGAGCTCCCATTCTAGCACTGTACAAAGGAGACAATCCAGTAAATCCACAATTAATTATGTATTGTAACTTTCTTCCCAGCATTACTATTTTTGCAAACATAGAGACTGGTTAAGTAACATATTTCTGTAGGGGCGGAGGGTGAGAGTAAGGGGACCATTGGCATTGATCTCATCATCTAGCTCCTTGATGCATATTCTAGAAGACACCACAAATATAACAGATATAAATGATTTGATATAAAAATGATATAACAAATACAAAATATACTGAGAGATATAAAAATGAGTTGAAAAGTATGACATGTGATAGAAATAACAGATTTGAAGATATTTTTCTAATATAATATGTAGAAGAGAAGGAAAAAACTCTGATGTCAGACTTTCCCCCACTCCTTTCCCCTCCAGCCTGACATAAGTTTGGTCCTTCTAGGTCAGGATTCTTTTCCCCTCTGGATCTCCATTGGCTGGTCCCGCTGCCTGGAAGACCATGCCTTACTCCACACCCCTCATCCCCACTCCATCCCTCCTCTTCACTTGGCTAGCTCCCACACAGATCCAGACCCAAAATCATAAGAGGAAACCCTGGAAACATAAAGACTGGTTATATTAAAAAACAAAACAAAACAAACTCCTTTCAAGAATAATGTGTACTACTGTTGGGTGGGATGGAGGGTTTGAAACCTACAAGCGTGTGTTCCGGCAACTGCCTTTAGAGAGGATGGGTGGATTCGGTTAAAAGTAGGGCTTTTGTTTTGCAAGTTTGGGCTAGAGTTGAATTGCTTAGGATAATGGAGGAGTAAAAGAATACTTCCCTCAATAGATCTCCCTCTCCAGCCTTCCCTTATATAGTATTCTGCTCTCAGTTGAATACATTTTGAATGAATAGTTAAAGACTATTGGCTTAAGTGGGTGACAAATTAGTGTTCTGCCCAAAACACTCAAGGGATCATCTAGCGTGTTTCTGCTCATCTGCAGGTTGTTGCCTAAACATCACTTTCACTGTTGTAGTCTCAGTTCTGAGTACTCAAAAAAAATGATAGAATGAATAGATTATGTGATGGAGTAGAATAGTGACATGACTGGTTCTTTCAGAGAAGCTTAAACTCGGAACCAGAGAAAGAAAACTGTGAAATAAGCCCATGTTTGTAACCTGGGGTTTTCTGTTTTCATGCAGCTGCTTCCTGCCATGGTGAGTGGGCATGAGCTAGAGGAAATAGTGTGGAACTGGGATTCAAGAGAGCTGATTTTCTTTCTTTTTTTTAAATTGAAGCATAGTTGATTTACAGTGTTGTGTTAGTTTCTGGTGTACAGCAAAGTGATTCAGTTATACATACATATATATATTCTTTTTCATATTCTTTTCCATTATGGCTTATTTAAGGAAATTGAATACAGTTCCCTGTGCTATACCGTATGACCTTGTTATTTATCTATTTTATATATAGTATAAACAGTATATCTGTTAATCCCATACTCTTAATTTATCCCTCCCCCATCCCCTTTCCCCTTTGGTAACCATACGTTTGTTTTCTATGTCTGTGAGTGTGTTTCTGTTTTGTAAATAAGTTCATTTGTATCATATTTTAGATTTCACATATAACTGATATCATTTGATATTTGTCTTTCTCTGTCTAACTTACTTCACTTAGTATGATAATCTCTAGGTCCATCCATGTTGCTGCAAATGGCATTATTTCATTCTTTCTTATGGCTGAGTAGTATTCCATTGTATGTACGTACCACATCTTCTTTATCCATTCACCTGTCAGTGGACATTTAGGTTGCTTCCATGTCTTGGCTATTGTAAATAGTGCTGCTACGAACATTGGGGATCATGTATCTTTTCGAATTAGAGTTTAAGAGAGCTGATTTCTGAACCTAGTTCTGCCACTTGTGGTATACCTTTGGGTAACTCACTGGAACAGTAGAGGTGTTGAAAGTATTAGGTCTGCAAAACACAGGGTACAATTCTGATTAAAACATTTATATTCATAAACATAGAGTGAAAATGTCAACCAGATCAAAATGGTGTCATCAAAATGTCTGGCACAACCTCCCTACTAATAAAAAGAAAAGGAATTACTTGGCTAGCACATGTTTTTCCTATCACGATCGCAAACACATGAAATATAGATAAGGTCTGGTATTAGTGAGGGTGTAGAAAAATGGCAGGCTCACAAACCATGGTGCGAGCATAAAAGAGGTTACAAACTTTTCAGAAAGTGGTTTGATACATAGTTGGAGTGGTATTTAAATGCACATACTACTGAACAAAGGACTCCTCTTCTGGGGATGGATCCTGCAGAAATAATAGCAAAAGCACCTTAAGATGCGTATTCAGTGGCATCCACTGTTTATGTAATCCTAACACATCCAAGGCAGTCTAGTCTCCACATGGAGTCACATTAAAAGATGTTCAGCAATCATGGATGGACCTAGAGATCATCATACTAAGTGAAGTAAGCCAGACAGAGAAAGACAAATATTATATGATATCACTTATATGTGGAATCTAAAATATGACACAAATGAATCTATACACAAAACAGAAACAGACTCACAGACATAGAAAACAAACTTATGGTTACCAAAGGGGAAGGGGAGTGGGAGAGATAAATTAGGAGTATGAGATTAACAGATGCACGCTACTGTATATAAAATGGATAAACAACAGGGATTTACTGCATAGCACAAGGAACTATATCCAGTATCTTGTAATAAACTATAATGGAAAAGGGCTTCTCTGGTGGCGCAGTGGTTAAGAATCGGCCTGCCAACTCAGGGGACACGGGTTCAAGCCCTGGTCTGGCAAGATCCCACATGCCGCGGAGCAACTAAGTCTGTGTGCCGCAACTACTGAGCCTGCGCTCTAGAGCCCGCGAGCCACAACTACGGAAGCTCACGCACCTAGAGCCCATGCTCTACAACAAGAGAAGCAAGTGCAATGAGAAGCCCGCGCACTGCAACGAAGAGTAGCCTCCGCTCACTGCAACTAGAGAAAGCCCACGTGCAGCAGTGAAGACCCAAAGCAGCCAAAATAAATGAATGAATGAATGAATGAATAAATAAACTTATTTAAAAAAGAGGAGTCTTTATGTACTGATCAAAGAAATCCATGATACGTTGATATGTTAAAGAAAAGCAGATTGGGTGTATGGTGGTGGGGAGAGAGAGAGAACTTGAGAGAGAAAGCATTTTTAAGAGGTGGGAGTCTGGATGCTACTTACTATTTTGTTTTTCACAAAAAACAATAAAAAATAAAAGCAAACATGAACCTTTAGAGCTGAGGAGTCTCCTTTCCATCAACAGAAGGGAAACTCCTTGACTACCCTGGGGTGTGACAGTTGGGTCTAGAAGTGTTGCCTTCTGAGCTGGGAATCAGCAGAAACTATTAGCGAGGCAACGGTCTGGCCGCTCAAGGCTCTCACTTCTGCCTCTGTCATTCACAGCTCAGCATCACTCCCACGAGCATGATGATTGCCTTGGACACCTCTGCCAAAATCCTCCAGCGCATCCTGCAGTGAGAGTTCACAGAACAGAATGTGTGAGCTGGAAGGAATCGTGTCCATTACTTCTCAAAGCCAACTCATGAAGAGCCTATTTCATAGTGGACCCTTGCGGGGCACACATAGAGGACACGGCAATGGGGCAGACACAGTCCCTGCCCTCATGGAGTTTACAATCTAGTGGGGGAGACTGAAAAGTCCACAGGTCATTCCAATGCCATAGGACACACCCTGCCTTGAGAAACGTGCTGGAAGATGTTGGAGGGAAACACCTAACACAGGGAAGGCTTTCAAGAGAGGATGATGCTCAACTAAACTCGATACTGAACTCAATGAACAATGACCTTGGTGGCAGCATGGGAACTAAGTGGCTGCATGAGGCTGTATTGCAGGGTGCTAGAGGCAGGACTGCAGGGGAAGGTGAGAGAGTGTCCAGTGTGTAAGGACAGCCAGATCACAAAAGTTGCTTTATAACAGCTACAATAGGAATTCGGTCTGTATCCTGAAGTCCATGGGGAGCCATTTAAGATTCATTTTAGGTTTGTTTTTTCAGTTTTTTAATTGAGGTATAATTGACATATAACATTATATTAATTTCAGGTGTACAACACGATATGTTTTCCCCCAAGAAAAAACTCATTTAAGAATTTTAAGCAGTGGACTTCCCAGGTGGCGCAGTGGTTAAGAATCCGCCTGCCAATGGAGGGGACACGGGTTCGATCCCTGGTCCGGGAATATCCTACATGCCGCGGAGGAACTAAGCCCGTGCGCCACCACTACTGAGCCTGCGTGCTGCAACTACTGAAGCCTGTGCGCCTCGAGCCCGTGCTCCGCAATAGGAGAAGCCACTGCAATGAGAAGCCCGCGCACCACAACGAAGACCCAATGCAGCCAAAAAATAAATAATTATTTTTTTAATTAAAAAAATTTTTTTTAATTAAAAAAATAAGAATCTTGGGGCTTCCCTGGTGGTGCAGTGGTTGAGAGTCCCCCTGCCGATTCAGGGGACACAGGTTCGTGCCCAGGTCCGGGAAAATCCCACATGCCACGGAGCAGCTAGGCCCGTGAGCCATGGCCGTTGAGCCTGTGCATCCGGAGTCTAAAAAGAATCTTAAGCAGGGAACTAACATGACTGAATTTGTTTGGAGAGACCACACTGGCTAAAATTCGCAGGGGCGTGGTAGGCAGAATAATGGCTTCCCAAAGATTTCCACATCCTAACCTCTGGAACCTGTGAATATGTTACATTACGTGGCCAAAGGGATTTTGCAGGCATGATTAAATTAATGCTCTTGAGATGAGGAGATTATCCTAGATTAGCCAATGGGCTCTATGGAAGTGGGGGGAGGGCAGGAAGGAGAGGCAGAGGAGATTTGCTATGGAAGAATGATAAGAAAGATGTATCATGGCTGGCTGTGAAAAATGGAAAAGGAGGGCCATGAGCCAAGGAATATAGGAAGCCTTTATTTTTTTATTTATTTACTTTTAAAATAATGAATCGGGTCCTATTTATTTATTTAGCTACTCTTTAGTGGGGTGCAGAGGACTTATTGTGGTGGCTTCTCTTGCTACAGAGCACAGGCTATAGGCATGCAGGCTTCAGTAGTTGTGGCACGCAGGCTCAGTAGTTGTGGCTCACGGGTTCTAGAGTGGAGGCTCAGTAGTTGTGGCGCACGGGCTTAGTTGCTCCGCAGCATGTGGGATATTCCCAGACCAGGGATCGAACCTGTGTCCCCTCCATTGGCAGGCGGATTCTTAACCACTGCGCCACCAGGGAAGTCCTAGGAAGCCTTTAGAAGGTAGAAAAGTAAAGGAAATAGACTCTCCTCTAGAGTCTCTGGAAAGGAAGACGGCCATGCTCACATCTTGATTTTAGCCCAGTGTTGGACTTCTGACCCACAGAACTTTGAGATCACAGACTTGTGTGGTTTTAAGCCACTACGTTTGAGGTAATTTGTTACAACAGCAATAAGAACTAATAATACAGATTTGGGGCTGCTGTAACAGATACCTGAATAAGTGGAAGTGACTTTGGAATTGGACTGTGGGAAGAGGCGGGAAAAACTCTGAGGGGTATGAACGAAAAAAACCGAGATCACCTTGAACAGACCTTAGTAGAAATATGGAGACTAATGACTCTGCCAGTGAGGACTCAGAAAGAAGCATGACGGAGAAAACATAAATCGACTTGCAGGATACCTAAATCAGCATGAACAGACTTGGTAGCAATATGAATGCTAGAGGTGCTGCCTGTGAGGCCTCAGGCTCAGAAGGAGATGAGGAACATGTCATTGGAAACTGGAGGAAAGGGTGATACCCAGTGGCCAAAAAAAAAACAAACAAAAAACCCCCAAACCTTAGGACTGTGTGCCCTGCAGTTCTGTGGAAAGCAGAACTTATCAACAATGAACTTGGGTATTTAGCTGAGGAGATTTCCAAGCAAAGAGTTGAAGGGTATGGCCTGGTTTCTTGCCACTTATGGTAAAATGAGAGGGGAAACATAAATTGAAAGAAGAACTGACCAACAAAAAGGAACCAGGACTTGATGATTTGGGGAATTCTCAGCCTATCTGAATTACACATGATATTAAAATGAAGAGATTCACAGCCAGGAAAGCTGCTTGAGGGGAAAAGCTGAGGATGTGCTGGACAATCTTTTGTTAATTTCTCTGAAAGATCCAAAGATTTGCGCATTCAGCCGTATAAACGTTTTTTGGAGAGATTAAGTGTGTGACCCACAGATTCCCCTCAGCTATCTCAACAGAAGCCAAAAATAGAAATGAAACGATCTAGGGAAGATCTGTGGAGGAGCCTCTTGTCTAATGGAGTGAATTCTTGGGACTTACATGAGAGACCTACAAGGTTCTTGAGAATTTTATACCAGGAGAAACAGTGGAACTTGGACTGAAAGGGACAGAGAGGATGAAATGAAAGAAGATTACATGACTCCCAAAATTCTACAGGCAAGAAACAGGCTGATAAAACTAGCCTTGAAACAGCTGCTATCTTTCAAGAAAAAAGAAAAATGACTCAGGAGGCAGATCTGTGGGCCCGGAGAGCTGAGCCTTGAGCTACAGAGTATTATTCCTAGGCCTTGAAACTTACTGGAGTTTGTCCAACTTAATTTTGAAATTACTTGGGACTGGTGATTCCTTTATCTCTTCTTTTTCTCTCTTTTTGTACACGAATATCTATAACTGTTACCTTATGCCAGTAGCACCATTCTATTTGGGGAGCAGAGAGCTTACAGGTCCACAGATGGAGAGAAACTTCACTAGATTATACTGAGTGTCATCCAATACCTAACAAACACAGACAATTTCAGTGGTGAGGCTTGAGACTTTTGAGCTGATGAGATTTTGGACTTTGAGTAGATACTTTAATGGGCTGAGACTTTGGGAGAACTTTTTGGAATGAGGTGAATGTATTTTTCATGTAAGACAGACATATTTGGAGGGCAGAGAGGTGACTATGGTGGGTAAAATAAGAGCTCTCATGTCCACATCCTAATCCCCAGAATCTGTGAATTTGTTACACTACATGGCAGGAGGATCTTTGTAGATATAATGAAGTTAAGGATCTTGAGATGGAGAGATTACCCTAGATTATATGTGGGTCCAAATGCAATCACAAGGAAATGTGATTTTTTTTTTAATTAGAGGAAAACAGAAGAGAGAAGCATAGAGAAATTTGACTCTGAACGAATGGTCAGAGAGATGTAATTTTTCTGACTCTGAACGAATGGTCAGAGAGATGTAATTTTTCTGGCTTTGAAGATGGAGGATGGGGATCATGAACCAAGGAATGTGGGAAGCCTCTAGAATGTGGAAAAGGCTAGGAAATGGACTCTCCCATAGAGCCTCCAGAAGGGAACACAACAAACAAACAAGGGGCAAAACTGAGGCAAAGAGTCAAATTCAGAGGTGGTTGTAATCCAAGCAAAAGAGGCTGGAGTCCAGAGTTGCAGTGGGGATGGATTGATAAACATATATGAGGTATTGTGACTGGAACATGGTGATAATACTTCTGGGGGAGAAGAGAGGGGAGAGTCCAGGCTGGCACCCAGATTTTTGGCTTAAGCAACAGGGCAAAGGAACCATTGGCTGTGTGGGCCACACAGGAAGAAGAGCAAGCTTGGGGGCAAGCAGATCATTTCATTTTGGACATATCAAGTTGGTGGTACCTGGGGAACATCCAAGAAGCAGTTGGATAAGTGCTCTGAGGCTCTGGGGAAAACTTAAGTGATAGCTAAAGTCAGTGGAGTGGGTTAGGTGGCCTAAGAAGAACATACGCATTAAGAAGAAAAGGACAAGACAGGACCCGTTGGAGTGGTAAATAAGGGTGTGCAGAGAAAAGAAACCCACAACGGAGCTTGAGAAGGGACACCTATAGAAAAGCAGGAGGAAAACAAGGAGAATATAGCTCATGGAAGCCAGCACTGGGGTTTACCAATGTTGTACCAGAACTGGGAAAGAATCAGATGCAAGAAATAGGGGGGAATATGGAACCAAGACCAGGATTGGGCAGTTCACAGGAGTCTGGAGGAGCTCTGCTCTGGCTTGAGAAGGAAGTATGGGGGTTGGCATTTTCTGCTAGGCATATGACAGCAGCCAGAGTCCAGGGGAGCAAACCTACTTAAGGCTGGGGCTCTGCTTAGAATGGGCAGCTGGTTCCAAGAAGGGCTTTTGGCTCCTCTCACTGTGCTGTGGCTAAGAGACCCGTGCTCCGCTACCCCCACCCCATTCCAGCAGGGAGGAGGGATCATGTTATCTACCCTGTGCTCTGAACTTTCATCCTGTTCCCTGTCTTTACTTACAAAGTTCCTTCTACCTAAAATAAATATCCAAAGCTTGCAGGGCACCGTGCTAAGCACTTCATGGACATCAAGAGGCATTAGTGTTGCCTCTGTTTTACAAACGAGGAAACTGAGTTTCAAAGAGGTGAAGTGACTTGCCCAAGGTCACACAATTAGTTTGTGGTAGAGTCAGGACCCAAGTTTAGCTGAATACAACTTCTAAGCTGTAATTCCCCAGAAGCTGTGATCTCTCCCTCAGTGACTTCCCACCGTGTTTTGTCTTCTCTCTCCATTCCATCTCCCTAGGAACTTTTCTACCTGAGAAAAAGGCTTTTATTCACCTTGTGAAGTTTTCAGCATGGTGTTATGCGTCAGAGAACCACTAGGTGACACCAGAGGACCAGAAC
This sequence comes from Monodon monoceros, assembly GCF_005190385.1. Taxonomy (NCBI): domain Eukaryota; kingdom Metazoa; phylum Chordata; class Mammalia; order Artiodactyla; family Monodontidae; genus Monodon; species Monodon monoceros. Next base: position 148,544,722 of record NW_021703774.1, read on the forward strand.
CCTGATTTTCTGCAGGCCAGGAGTTGGACTCTCCCAGAGAGGGAGGAATGGGTGGGGAAGGGGGCGTGACCTTTTATTCGTGACCCAAGTCCACATCCCCTTCGCGTCAGAATTGCAGAGAAAGGATCAGGGATTGGAAGATTAGAGATTAGAGATCCGAGTATGGTAAACTGGAGTGGCACAGGCCTCAAGTCTAAGAATTCACTAAGAGGAATTTCCCTGGTGGCTCAGTGGTTAAGAATCCACCTGACGATGCAGGGGACACGGGTTCGAGCCCTGGTCCAGGAAGATCCTACATGCCGCGGAGAAACTAAGCCCGTGCGCCACAACAACTGAGCCTGCGCTCTAGAGCCCGTGAGCCACAACTACTGAAGCCCGAGTGCCACAAATACTGGAGCCCGCACGCCTAGAGCCGGTGCTCCCAACGACAGAAGCCACCGCAATGAGAAGCCCGCGCACCGCAACGAAGAGTAGCCCCTGCTCTCTGCAACTAGAGAAAGCCCTCGCTTAGCAACGAAGACCCAACGCAGCCAAAAATAAATACACAAATTAATTAATTAACTAATTTAAAAAAAGAAGGGCTAGGAGCAGCAAAATAAAAGCGATGGCAGGCTTGTGGCGGGGCTGGATTTCATTCCACTCCCTGCTCTGTCATCCACTTTTGTGCAGAGCTCAAATTGCACAGCCATACACGGTGATCTTAGTGGAAAAGGAAGGAAATGCATGTTACTGGTACCTACCATAACCAGAAACAGGGGAAACCCAGCTGAGCATCCTTGGGGAAATCACTTCATTCCTCTAAGCCTGTCTTCTTTTCATAAAATGGGAATAATCAAGGGACCCACCTCATCGAGGGGTTGTGAGGACTTAACCAAATGCACATAACACACTAGTAAAATATTTGTCATCTAGCAAGTGCTCAATATGTATTATTATAAATATATAATTATATTATAATAATACAAATATATAAATGATAAATGTTCCTAATAAATAGTAGTTTTTAGCTATGCTTTTTATGATTTTGTCACTTAATTCCTCACACTATAGGCCTGACACATAGTAAGTAGGTCCGTGGGAAATAATAGTGGAAAAAAGTTTTTTAAATGAATTTCAGTCATGTGCTTTTGGCTAATCCAGGTTGTAGAGGCTGGGAAGACTTTCTGGAGGGGGTAGTCTTTAAGGATCAGCTAAGGATAACCACACCCTCTGTAGTACACAGAACAGTGCCCGGGTATAGAAAAAAATGTGCAGCGAATATTTTAGAAAGAAGGAATGGAAAGAAGATGAGTGGAGGGAAGGAAATGAGGGAGGAAGAGCAAAAAGAAAGAAAAGATCTAGGAAATTTTTTGGTTGAGCTAAGCATATCTGAGAAGGAACTACAAATAAGATCCCTAGCAAAATCCTTGTTAGAGAGTTGACATCAATATACCCTTGGCCCCCATAGTCCTCCAAGTTTCCTATAACACAGGCTACAGCATGCTTCTTTTTTATCTGAACCCCCCACCCCCAAGTGTGAGCTCTGTGAAGCATCTACCTTGTTCAAAGTTATACCTACCCAGTATAAAGCAGGTGTTCACTAAATGGTTGTTAAATGCCTAAATTTGGCTGAGTTCCAGTTCTGGTAACAGTGGAGGAAGTTGTCAAAATATTCAACAAAAAAACTGAATTATGGAACAGGAAAGTGACCAAAAGCAGGCATAAACTGAAGGAGGATTCAGCATTTAAAATAAGGGAGCCACGCTAGATGTGGATTTTCTGCCAAAGGTATTTCTCAATTTTCACAGCACGGGGAAACTAAAATTCAAATAGAAATCCAGAATCCTATCGGTTTGATGAATCAGAGGACAGAGTTCAGAGCTGCCACAGTGACTAAAAATTTAGGGGAAAACCCCAGAAACAAAAGAGCCAAAAGGAGGGATGGCCAAAAATTTGTACATAAACTGCCTTCTAATCCTTGGCTAACTTCTGAATTGCACATGCACAGACAAGACTCCAAGTACCCCACGGAGAAATCCATAATGAAGGATGAGAGAACTGAGCAAAGATTTTAGCTGCTGTCCACTGCAAGAAAGACAGTTTGGAGTTTAAATTATGCTAGGTTAGAAATGCTTGGTAAATACCCAGGATTCTATTAAAATCCCAGAAAGACCACAGCTTAGGAAAAACCTCTATATCCTATAACTAAGAGATATATCCTAGATCTAGGAGCAGAACCAAAAGTAGACTTACCCCAACAAAAAGCTAACATCCGTAGGTTCAGGATGATCCACCAGTAAGTTAACTGTTGGCTGAAAAATATTTTGACAGTCTGACACTCTTCAGAGGAATATTACAAAATTCAGAGTCTCTATAGCACATCATTCATGTCCAGTATATATATATATATATATATATATATATATATATATACATATATATATATATATACACCAAGAAAATGTGATTCATAGTCAAATAGAAAAATAAGTCAATAGAAACAGAGCCATACAGAAATAGAGACACAGAGGTACAGAACAAACATATGGACACCAAGGGGGGAAAGTGGCAGGGGTGGGTGGTGGGATGAACTGGGAGATTAGGATTGACACATATACACTAATATGTATAAAATAGAAAACTAAGAAGAAGCTGCTCTATAAAAAATAAATAAAATTCAAAAAGAAAGAGAAAGAAACAGAGCTATAGACAATCCAGATATTGGAATTAGCACCCAAGGACTTTAAAATAACCATGAAAATATACGTTTAATAGTCTACAAGAAAAGATGGATTTTATATTAGGTAAAAAAATGAGGAAGTTCAGGAGAGACTTGGAAACAGTAGAAAAGAACCAAATGGAAAGCCTAGAAATGAAAAATACAATATCTGAAATTTTAAAATGCATTGGATGTATTAATAGCAGATTTGACACAACTAAAGAAATAATCCATACATGTAAGACAAGATAATAGGAATCAAGCAGCCTGAATCATAGAGAAAAATAAAAGATTGGGAAAAAATAATCACAAATTTCATGACCTATGGGACACTATTGAAGGGTCCAATATATGTATAATTAGAGTTCCAGAAAGATTAGAGAGAGATTATGAGAAATAAGAAATTTTTGAGGAAATATTGCTAGCAAATTTCTAAATTTAATTTAAAAAAAAGTAGCAATCTATATATACAGGAAGCTCAGAAACACAAAGTATGATAAGTACAAATCAAACCACATCAGAATACATAATAGTCAAACTATTGAAAACTTAAAAATAAAGAAATAACTTAAAAGTGGCCAGAGATTTTCAAAAAACATATCACATACAGGGAAACAACTATAAAAATGACAACTGAGTAGTCACTAGAAACAGTGGATCCCAGATGACACTGGAACAATCTTTAAAGTGCTAAAACAAAACAAACAAAAAGACCCCTGCAAATCTAGAATTCAAGGTCCAATGAAAATATATTTCAAAAATGAAGACAAAATGAAGAAATTTCAGTTAGATTGAAGTTGAATTTGTCACCAAAGACCCAAATGTGTGAAATGATGTAGAAGGGACTTCAGCTTGAATGGAAATTATACAAAATGTCACTTTGGATTTACACAAAAGAAGGAAGAGCACTGGAAATGGTAAATATGTTGATAAACATGAAGTATATTATTTTTTACTTTCTAAATCCTTTAAAAGTCAGCGGGGGCTTCCTTGGTGGCACAGTGGTTAAGAATCTGCCTGCCAATGCAGGGGACATGGGTTTGAGCCCTGGTCTGGGAAGATCCCACATGCTGCGGAGCAACAAAGCCCGTGAGCCACAACTACTGAGCCCACGTGCCGCAACTACTGAAACCTGTGCGCCTAGAGTCCATGCGCTGCAACAAGAGAAGCCACCATGGTGAGAAGCCCACACACCGCAACAACGAGTAGCCCCTGCTCGCTGCAACTAGAGAAAAGCCCACATGCAGCAAGGAAGAACCAATACAGCCAATAAATAAATAAATAAATTTATTTTTTAAAAAAAGTCAGTGGACTTTTGGAGAGTGATGTCAGCAAGATGGTGCAATAGGAAGTCCAGACCTTGCTTCCCAACAAAGATACAGACTTAACAACAATATACAGTTCAGAATGCCTTTATGAGAACTCAAGAAACCAGTTAAGAAGTCACAGTACCCCAGGCAAATGCAAAGCCAAGAACAGCCATGTTGAAACAGTAATAGAAGATAGTACCTAAACTATTTGTGGAATTTAATTCTAAAAATACAAACGTTATAGGTTCTTATGAAGATAAAATATTTTTATTTCTCTTGGAAAAAAGGTCAATGGACTTCTTAAAGCAAAAAATAATAACAACATATTGTGGGGTTTATAACATATGTAGAAGTAAAATATACAACAAAAACAGTACAATGAACAGGACGGGTGGCAATGAAATTATACTGCCGTAAGGTTCTTACATTATACATGAGGTGGTATAATATTACTTCTAAGTAGACTGTGATAAGATAGAGGAGCATATTGTAAATCCCCACAGTAATCACTAATAAAAGAATACAAAGAGATATCATTAAGATGCCAGTAGAGGGGTTTCCCTGGTGGCTCAGTGGTTAAGAAGCCGCCTGCCAATGCAGGGGACATGGGTTCGAGCCCTGGTCTGGGAGGATCCCACATGCCGCGGAGCAACTAAGTAGTTGTGCCCGTGCGCCACAACTACTGAACCTGCGCTCTAGAGCCTGTGAGCCACAGCTACTGAGCCGGTGCGCCTAGAGCCCGTGCTCCACAACAAGAGAAGCTACCACAATGAGAAGCCCACGCACCACAATGAAGAGTAGCCCCCGCTCACGGCAAACCCACACGCAACAACAAAGACCCAACACAACCAAAAATAAAAAATAAATAAAAATTAAAAAAAAATAAATAAAATGCCAGTAGAGGAGATAAAATAAAATGCTAAAATATACTCAATTATACCAAAAGAAGACAGGAAAGAAGGGACCAAGAAACAAGAGAGAAGATAAAAGAAAATAACAAGTTGATAAAATTAAACCCAATCATGTCTATAATTACTTTAAATGTAGGTGGGCCACTCTAATTAAAAGGCAAAGATTATCAGGCTGGAAAACAAATTAAGACCCAACTATATACTGTTTACAAGAGGTGAAATGTAAATATAAAGACGCAAAAGGTTTAAAGTAAAATGATGAAATAAGATGTCATGCAGGGGCTTCCCTGGTGGTGAAGTGGTTAAGAATCTGCCTGCCGATGCAGGGGACATAGGTTCGATCCCTGGTCCGGGAAGATCCCACATACCGCGGGGTAACTAAGCCCATGTGCCACAACCACTGAGCCTGTGCTCCAGAGCCCACAAGGCACAACTACTGAGCCCACGTGCCGCAACTACTGAAGCCCACGTGCCTACAGCCTGTGCTCCACGACAAGAGAAGCCACCACAATGAGAAGCCTGTGCACCGCAATGAAGAGTAGCTCCCACTTGCTGCAACTAGAGAAAGCCCACACGCAGCAATGAAGACCCAAAGCAGCCCAAAAAAAAAAAAAAAAATGGTGTCATGCAAACTCTAAACACATGAAAGCTGGAGTGACTATATTAATATCACACAAAATAGCCTTCAAGATGAGGAGTATTACCAAAGATAAAGTGGGTAATTTTATAATGATAAACAGATTAATTAATCAAGAATACATAACAATCCTAAATATCAACACACTTAATAGCAGAACTACAAAATACACAAAACAAAAATTGACAAAATGAAATTGAAAATTAGACAAATCCGCAATTGTAGCAGGAGATTTTAACACCTCTTTTAAAATAATTGATAGAATTTATAGACCAACAAAAATGAGGAAGGATATAGAAAATTTGAACAACACTACCAGTCAACTTTGCCTAACTGGCACTTATAAAATCTTGAAAGCAGCAGTTGAAAAAACACTTACATTACCTCAAGGGAGGAAAAAGCAATGTTGAATGCCGATTTCTCACCAGAAACCATGAAGTCCAGAAGGAAGTGGCACACTTTTCAAGTGCTGAAAGAAAAGACTATCAACCCAAAATCAGTGAAAATAAACTTCAATAATGAAGGATAGGGCTTCCCTGGTGGCGCAGTGGTTGGGAGTCCGCCTGCCGATGCAGGGGACACGGGCTCGTGCCCCGGTCCGGGAAGATCCCACATGCCGTGGAGCGGCTGGGCCCGTGAGCCATGGCCGCTGAGCCTGTGCGTCTGGAGCCTGTGCTCCGCAGCGCGAGAGGCCACAGCAGTGAGAGGCCCGCGTACCGCAAAAAAAAAAAAAAAATCAGGTAATGAAATGTTAGCAAGGATGAGGAGAAATTGGAACCCTCATACACTGCTAATAGGAATGTAAAATGGTACTGCTGATTTGGAAACAGCCTGGCAGTTCCTTGAACTGGGAAGCCCCAGAATTTCTTTTTTTTTTTTGCGTTACGTGGGCCTCTCACTGTTGTGGCCTCTCCCGTTGCGGGGCACAGGCTCCGGACACGTAGGCTCAGCGGCCATGGCTCACGGGCCCAGCCGCTCTGCGGCATGTGGGATCTTCCTGGACCGGGGCACGAACCTGCATTCCCTGCATCGGCAGGCGGACTCTCAACCACTGCGCCACCAGGGAAGACCCAGAATTTCTTTTTTTACTTTCTAAATTCTTTAAAAGTTAGTGGGGGCTTCCTTGCCGCTCCGCGGCATGTGGGATCCTCCCGGACCGGGGCACGAACCCGTGTCCCCTGCATCGGCAGGCGGACTCTCAACCACTGCGCCACCAGGGAAGCCCTCATTACCTGATTTTTTATTATAGCCGCCCCAGTGGGTGTGAAGTGCTACCTCATTGTGGTTTTGATGTGCATTCTCCTCATGACTAATGATGCTGCATCCAGGCTCTGTGCATCCTTTGGGAGAGATGAGGCTGGTAGGGTGTGATGTCAATGTTTCCTTCTGATCAACGTTTCCTTCCTGGCTTCTTGGGCCACCATTTTCAGGTTTATTCTTGCAGAGGTAATTACTATGGTAGGTGGAAAGACAAGAGCAGACATGTGAGTTTCTTTTTTTGGCATTTTGAGGTGATCTTAAACTTTTCTTCTTTAATAATGTGGTGAATTACATTAGCAGATTTTCTAATTTTAAACTCGGTATAAAACTAACTTGGAATTTATAGACTAAGTTGACATCTTTGCAACGTTGAGACTTCCTCTCCAGGAATGTGGATATATGACTCTCCATTTATTCCCTGTTCCTTAACAGCTATATGAGATTGGCTGGACCCTCTGATCCATGTCTTGTGTCTAAGATTTCTCCTGATCAGCTCCTGCTTTGAGCTTAAGCTTCCACTGGATTGGTTCAGTTTATAAGCCCGAGTATGCTAGGTTGTACTTTCCAAAGATGGCTGCACCAATATATGTCCCGTCCTCCATGCTCTTCTTCTTCCTTTTTCTTTTTTTTGGGGGGGGTTGTTTTGTTTTGTTTTTTTGGCTGTTGTTGGCTTAAACAACAGAAGTTTATTTTCTCACAATTCTGGAGGCTGGTAGTTCAAGATCAAGGTGCTGGCAGGGTTGGTTTCTCCTGAGACCTCTCTCCCTGTCTTACAAGTGGCTGCCTTGTCGCTGTGATTTCACACGGTCTTTCTTTTATGCATGTGCATTCCTCATGTCTCTGCTTCTTCCTACTGGTCTTGGAGGGTCTCCTGGGGAGGTGGGAGGGGGGCCCTCTCTTGGGACATAAAAGCTGGTGGCGAACATACCTGGGAGTACTCACCCGAAGGCTGACATCTTGTTTGGGCCCCCATGCTCTTCTTGAAATGTGACATTGACACTCATCCATCAAGAGTTGAGGGTCTCTGTTCCTTCCCCTTGAAACTGGGCAAACCTTTGTAATTGCCTGCACCAAAAGAATGTGGTGAAGTTGACCCTGTGTGATTTCCGAGCCTGGGTCCTGGGAGGCAATTCTGCTTTAGTCTGGTGTTGTCCTGCTCTCACTGAGCTGCTGTGTAAGAAGTTCAGCTACCTAGAAGCTGCCATGTGGGAGATACTTGTGGCAAGCTCACAAAGGGATCAAGGAGAGAGCTGCCCAAGAAATTCCATTTGTTCCAGCCTATTGGAGGCTTCCCAGTACGGACACCAGACACATGAGAGAAGAAGCCTCCTGCTGACCCCCACTCCAGTCACCATATGACTGCAAACTTATAATAGACCTCAAGTCAGAACCAATCAGCAGAGCCATTCTTGAATTCCCAATCCAAGAAATGGTTGTTTTAAGCCACTCAGTTTTCAGATGGTTTGTTATGCTGCAATAAACAATGAATACACTCATGTGTCCAAATGTGAAGCTCATTCCCTTTTCACAAACACACAAAAAAACAACACTTACTCCTCGGAGGCTTTTGTGTGTTTAGTCTACAAAGAGAGGAAGAAATAAACGACATAAAACCAACAACTTTGGACATCCCATTTCTTAGACGTCCTTTACAAATAGTACCGCACACCCAGGCCCTGCCCATCAGCCCTCTCTCACCTCCTCCTCCTCTCATCTTACTTCCTACAAACTCCAAATCCTTCTTCACTCTGTTAGGCAGTGCAATTAAGTTCTCTCAAGCCCTTTCTCCCAAACTCAGCTCCAGGAACCCCTTTCAAAGCTCAAGGCCCTTTGCCAACATGCCCAATGGAGCTGAAATTTCCCAGGTTCCAGAGAGTATTCTTCACTATTTTAGCTGACCTGCTTGTGGTTGTTTTCCCCACATTGGGTGCAGGACTGGTACACAGAGAGTCCTCAATAAGTCATAATGAAAGCAGAAATGTATCAAGCACCTACTATGTGCTGCTTGCTAGGGTAAGGACATCATATGCATCATGCCGTTCAGTCTTCACAAAAACCCTGTAAGATAGGGACTATTATTATTTCTTTTTACAGATGAGCAAACTGAGACTTCATATGGTTTTAGGTCCTGTGGTCATACTCAGTGACAGAGTCAGATTCCAAAGCGCTCTACCAACATTGCTTAAGTGAATGAAAGGGAAGGTAAGAAACTCTGGAGAGAGGCTATACTTGACAGGTTGGTTTTGGAAACTCTGGTATATAAGGTGATGGTTGTTTCCATGATCATGGAGGAGATCACTTGGAGGGAGAGAGCTGGCCAATCCTACAGACTCTGGTGCTTAAGGGAGCTGCAGAGAAGAAAAAGCAATAGAAGAAGGGCTGGATGGTGGACAGCTGGACAGGGAAGACTTCAAGAATGGAATGGCCAAGGCAGACCCAGGTGCCAATAGCTTCATGACCGGAGGACTGAAGAGGGGTTAAGCCTCACTGGTGACCTCCAGCAGGGGCAGAAGCAGGGAGATGAGAGGAAGATGAGGAAGTTTAGAAGTGCTAGTGAAGCCAGAGGGAGGAGGCGGAGTGGGTATTCACAGGATGGCTGATCCAGGAAGGGTATGTTTTAATACGGAAGAGGCCTGATTGATTGTATGTGGAGAGGGACGAGGTGGGTGGGGAGGGGCAGAGCCTGCTCCAAGGTCTGCAGAACCTGAGGCACCCTGGGCCTGGGCCCTGGCGTAGAGCACCCAGGCCGGCGCTCGCAGGCAGAAGTGGCAGAAGAAATGGCTCAGGGGATGGGACGCGGACTGTGGGTCGGGGGAAGGGGCTGGGTCCTGGAGATCAGGCTGGACAGGGACCTGGGAAGGCCCTCTTCCTCCTCAGAGAGAAACGGAGGCTTGGTCCCCGTCCCGCACCCTGGCGGCTCTTTGGATTACCCGGCCGATGCCTCGGGGAAGCCCGAGGCGAGGATGGAGGGTGGGCGCTGGCGGCTAGACGGAGCGGGGCGGAGCTGGGCCGACGGCGCCGGCCTCCCTCCCCGGGTCCTCTCAGGTGACAGACCCCCGCGGGTGCCCGCCCCGCCCCGCCGCATATTCAGGAGGCCGGACCCGCCCCGTCCGAGAGCAGCTAGCGCGGCCGCACCGGAGCCTCAGCGGTCGGTGCGTGCGTGGAGCCGGCACCCATCCTCCTCGAGTCCGCCGCCCGCCATGGCCCCTGCGGCCGCCCGCCGCAGCCTCCTTGTTCTCCTGCAGGTGCTCGGGCTCGCCGTGGCGCAGATCGTAAGTCCCGCGCCGGGGTCCGGAGTGCGGGGTCTGGGTCCGGGGTTCAGGATCCCGCGGTGTAGTCAAGGGCTCCCTCTGCCTGACCTCCACCCTCTGCTGACACTCCCTAGCGCGAGGGGCAGCTTCAGGCAGTCCCGCGGCGCACGTCCCCTTAGGAGGGGCACAAACGGGGGGCGTCTCGGCACAGTGAAAGGAGGTGGATGAGCCGGGGAGCCAGAGGGACCCTGTCCCGAGATGCTCGGCCCTGCCTGGGACGGGCAGCGTGCGGCGAGAGCTGGCGCCGGGTCCTGGCAGCCCGGAGAGCCCAGGTGGCGGGGGACACAATGGTGCCCATTCACGGGGCTCCGGATTCTCCGCCCCCGCCGCCTCCCAGGGGGCGCCGGCTCCAGCCAGACGCCGCTCTCGCTGGCTGCTGCCTCTCTGCCGGGCTCGCGCGCTCGCGTCTCACTTTCGAGGGCTGGCTGGGGGGAGGGGGGCCTAACGGGACGCGGGCGCGGAGGGGCAGGGCCCGGGCGCCAGCCTGGCACTTCTCGGCCTGGGGAGGGCGCGGGCACCTGGCAGGCGGGGGACCCCCACCCGAGTCGGGGGTGTCCCCGTAAGAGAGCCACCTCAGGGAGGACGGAGGAGCGGTGCTGCGAGAGGGGTGCTCTGAGTTAGGAGGAGAGAACAGGCTTCCCTTCCCTGGGTTCCCTCACGCCCCGTCTCTCTGCGCCTCCCCAGCTGTCCCGTCGGACTTTATCCGCACCGGGGGGAGAGGAAGGGGTACCTACTCACCTTCAGTATCTGTTGTTCACCTAAAAATAATGCGAGCAGCCGTCCATTGAGGACCAAGCGTCTCTAGGCACCATCTTCCTTACCATCGGTTATTTATTTGAGCCATCAGCATCTCCATCTGTTCCCACCCACGACAGCGCAAGGGCAACATGGTACAGTGGAAGGAGGTGGGCAGACCTAGGACGGAATTCTGGCTCCACCGCTTACTTCCGGTGATCACGGACCCCTTCATCTCTCTGAGCCTGTTTCCTCAACTGCAAACTGGGGCTTGTTAGTTTCGGCCTCACAGTTCTAAGCATTCAAGAAGATAATATATGTAATGGTACACAGTATCTGGTACACAGTGGGTTCTCAATAAACGGGGAGTTTGCGGCTCCCTGAGGAGCTCCCTTTCCTTAGGGAGGGGTGCACTCCTGGATGCCCAGTTCCCTGCACTATCTGAGGCCTGCACCCCTGTATGTGTTTTCAGAGAGGTCCACCAGGAGAGCGGGGGCCCCCGGGGCCACCGGGGCCCCCGGGGCCACCGGGAGTGCCTGGAGCCGACGGAATCGACGTGAGTCTCTAACCTGGGAAGGGAGGGAGAGAGGCGGCGGACAAAGGGGAACTTTGTGAGCCCTGGGAGTGGGGGGCGGGGGGCGGGGCGGTGAAGTTGACTCCTGGAGATGCAGTGCCCCCTGTTGCCAGTAGGCGGCGCCAGCCTGCACCACAAGGAGACCGTTTGTTCTACAAAAACCTCAAACCAGTCCCGAGAGGCAGAGCCCCTTATAGCCGCCGGCGGACAAGGAGCTGCTGTTCGGTCTGCCCGCCACAGCTCACAGCGATTCCTTATCCCTCGCCCCCTCCTCCCTTCTTTTTTCGGGTGGGAGACGCCCTCCCTCCTCTCCCTGCCCCCTGGCACGTCTGGATGCTTCTTCAGGGTAGCTTGGGAGCCTTGGCCAGACCGCTGACCAGCTAGGGCCAGACTCCGGTCTCTTCCCTTTGCATTTTTCTCCCCGATTTTAGCTGGTCTCGTTCCCTGCTCTCCCTACCACAGTGAGGGTTAAATAGCTCATTCTGGATGCTCCCCCAGGAGGTCAGCCCCATGTTTACCCATCTCGACAGCCTTCTATTCAACCTGGTGCCCTACCCTCCAAACACAGGGTGAAGGGTCCCTGCCAGGCTCTCTGGCCGCCACAGGCTCTGAAATGCCTGGAAGCCTCTCTGGGGCTGGATGTGATTCCACAGCCCATATCTGTCCTCCACCAAGGATCCTTTGTCATAGGGGAAGGAGGTCCTTCTTGCCTGGGTGACAGATTGAATCTGTCCCCTTGGTCCTTGCCCCTGCCCCATCTCGTTTTCCTGACCCTAACCCAGAAGGCCGTCACTGCCCCCTTCACTTACCTCCCCTTCACGTTTTCCTAAAAACCCCACGTTTCTCCCCACACTTGCTCAAATCCAAGAGGCACCTGCTCTCCGAGGTAACTTGGAGCCAACAACCCTGTTCGCAGGTCTCCTAACTGGCCCCTTACCAACACTGGCATGACTAGAACCCACTCGCATGCTGTTATCACCCTCTCCAGCCTGCCTGGGATTGGTGTCAATCCACCTATGGTTTTCTTGAGGGAAAGGGAGCTATTTTCCTAAAAAGCACAAGGCTTGAGAGGACCCAGGACAGAAGAGAGGAGAGTGAGGAGAGGAGCACGTGGGATGGGCCAGCCAGGGCTTGTGTGCCCATCTGGGGGAGCACAAGCCATAGTGTGCTGTCTCAACAACTTGTATCTTGCAGGGTGACAAGGGGCCCCCTGGGAAAGCTGGCCCTCCGGTGAGTACTTTTTCCTCCTTGACCTCTGACCCTTCCAGGTCTTGCCCTCCTGTGTCTAATGTTTGCTCCACTTCTGTTTTCAAGGGACCTAAGGGAGAGCCTGGCAAAGCGGGGCCAGATGGGCCAGCCGGCAAGCCCGGGATTGATGTGAGTACCTACCTGAGCGTCAGGTAAAGCAGGTTAGGGCTCCACCCACTGACTTCCAGAACCCAATTCTGGCATCTTCCCTGATCTGCTATTCAGAGCAAGATGGAGACTCTACAGCTGTGAGCCCCCCTCACCTTCATATGAGATTGTGACCTCACACCCACCCCCAGGAGCATTAAATCACAAGCAAATGGGGGTCCAGAGAGGGGTTCTGCTTATCGGCAGCAGCCAGAATTTAGTCTCACATTTCTGGCCCCCAAGTATCAAACTGAATACTCTGGGCAGAGCTGTCCTTATGCTCCCTCTCCCTTCCTCTCCTTTTCCCTTCCCCACTCCACCCGTCACAGCCGCAGGCACCACTCAGGAGAGGAACGGTATTTGGCTGATAGCACAGAGTTCCCGGGGACCCCAAGGTCACAGGCTCCTGGACACAGCCAGGGGCAATGGGAAGTCTTCTTGTTGGGGCATACATTTGAGTCAGTCACTGAAAGATGGGAGGAAGAGGAGGCCCCCATGAGTTGCCTTTGCCCTGCTGGTGCAAGAGGTGCCCATTAGGGCTGTGACCAGCCACCAGGGCCGTTCCAACTCGTCCACACCCTGCAACGATTACAAAATATATTGCCTTCCACATCGGTTTTCATAGCCACCCAGAGAAGCAAGCATGATTATTAATCCATTTTGCAGATGAGAAAACTAAGGCTCAGAAAATGTTGCCAAGGGCACACATCAAGAAAATGGCTAATCCAGACCTATGTCTATCTAGGTTTTCTAGACTCCTAGACTGGAGGCATGAGGTCTGGGCTGACAAATCTTTGGACGTTGGTTTCTCATCTTTCAAAAGACAATAATCGTCAAGGACTATGGTGGGAACTGGGGGAAGGGAAAGTGAGGTGTAGTCGCCCTTAGGCCTTCATGGAGTGTGGTGGAAGGCAGCCTGGGCCCACCCAGGAGAGACCTCTGGACCCGCCCTGCCCCGTGGGTCAGGGAACAGGTTCGTCCCTCACGGATGTACCTTCTCTTTCTTCGCCAGGGTCTAACTGGAGCCAAGGGGGAGCCTGGTCCCATGGGGATCCCTGGAGTTAAGGTAAGTAGCCTGCTGGGGGCTTAGCACGGGCAGTCTAGCGCCAGAGTTTGGGAGGGGCTTCGGCAGACAGGAGCAGGGACCCAGGAGACCCCAGCCTCTGAGCCTCTCCCATTGCTCTTGCAGGGCCAGCCTGGGCTCCCAGGTCCCCCTGGCCTGCCGGTGAGTATAACTGGCAAGGGCTTTAAAGGACCTTTTGTGGGGAGGGGGACTTGTAAAAGGAGCCATGAACCTAATCTTTTCTTCTGTTCCAGGGCCCTGGCTTCGCTGGACCTCCTGTAAGTCTGCAGGGATGGGGCAGAGTCCCTGGGACTCTCTGGGAAGGAGGGTACAGAGGGCTTCCAGGGGACCGACCAGCATGGGGAGGGGCCAGCATTCTGTGATGGTGCTGGAAATGGGCAGACTTGTCAGAAAACTCTGGGTGTATCCACTGGCTCTGAGATTCTCTGGCCCTTAAAGCCCTAATCTGTCAGTTTCTCTGGTGTTGGTTGCAAAGTGAAAGTGGGGAAGAGGGCTCTGGGTCCCTCTGTGTCAGGACTGGGCTGACCCTCTGAGGCATCCCAGCCACTGATGTCTCTGTCCCTAGGGACCAGCCGGACCTGTTGGCCTCCCTGGTGAGATGGGACTCACGGGCCCCAAGGTGAGCCCCAGCTAGCCCTCTGCTCACCCTGCCTCCTGCCCTCTGCCTTCAAGCTAGCAAGCTGAGTATGTCCCCAGGATTTCCTGAGTCTGCCTCTGGCCACCAGGGAGCTCCTGCAGTTCTGGGGCAGAAACCCCTCCTGCTGAGCCCACCCTGTGGTAGGTCTTCCAGGGAGGCCAAGGGCTGGGGCCATCCCCCCGAAGATCAGGCCTTGATCTCCCCAAGAGCCCAGATCTCAGGAGGTGACCTGGAGGGCAGGGTGGACAGTGCAGTGGCAGGAACTGGAGGAGGGGGCAGGGGTGACCTAGGCAGGACTGGACAAGGGTATGATTTGGGCCCTTCTTGCTTCCAGGGGCATCCTGGACCAGAGGGACCAGCAGGGCCCCCAGGGCCCCCTGGGAAACCGGTAAGTGTCCTCAGACCTCCCACATGGCAGTGTGTGGCTGGGGAAGAAGAGTCCTTGGCGCAAGCCTGGGGTGGGGACAGTTTGCTTCAGGCTCCGTCTCCATACATCTTTTCTCAGGGCCGCCCAGGAACCATTCAGGGTCTGGAAGGCAGCGCGGACTTCCTGGTGAGAGGCCGCGGGGGTTGGGGGGGGCCTGGGGCGGGGCTAATCCGGGGAAGGGGCGGGTCATCTTGAGAGGGGCGGGCAAGGAGATAGGTTCCTTCAGGAGGTAGGGTCAGAGGGCGATGGGGAGGGGCTGCAGCTGAGAGGTGCAGCCAGGTGCGGTGGGAGGGGGGATCGGAGCTGGCAAGATGGGGAAGCACGGCCCAGTTGGCCTGGGGCTGGCCAGTGACCACAGAGCCCTGCGGGATTTCCTTTCCAGTGTCCAACCAACTGTCCAGCGGGCGTGAAAGGGCCCCCGGGGCTGCAGGGAGTGAAGGTGAGCTCCTGGCCCAAGTCTTGGGGGCCGGGGGGTGGGGGGCGTGTGGGGGGGGGACCTACTCTGAGCTCTCTCCTTCCCTGCAGGGGCATCC
>NW_021703774.1:148560243-148648621 GCF_005190385.1 Monodon monoceros
GGGGGGGGGACCTACTCTGAGCTCTCTCCTTCCCTGCAGGGGCATCCTGGCAAGCGCGGGCATCTGGGAGATTCCGGCCGCCAGGGGAAGCCCGTGAGTGTGAGGGCTGAGGGCCCCGGGAGGGTGTGTGTGGAGAGGGGCCTACAGGAGCCTGCCCCCCATCCTTCTCCCTTCCCCTTCCCCTGTGGGTCTCTGGGGATAAAGCCTTGAGCTGGGAGGCAAGAGGCCTAGATTCTAGGTCAATGTGTCCCTGGGCAAGTCCGTTCTCCTTGCTGTGCTTCCATTTCCCCATCCGTCCGTCACATGGGACCGTATGGTTTCTAGGAGGGCTTCCTGTCTGCTTTTGCTGGGAAGAGGATGGTGTCTTTGGTTGTCTGTATATTTGTCTCTCGATCTGCCTGCCTATCTGACTGCTCTTCCTGCCCCTTAGGGTACCAAGGGAGATGTGGGTGCCTCTGGAGAGCAAGGCATCCCTGGACCGCCGGTAAGGAACACTTTCCAAGGGCCCTCCTCACCTCTCCTGGGAGACCTTAGTGGAGTCATTCTCGTGCTCTGGGCTCTAACTTGTGAAAGAGACACCTGCGTCCAGCTGGTGTGTCTCTGGGCGTGGGGGGAGGGAGGCTGAGGCTGACTGTGAGAGGCTGGGGGACAGGAACAAAGGCTGTCAGCCAGAAGACTCACCTGAGGCTCAGGTTCTTCCACTGTCCCTTTTGAGTGACCCTGGCGAGTCTCTCCCATCTCCGAGCATCAGTGACCATCTGTGATAGGGACTCCGTGCCTGCCTCAGAGAGGCACTGAGAAAATTGGGTGGGGGTCAGGGAAGGTGTCACGAAGTGGGCCTTCTAGTTGCCATCGCTGTCATTCTTCTGTCTTGACAGGGTCCCCAGGGCGTCAGGGGCTACCCGGGCATGGCGGGACCCAAAGGAGAGACGGTGAGTGGGTCTGGGGTGTCCTGCAAGAGCTGCTGGAACCAGCCCCCTGGCCTCTGGGGTCCAGCCAGGACTGACCCGCGACCTCTGCTCTCCCCAGGGTCCTCAAGGGTACAAAGGCATGGTGGGCTCCATCGGCGCCGCCGGGTCACCGGTGAGTCTGCTCCTGCTTCCGCCCACACCCACCTCCTCCAGACACAGCTCCTAGGGCTGCGGAGGGCTGCGGCTCCCCCTGAGCCCACATGACTTGCATTTCTGTTTGTCCTTCTTGCCAGGGTGAGGAAGGTCCTCAGGGGCCACCAGGCCGAGCTGGGGAGAAGGGTGATGTGGTGAGTCCTCAGGCACCCCTGTCCAGTCACGGCCCCTGGGGAGAACTGGGTGGACTCAGCTCCACCCAAGGCTCACGTGCGTGCACAAACGTGTGTGTGTGTGCATACGTTATTCTGCGTGTCTGTGCGTGTGGGTGACTGATGTGAGGGAGGAACGTCTGTGCCCAGAGCCCAGCCAGCCCCAGAAGCCCCCTCCTCCAAGCCCAGCCTGTTGCTGATCAAATTCAGACTTTGGGAGAACCGTGTAATGCAGTCCCACGGTCACTGGGGCCAGACAATGAAATTCCAGGGAATCAGTCATGGGGCTAATGGGATTTGGTCCAGATCCCAGTTCTCTTAACTCTCTCTTTTTTTTTTTAAAGTAAAAGACTATCTCTTTTGAGCAGTTCTGAGTTTACAGAAAAATTGAGCAGAAAGTAAAGTTAGGGTTGTTTTTCTTTTTGTTAGTTTTTTTATTGTGCAAGTTTTTTAACAAACGCAAAAGTAGGGAGAATACTATAGTGATCCCTTATGTACCTACCTCCCCAAATTAACCTTTTACCGCTCTCACTTCATCCATCCTCTTCTTCCTTTCTCTCCTTCACTTCATTGCTTTGCTCTGATATTTTCAAGCAAATTCTTAACATTACGTCATGTTACCCACTTCTGAATGTATCTCTTACAAATAAGGCTCTTTCCTCACATAACCACGATATCATTATCCCTCCAACAAAATTATCAATTATTCCTGAACATCATCTAGTCATGAGCTTGTAGTCAGTTTTTCCCAGTGATCTCAAAAATGTCTTTTCAGGGTTCTTGTTCAAAGCAAGACCCAAACCAAGTCCACACATTGTCTTTAGTTGTTGTGTTTCTTCACATCAGTGTCACTCAGGGCCTTGGTGGGTCTCAGGAGTGCTGGCTCCTCCCCTGTCCTGCTCCAGCCCAGCCTGCTTGGTGCTGACCTCTACTCCCTCCCACTAGGTCCAGGGCAAACTCATACAACTAGGCCCCTCTCCTCCAGCCCCTGCACAGCATGGCCTGTGCCACAGGGACCCTGGGACCCGGAGGCCACTCTTCTTAGCTGTTCCCTTCTCTGAACAGCCAGACAGGAGTTCAGCCTCCTGAAGCTGATCTGATCTCTGTCTACTTTGCAGGGCAGCCAAGGTATCCGAGGACCCCAGGGAATAACAGGCCCGAAGGGAGCAACCGTAAGTGGACAGAGGGCGGGGTCCAGGTAGCTCTCCAAGCCCCCAGAGGAGGAGGAGCCTGGGATTCTAGACTGAACTCTGTTGCCGGTGGGCTGTCACCTCTGGAAATGCCCTCTTTCTGCGCCTTAGTTTTTTCACCTGTAAATAGGGTGGTGATGTAGGAGAGGTCCTGGGACACTCATCACCCACACAAGGGAAGGACTGTGGTCCATTCCACGAAATCCCTTCCCACTTCCACTCTCCCACCCCCAATTGGCTAGTGGGGCTTCCCAAGGTGACCTGACCCACACAGGGACACGGGTGGGTGGCCTGACCCTAGGCATCTCCCCATTGTGAGTGTCCCTTCAACTTTCCTCCTGAGCAGGGCCCACCAGGCATTGACGGCAAGGACGGGACCCCAGGCACACCTGGCACGAAGGTAGGAGGGGGGATGGCTGGTGGGATTGGGGCAAGGGTCAGGGCCCTTTCCAGCTGAGGCTCTGAGTCCCATCACACTGAGCCTGGAGGCCTAGGAGCCTGGAATCCTCACACATGTCACGGACACATTCCTGGTTGCCTCGGGGCCTCAGTTTCCCTGCCTCCACTCGGGTGGGAGACTCATCTGTGTCTCTGGTTCTGTCTCTTGCAGGGCAGTGCAGGACAGGTGGGGCGGCCAGGAAACCCGGGCCACCAGGGCCTAGTGGTGAGTATGGGGCGGAGCCACGGGGGCTGCCACACAGCAAGTTGCTTATCCTCCTCCAGGAGGCCAGGCACTCTGTGGCCCACCTCCCCAAGGTGGCGTGAGTGACTGATGAGATGGAAGTCACACAGCCAGGGCTGTGCTCTAGTCCTTGTCCCCACCCAGCTCAGGCCTCCTCACCAAGTCTGACCTGGCTTAGGCTTCGTCATTGGGACAGTTTCTCTGGCCTTCTCTTTGATCATTCCCACCGTCCATGTTGGCTAAGTGGAATCTGACCATTTCCCCGCTAAACACCTTCCGTGCTCCCCCTCCCCTGCTGCCTCCAGGAAAGTCACTCTGTCCAGTCATTCAGTAGAGTTACTGAGGTACAGTAAGTGGCAGGGAAAGTTACGAACAGGACAGCTACACTCCTCGTCGTCACAGCTCATCTTAGCATCTCAGGACCACCATAATCTGACCCCAGCCTATCCCTCTGCCTCGTCAGCCACTGCCCCTCTTCATCCTCTCCCTTCTCAACATGGCCTTGGCTTTTCTGCCTCCACACATTCAAGCCTTTACTGGTCCCTCTGCTTGGAATGCCCTTCCCATCTCTCTGTGCCTTCTCACCGTCAGGCCCACCTCCAGCCCACACCTTCTGGGAACCCCTGTCCCTCCCTGCCAGGGGTACTGAGGCCGAGGCCTGCTAACATGTCCACGTGCAGACTGCGTTCCTGTGTGCACTCACATATGGCCCTCTGCTCCCTATGGACCACAGGCACTTGTAGGCAGGCCCTTCTGTACCCACCTCCTCTCTCACCGGGGATTCGCGGCTAGGCACAGTCAAGTTCACGGCTGGGCCTTCTGCTGTTCAGCTCCCATAAGGCAGGGGAGGAATCCGGGAGGCAAAGCGGTAGGTGCACAGGGCTCCCCCTGCCAGGGGAGAAACTGACATCAGCTTCCTTCTACAGGGTGTGCCCGGCCAGCCTGGGACAAAAGGAGGCCCTGGAGACAAGGTAAGAGGGCAGAGTTGGCTTCATCTGAGCAAGCGAGCCTGGGGGCAGGGACCAGGGATGCGGCTTAAAGACTGCAAGGCCCCGTCCTCAGCCCAAGCTCAGAGACTTGGCCCGGACACGAGTCTCTTGGGCCTAACCACCTCCCTCCTGTCACCTCCCTCCCACCCTCATCCTGGCTAGAGGAGACAGGATGGCATGGCTGCATATCTAGATGAGAAACAGGAAGATCAACGGAGTCCAGAGGACCTCACCAAGAACCCTCTCCTCTCCCCAGCTCATTTGGTTCCAGAGTCTTTTTAAGGTTCCCTGGGCTTCTCCAAGGCCAAGGGCCTGACTGGGCTACACAGACTGACCTCAGAACTCTGTTTTCCTGCAGGGTGAGCCAGGCCGGCAAGGCTTCCCAGGAGTCTCTGGTTCCCCCGGGAAGGAGGTGAGTGTCCCCTCTTCGGACACAAGGCCTCTTGCTTTGCTCCCTTCCCCCGCTCCCCCAGGCCTGAGGACCCTGCACGCATTGTATGGGGCCTGAGTGAGACTGTGAGGTGGAGCCCTAGCCTAGGGGTGCCCTCGGTGCCAGTCGAGGCTCTGCCACTGACGCAGGGCAGCTCTCTTCTCTCTCTGGGCCCCGGTTTCCCTGTGTACAATGCAGAGAGGGTGGGTGGGAGCTGCTTCAGTCCTGGGGTAGGGCCTCTCCAGATGGCCCAGCTGACTGGGGCTGAGAATCCAGCGGGAAGTCATTCATTCATTCGTTCCATAAACGTTCACCAAACATCCGCAACCCGCTGGGCGCTGAGGTAGACGGTCCCCGACTCCCGTGGAGCCCACGGTTTCGTGGGAGAGACAGACGTTAAATTAAACAAGTGATCGCATGATGACTACAGCTGTATTGGGTCCTATGAAGGAAAAGTACAGGGACCAGAAGCTGAGGAGGTGAAGGAAGTCTTCCCGATGAAGCAAATTAGCTGAGCCCCAAGGGTGGGTAGGGGCCGGCCAGGTGCGGAAAGGAGGGATCCTCCAGGCTATGGCTCACCTCTGATTTCTCTGTCCCCCAGGGAGAGCCGGGGCCTCGAGGAGAAATCGGTCCCCCGGGCATCATGGGGCAGAAGGTAAGTGCCTGGCACAGCGGCCCCTCCCTGGGGGCCTCTGCAGCAGCTGGCACTGCTGGACCCAGGATCTGGGTCCTCTCAAGGCTCCAGTGCCTGCCCATCCTGCCCAGCCTGCATGAGGCCTCCCAGTCAGGGCCTCGGTTTGCAGCTCTGAAGTGGAGCCCAGGACCTCCACGGCGGTGACAGCAGGAATGGAGGGCACCCTGACCACAGGGTCGGGGATCTGGCAGGGTGAGGCTGCCCCTGCTGAGAGCCCGGATGTGACCTTCACTTTCCATTTCAGGGTGACCATGGTGAGAGGGGGCCAGTGGGGCAGCCAGGCCCTCAAGGCCGACAGGTAAGTGCAGGGTGGCTGGGATGGGCATGGGGAGCACGTCTGGGCACCTCATCTGACTTATTCCTCTGGTTTCTTTTCTCCTCAGGGCCCCAAGGGGGAACAGGGTCCTCCCGGAATTCCAGGGCCCCAAGGCTTGCCAGGCATCAAGGGAGACAAGGTACCAAATGGGGCTGGAAAATACCAGGGAAAGACGCCTTAAGACTCTGCGGGAGGAGTCGGTGGAGGGCAGTGAGATCCTTGAGCACCGCAAATCTTCGTGGGAAAAGTTCTCCCTGCGGGTCCCAAGGGACCCCGGGGTTGGGGGGCGGGCGGTGAGAGGCAGAGCTGCAGCGGGGCGTGTGGCCAGGAGCCGGGGTTGGGGGGACCCTGTGGACCCAGCCTTCCCTGGATCCGAGCTCACCAAGCCCCGGACTCCCCGCTTTCTCCAGGGCTTCCCAGGGAAGACCGGGCCCCGCGGCGGAGTGGTGAGTGCCAGCATGTCCCCTTCCCCCAACGTCTGGGCATCCCGCGTCGGGGCGGAGGACGCGGGTGTCACAGGCCGGCACAGCCGCCCCGCCCCTGCTCCCACGCCACGCGGGGCCACGGCGGTCTGACTCGGTCTCAATCTGCAGGGCGATCTGGGGGTGGCTGGCCTCCCAGGAGAGAAAGGCGAGAAGGTGAGCCGGCTGCGGGGGGCAGCAGGCGGGCCCTGGGACCCCACAGCCTCGTGACCGCTCTTCCTTGTGCTTGCAGGGCGAGTCTGGCGAGCCGGGGCCCAAGGGACAGGTGAGTTCTGCAGCCGCGACACCACCTTCCCCTCTCCCGCCACCCGCCTTCCCTCAGCGCCGCTGGGGACCAGGACCGCGGCTCCCCAGGCTTCCCTCCCCTCCATCCCATCCTTCCCCAACCCCGAACCCCGCTGCCCCCAGCGCGTGCGTCCTCTGACCCTGGCTCTGCCCCGACCCCACTCGGCAGCAAGGAGTCCGCGGAGAAGCCGGCTATCCGGGCCCCAGCGGGGATGCAGGCGCCCCGGGGGTGCAGGGCTACCCCGGGCCCCCGGGCCCTCGAGGACTGGCTGGAAACCGAGGGTTGCCCGGACAGCCTGGGAGGCAGGGCGTGGCGGTAAGTTGGCCTCCAGGGCAGGAGGCGTCTCTTTGGAAGGACATCTCTTTGGGTTGCTGCTTATCGCCCCAAAGGCTGGGAATTCCCAGAGGAAGCTGGCTTCCCTGAGGCTGGTTCCAAACCTCAGGGTCAGAGAGGATGGGTGTGGGTGCAGGAGGGATTTCAGTCAGATGCTGAAAATACTTCTGGTGAGAAAACGGGAACAGGAGGGGGTCATCGCGCTGCAGCGGTCAGCCCTGGCAGCCAGGGGCTTCTTCCTGAACGACCTCCTCTGCTTTCAGGGCCGAGACGCCAGTGACCAGCACATTGAGGATGTGGTGCTGAAGATGCTGCAGGGTGAGGGGCGGGGGGAAACAACTCCTCCTCACAAGCCAGGGCATCGCCATCCTTCAGGAGCCTCTTCAAGTGGCCTTGCTGGAGAGTCTGGAGTCAGGGGTGGCCATTCCAGCTCTGACCCCTCCAAGGGGCTGGGGACCTTACCTACATCCCTGCCCTCTCAGGACCTTTGACATCCGTACAATAGCCTGAGGAAGGTGGAGGTTAACCCCCAGGCTGTTCTGCGTGCACACGTAGGGACCAGGGGCCAGGGGCCAGGATGCTCTGCCTTCCCCAGTTTTACTGAGCTGACACCCAGCTTACAGACTTCTCTGTCTCCCTCCCTCCCTCCAGAGCAACTGGCAGAGATAGCTGTGAGTGCCAAGCGGGAGGCTCTGGGTGCGACTGGGATGATGGGTCTCCCAGGACCCCCTGGGCCTCCTGGGTACCCAGGCAAACAGGGACCCATTGGGCACCCTGGCCCTCGGGGCATTCCTGGCATCGTGGGAGCTGTGGGTCAGATTGGCAACACCGGGCCCAAGGGTGAGTGCTATTCTGTCTGTGGTGGCCAGAGGATGGGGGTTTGGCCAAGACCAGCCCCTGGGGGCGGGGGGCGGTCCTCAGTTACTGAGTTGATTGCCCTGCCTCCTGTTTTATCTTTCATCATTCCCCTTCCCAGGATGAGGTATAGACACTTGCACCCATTTCTCCCACATGTGACTCCTGGGCTTGCTTTTTCAGTAGCAAATTGATAGAAATGAATGTACTGTTTTACAGATTGGGTTTTTTGGGGGGTTTTGTTTGTTTTAAATTTACTTAGTGGTACTCCATAAACCTCCTTCCACGTCTCTAAAAGTGGGGAGGCAGATTAACAAAATACTCAAGAAGGCAAGCTCGAGTCACAAGACAGGTGTGAGTCCAGACTCTGCCACTTTCTCATTGTGGCTCCTGAACAAGTTACCTGTTTATCTTCCTGGGCCTTAGATTTATCATCTGTAAAATGGGGATATTAATAGCAACAACCTCCTAGTTGTCATGAAGATTACATTTATAGGTAACTTACATAGAGTTGGCATATAGTAAATGCCAACTATTGTGATTATTAGACACTTTCCTGTAAAGAACTCTACCAGCTGTATAGCCTTCCATCCTTTGGACTTGCCTTTATTTAATCAGGTCTGCAGTCATTTCCAACTTTCCCCTATTATAAACTAGCACAAAACAAATAACTGTTGTGTGTGAAATAGAAATTAAGTAGCAAGCCAAGTAGAAAAAAAGCATTTTCCTATTCTGAAAAACTAAGGCTTGATTCTTTCTCTGCAGGAAAACGTGGAGAGAAGGGTGATAGGGGAGAAGTTGGACGAGGGCATCCCGGGATGCCTGGGCCCCCAGGGATCCCAGGTAAGATCTTGGCACTGCCCAGTGGCAGTTGTGTCTCTCAGCTTTGGGATTAATGATCCAGAGACAACTGGGTCTCTTCCATGGAGGCCTCATGCTCAGCCAACTCAGTCCCACACAGCCGATTTTTGATACTTTTGGAGCACCCAGGAGCCTCTGGGCAGGGTCTGGCTGAGAACTGGGCAGCTGGGATTCTGAGGAGTTCCTGGGTTGCACAAAAATCTGCTTCGTGGAGGGAAAGGAAGGGGCATGTGCTCCCCAGCGACACTGATTGGGAGTTGGGAGGAAAGGACAATCAGACACGACTCTCAGAACCTCTGTGTCTGGGGCAGAGTCCCTTCTCTCTGTGGTGTCCTTGGCTTCATTTTCCCCACCTGAAAAGTGAGACAGGAAATCTAAAGCTGAGACAGGAGGAGGCCTTGATGTCTTGACCTTCTCCCTCTCACAGGACTGCCTGGCCGGTCTGGCCAGGCGATCAACGGCAAAGATGGAGATCGAGGGGTCGCAGGGGCCCCAGGAGAGGCAGGCCGACCTGGCCTGCCAGGCCCCATGGGGCTGCCAGGATTCTGTGAGCCTGCGGCCTGCCTTGCAGCCTCAGCCTACACGTCTGCACGCCTCACAGAGCCTGGATCCATCAAGGGGCCATGAGCATCAGGCCAAGATGGAGCCCAGTGGGCATCCTGGGGGAAAAGGACTAGGTGCCCTCTGGGTGGACATGCATCCCATTCCTCTGCCCAGGAAACTAGCTTTCCCGGGACCTCTGTCTGGGACCCAGGAGTCCTGAGGAAAAGGAAATTCTAAAACATGGGGGAAGGGAAGGGAGGACATCAGAGTGAAAAGGTGAGGCTAACAGACAGGGCAAGTGGCACTGGAGAGTGCGAGGTCCAGAGGATGGGGTGGCTTTCCTTCCCGGAGCACCGCTCAGATGTCACCGAAACAAATGTCTCCTTAATTTACACCATCCTCCACTGGACATCTTGTCCTTGGGGCAAGTGGACTGACACCTTTGCTGGTTCCTGATTCCATTTTCACCTCCTGGGCTTACTGGGTGACTGCCCAGAGGTGGCCATCCTTAAGCCAGTCCACTACTTCCTCCCTACCTTCCTCCCATCTGAGTATTTAAACACCCATCTCCCTTCCCTTTCTGGCATCACCTTCTCCCACCAAACCGCTAGATCCGCCCAGGCCTTTCTGTAAATAAAAGCCCCTGACTTGGGTACAAACCAGGTTGCGAGCGTTGGGCTTAATTTCTTGTGGATTAGGGGTGGGCCTCCACGACCTGAGCAGGATGGTCAAGGGCTCCAGAAGGGGAGGGGGGAGGGTGGGGTACCTGCCTCTGGGCACATCCTGAATTATGAGGACGGTACAGCATATTTGAGGAACACCTGTGGGATGAACCTGCAGGTAGAGTTAGGATGGTGACCCTCTGTCTAACTTTGGGCAGATCCTTCCCAGCCTTTGTACAGCTGGGCAAGGACTTGGCCTTGCCTCATTTATTCAGTAGAGCGCACCCAATGTCTTGCCAGGGCCTGACACACAGGAGGTCCTCTGTGAGCTTTGGCACCCACCGTGTGCTGGCCCTGGGGCAGGAGCTGGCAGCCAAGACTGGAAGACCTGGCTCTTGCCTTCCAGGGGCTTCTAGGCCCATGAGAAAAACAGACCTGGACCTGGATGATGAGGGCAGAAGTGACATTCACTCATGCCACTTTCACTGAGGGAACATCTAGGGGAGACTGACTCAGATCTGATGTGTCGGCCTGAGGGCTCCCAGCCTCATAGCCGTGTAGGCCAGCAAGGCCACTCCAAGCAGCAGCAGCAGGAAAGGGCGTGGCAGGTACCTCTGACCCATGCAATGATGGGAGCTTTTGAAATTCAGGGAGTGACCAATCCCTTTGCGCCATTATTGATTTGGGCATTTATTCCCCCAAATGAAGCATTCTGCCAGCTTCCTCCTGGAGACACAGGACTCCGGCCTGAGGTCCCAGCATTTGTGAAGCTTGGTCTCTCTTACACCTCACCCTACACTTGCCTGCAAGTCTCCACTTACGCTGGAGCAGGCTTCTCTTCCTCTGGCCAGCAGCTGCCAAGAACTGCCCTCAGTAGCCTCCCCTGCCCCAATACACACACACACATATACCCTATGGGTGACTTCTCAGCCCCCTTACCTCCATCCAGGGACAGACAGGAAGGAGAAGGCAGGGTAGCCCTAAGGGCCACAGAGGTGGCTTGACCCTCAGAGCTTTGGCAAATCCGAAGTCACAGCATCCCAGGCCCCTCCGAAGGCCCCGCTGCTGCTGTGTCTGCCAGGGGAGCTGCTGGAATGCAGCATCTAGAGCTCAGTGGAGGGGAGAGGGTGAGGGCTACAGGAGGCAGCTGAACCCTGGCCCTGAGCAGCAGGCTCTCAGGCATCTCCTACCTGCTGGGGGAGGGCGCTCCTTCCCCAGGCCATGTCACTTTACTTGTCCCGGTGCCTGAAACTTTGGGCTTAGAGAGCCAGTCTATTCTGTGAGGTTTCCTCATGTGCTGGCCCTGGCCTCTTTCCTTCTCCTTCTCTGTGACTTTCCCTGAGAGTAGTTCCACTGGAAGATCTGAATTACATGATTCACAGATCTTATGCAGAGTTACGCCTCACTCCTTATGACTCAGGCATTTGAAGGAGCCAAAAGGGGGCTGATTCCTAGGAACTAGTGGCTGGTAGCCTTTCTGATACTTCCTGGAGGGTGATTCACTCAGGAAAAACACACGTCCTTACTTTGATCTTACAATTCTCCCAGAAGCCTCTCTGACCTCAGGTCCACGCATGGACCCTGGTACATTCCATTCCAGCCACTCCAGCCCCTGTGCTGCTCCTCAAACATGCTGCGCCAACACACATGCTATTTATGCTCTCTACCTGGAATGTTCTTTTTCAAAATATCACGGACAGCAACCTCACGTCAGGTCTCTACTCAAAAGTGACCTTCTCACCCCTATCCCAATATTGATACCCACCTTGGGTTTTACTATTTCTCCTTAGCACTTATCACTATTCAACATACAACATACAAGCTCCATAACGGCAGAAACTTTGGTCTTGTTTGCCACTCCATTCCCCAGCACGTAAAACAGTGCCTGGTAAAACATAAGTGACTCTGGTTGATAAGACTATATAATTGAAATTTGCTAAGAGGGTAGAACTTAAATGTTTCACCAGAGATATATACATACATACCTCTGTACATAAGAAAAAAGTCATTTGAAAAGAGAAGAGAAAACAAAAGAAAGTTTCAAAAACAAAACCTCAAAACGGTGCCTGGCACATAGCAGGTGCTCAATAAAATAGTTGTTAAGTGAATGAATAATATGTTCAGGGTGCTCAAAGAAGACCCCACCAATCGTCAAACCAGGAAGGAAGGGATTTGGTCTCAGCTTGTGTGTGGCTGAGGCATTTTCCAAGATGACCCAGAGCATCTGGGTTATTCCCTCCACCGCCAGGAATGGGTATCATATGATGGCACCAGGTGGGCTTAGAAGCTGACAAACCCTCGGCCAGGTAAGCACTGGCAAGAGCGGTGGAGCAGCAGTAGACAGGCTAATCCAAAAGATCCTGGTAGGGGCAGAAATTTCCCCAGGATAAATGGTAGGCTTGTATCTTACCTGTAAAGGAAGGCTTCCATTGGTGACAGGACCCATAGCCAGTTGTCCTGGTTAATGGGCCTCTGTCATGCTGTTCATGAGGTTACAACCAACTAAAGTCAAGTGGATGAGAAGAAATGTGTCCTTTGCCCCTTTGCACACCCTCTCTGATAAGCACCTCAAACTCAACTCATCCCAAACTGGTCACTCCCTGCCCCTAACCTGTTCCTTCAGGGTCCCCTATCTCAGTAACTAGTTCTACCATCTACCCAGTACCCAGGCCTGAAACTTGCATCACCTTTAACTCCTTCTGCCTTCACCCCTTATTGCTAATTCATCTCCAACCCTGTCAACCACCTTTTCACTCATTTGTTTAGCAAATATTCATTCATTCTGTGAGCACTGTTGTCTCAAGTAGAATGTTGTGGGATGCATGTGGGATCTAGTTCCCTGACCAGGGATCAAACCTGGGCCTCCTGCCCTTGGGAGTGCAGAATCTTATCTACTGTGTCACCAGGGAAGTCCCTTGTGGAAGTATTGCAAGAGCCTCCCAACTAGTCCCCTGCTTGTACCCTTGCTCCTCAACATAGCAGCCAGTGCTCCTGTTAAAACTTAGACCATGTCACTCCTTGGCCCAAAACCCTCCAATGACGTCCACTGTAGTCTAATAAAAGCCTGAGTTCCTCCAATGGCCTACAAGACCCTGTAAATCTGCTGCATCCCTACCCATCAGACTTTATCTCCCACCATTTCTTCCTAGAACACCCCACCCCAGCCTCTCTGGCCTTCTGGTGTTCCTCAAACAGCAGGCCTGCTCCCACATCAAGGCCTTTACGCTTGCTGTTCGCTCTTCCTGGAATGCTCTTTCCCCAAACACCTGCAGAGATCACCCACTCACTTTCTCCAGGTCTTTGTTCAAACATTACCTTCAGTGACACCTTTTATCAACTCCCCTCCTCCCCCCAACCCACAAACACCTCAGGTCCTCCTTTTTCTCATTTGATACCTGTTTTGTGTATTCTGACCGTCTATTTTCCACACTAGAATGTAAACTCCACGAGGCGGGGATTTTCTATCGTTTACTTACTAACGTGTTCCCTAGCACCTGGAGCAGAGCTTGGTACAGCGCGTGGGCACGGTATTTGCTGACTAAATGACAGATGGAGAAATAAAGGCTCAGTCAAGTTCCCTACCCGAGGTCTTCACAGTAAGTGGTGTGCTGCATTCTAGAGCCCTGCCCTGGATCTCAACCCTAAGTTATACTCCCCTGTTTGTCAATCATCAGGCAGAGAGCCAGAGGGGAGCTCTGACCTGAAGGTACAGGTTATTTGTTAACTGAGATGCCAGCTTCATCCTGCTCGCTGGGTAAGAACAGTCCTGGTTTCACAGGTTTTTAGAACACATGGAGGTGTCTTCCTATCTGTCTCTGGTCATATTGTTTGGGAAACCCTCCTCCCTGGAAACTATCCTGAATAATAAGAGAAGAGCAAGAGGTTTCCCTATCCATATTGTCTGAATAGGGCCATACCATCCCACTATGGATTATTCCTGCTTTTCCACCAAACTGTATATAGCCTGACACAAGAGTTACTTGCTCACATCATCATGATCTTGAATCAGGAGTTTCTGGAAAGAAGTTCTCTGTACTTTTTTTTGTATAGCATCTATGACAGAACTGAAGGCCCTCGAGGTAAGCTTTCTGCTAAGGTAAAGCTTTTCTGCAAATGACGATAGAAAACGCAAAACAGTCAAAACTACATAAAGTATATATGTACAAACGAATCCAAAAGATTGATGACAAAGACCAAGTGGAAGAACGAGTCCTCAGGGAGGGGAAATACCACATAAAGGATTAGGGGTGAGCGTGAGAATATACAGGTCAAGGGCAAGCTGGAACCACCATTGATGCTAAAGTCGTTGATTTAATCCCAGCTCCTATCCTAAACAGAGGTAGGATTTACTAGCAGCTCTCAGACTTCAGCAAAAAGCCAAGTCAGATAAAGGCAGTATGTACACACAAGGACTCTGCCTTAGATTCAGAGATAAACCCTGCTGTGGTCATGCCATTTTATCTGCGGCCTTGACCTACTTCACTCTGCCCCCTGCACACCCACCAAATATTAGGGTGCAGACTGCCACCTCTTTCCCTCCTTGGCTGGCCTCTTTACTCCTTCCCCTGATTGGTCAATACCACAGGAACCTTCCAGTATCCTCTGGCCATCCCTACACCTCCCATAAACTGTAGGTGACCAGGTCAAAACAATCACATATTAAAAAACTAGTTACTGGGACTTCCCTGGTGATCCAGTGGTTAAGACTCTGCGCTTCCACTGCAAGGGCCGCGGGTTCGATCCCTGGTCAGGGAACTAAGATCCTGCATGGCACGGGGTATGCCCCCCCCCCCAAAAAAGCTAGTTACTGCTGCCACATGAAAGGAAGACTAAAGAGGCAGCTGGAGCAGACCAAACAGGCCTAAGACAATGAGAGGTTATGGGAATGGAGAAGGAATGGTTCTGAATGACACTTCTGAGAAAACACCAGCAAGTGGCACTCTGGAGTGGAGCACTGAAGAGGACTCCGGGTGAGGTGCAGTGATGGTCCTGCTGCCACTCGGCACTCAGGCCACTGCTTCGCACTACTCTTCACGTAGTGGGTTGGCCAAAAGGTTCATTCTGTTTCTTCCGTCAGATGGCTCTAGTAGCACTTAGTTGTCTTTAACTTCATTCAAAACAATTTTGTTAGACTGTACGTGACAGCTGTCATATCAGTGTGCATTTAAAAAAAGACTTATCAAAGTTGGTGAATTTTTATGTAGCCATTTTAATATTGAAGATGGAAGAAAAGAGCAACATTTTCAGCATATTATGCTTTATTATTTCAAGATAGGTAAAAATGCAACCGAAATGCAAAAAAAAAAAAATTTGTGCAGTGTATGGAGAAGGTGCCGTGACTGATCGAACGTGTCAAAAGTGGTTTGCGAGGTTTCGTGCTGGAGATTTCTCGGTGGACGAGGCTCCACAGTCGTGTAGACCAGTTGAAGTTGACAGCGATCAAATCGAGACATTAATTGAGAACAATCAATGTTATACCACGCGGGAATAGCGGACATACTCAAAATATCCAAATCAAGTGCTGAAAATCAGCTGCGCCAGCTTGGTTATGCTCATCGCTTTGATGTTTGGGCTCCATATGAGTTAAGCGAAATAAACCTTCTTGATCATATTTCCACATGCGATTCTCTACTTAAATGTAATGAAAAGCTCTATTTTTAAAACAAATTGTGACGGGCGATGAAAAGTGGATACTGTACAAGAACGTGGAATGGAAGAGATCGTGGGGCAAGTGAAATGAACCACCACCAACCACACCAAAGGCTGGTCTTCAGCCAAAGAAGGTGATGTTGTGTATATGGTGGGATTGGAGAGGAGTCCTCTATTAAGAGCTCCTTTCAGAAAACCAAACGATTAATTCCAACAAGTACTGCTCCCAGTTAGACCAACTGAAAGCAGCACTCGATGAGAAAAGTGTACAGAATTAGTCAACAGAAAACGCATAACCTTCCATCAGGATGACACAAGGCCGCGTGTTTCCTTGATGACCAGGCAAAACTGTTATAGCTTGGATGGGAAGTTCTGATTCATCCACCATATTCACCAGACATTGCACCTTCAGATTTCCATTATTTTGGTCTTTACAAAATTCTCTTAATGGAAAAAATTTCAATTCCCTGGAAGACTGTAAAAGGCACCTGGAACAGTTCTTTGCTCAAAAAGATAAAATGTTTTGGGAAGATGGAATTATGAAGTTGCCTGAAAAATGGCAGAAGGTAGTGGAACAAAAGGGCGAATACATTTTTCAATAAAACGTTCTTGGTGAAAATGAGAAATGTGTCTTTTATTTTTACTTAAAAACCGAAGGCACTTTTTGGCCAACCCAGTACTAGCACTTGGTTCCTCTAGGGTAATAAACATATATCTACTAGGTAACAAATGACAGACAAATTTTGTCAAATTAAAGACAAAGTACATCAATATGCATTGGCAATTTTTAATGTTTCACTTGTGCAGAGCTGAAATTTGTATTTAAAGGCACGGAAGGAAGGAAAGGCAGTTATCACAGCATGAATTCACAGATGAAAGATGCTGGATCAAATCATAGCACTGTTCCTCTTTAGCCTTAGGAAAATAAATAATACGGTACTAAACTAGATGTTTATTTTTATTATATTTCCATGTAAAGACATCACCCAAATATCAGCTGAGCAAAAGACTTTCTGGCCAGATACCAAGCACGCACAGTTGATCCCACTTTGGAATAAATGCCCAGAAGGTACACATCACCAGTGGGTGGGAGCTCTAGGCACAAAGTTGGGTCTCATTCAGAAAGTGGACAGAGATTTGAATCAGTCAAACATGCAGCTTCAAAAACTGGAAATCTTTCATGACATTTGTTTTGAAAATAAAACTTGTCTGCATATCAAGAACTATAATTTTCTAAAATGGAATCAGGCCTGATTAAATAGCACTTAAGACTTACTGATAAAAATTAGAAAAATAAAAACGCAAACTTTTCTCTCCTTGAAAGAGATAGAAAATTATATTTTTTCCCTGTAACATCATAAGAGAATCATCAGTATTTCAATCTTACATCTCTTAAAATGTCATTTCTTCTTCTTTCCACATTCTCCCACTTTTAAAATAGCAAAGCCTGTTCAATATGGCAATTTTTGCTAAGTAAAAGGATGTACTATTTATTGAATACAAGAGTATGAGTGAGAAAAAGCTGAATGTTTAGAAAAATACTCGTTTACCCCTAATGGGATCATACCCACCAGGTGGAAAGAAAGAGAAAGACTTTCTTAAAAACAAAAACAAAACCCAGTGATTTAAAACATTCTGTACATAATTCCTAATTTCAAAGCATTATTAGAAACTCCTGATCAGTGTATAGCAAGAGAGGGAACAGAGAAATTTGATAGAACAGGAGAGAGCATATTTCTAACTACTTTCATTTACAAAACATCAGCCTTACCAATTATTAGCTTTCTTCCTTATTTAAAACATTGATTGGCCAGCTTAAATCATAACAGCATGAAAGTAAAAATAAGTCTCAACTTAGGTATGAGCACAGTGACTCAGGACCACTGTTTCTGCCTTACAGAGAGGATTCAGAGGTGTGTTCCCTTTTAAACATATGCCCCCAAACGCCTTATATGCAGGTTCCATATAAGCATGTAAATAAAACAAGTTCTGTATTTTCTCAAGTAATTTTACAAGTTGACGGTAAACTAGATTTTAAAGATAAAACTAAGCCTTTAAAAACATGAAGCCTCAAAATTTCATCCAGTGCTTTCTTTAAGAAGTGGATTATTAAAATCATTTTTGAAATGAGATATTAAATGTATTTAAATCTTGGCTTTTCCATACTTAATAATTTTTCTTCAAAAAAAAAAAAAGTTTAAAAACATCAAGAGCCAAAACATGCTGCCAGGACAGGAATAATCAGAAACGTCTTCAGCTGCAGACCCTGGGCAACTCAGTCTTGTTTTGAATTTTTCAAAGCCTGGAGTCTCTCTAGTAGTGGAGGATGAGAATAATGCCACATAGAGAACAACCAGTCAGAAACAGGGAAACCCAAGTTATCTTTGTTTAGTTTGATTAAAGCAGAATATAAGTCTTTAGCCTTCCCAAGTTTCTTGGCAAATGCATCAGCTTGAAATTCAAATCTGCGGCTTAGGACTGTTAGGCAAAAAGAAAGAACCTGAAAAAGTAAATAAAAGTGTTTAAACCACTGCTCCCCTCTTTGTTGTCACTAAAGGTTTCATGAGCCAAAACTGTAGAGGAAGTTTGGCTCAGGATAAGAGAAACAGCAGGCCAAAAGAAAGATCACTCATATTTAGGGGACCTAGGGTGGGGGAATTATTAAAAATTGAGCCTTTTCCCCCCAAGCCAACAGACCAGAAACAGATATATGTCCAAAGGAATGTCAGTGTTAACAAAGAAATACTAACATTTGAGAGCCTGCCATGTGCTGGGCACTGAATTGATACTTTACATATTCTCCAACAATCCTACAAGGTAATTACCCTTACTCCTGTTTTACAGATGAGGAAGGTGTATCTCAGAGAGGTGAGATACTTGCTTGTAGTCACACTGCTAGAAGGTGGCAGTGCTGAAATTCTTGATGATTCCAAAGCCCATGGACACTACCTTCCTCAGATACAGGTAAGATGTGGTGATTTATATTCAGACTCTTTCTTTTTTAAAAAAATTCTTGCTCACTTATCCACCTTTAAATGATAACTGAGAACATTCTAATATATATATGTGTGTGTACACACACACACACATATATATATATATTATAGCCACTAATGACAATCTCAAAATAGAATTTTCTAAAGTGTTCTGAGCTATGGTAGCTTCATCAGAATAAATGTTCAGTCCCTGAAGGTGACAACTATGAAGAGGACAAATTTCATCCGAAAATATAAATTTTGAGGGAAAAGTAATTTATTTGCATATTGAAGTAAGGTTGAATGACATGATGTCTATTTCTTACCTTAAAATATGTCAGCAATAAAAAAAAAAAAGTTTACTTTTTTTTACTCTGTACCTCTTATTGCCACTAGCAGATATAGAGTTTCAACATAAAGTCTGGGAGTTCCTGATACCTTCTTAGATATGTTCAAAGTTAATATCTGAATTCTACCTGAAATTTCTTTCCACATCTTGAATGTACTTTTTGGGACAGAATCATTAACTAGTATCTATCTATCTATCTATCTATGTATCTATCTATCTATCTATCTCCTGATTTCAAGTGTCCCAGGCTAACTGTTCCTTGAATCTCACTGTAAGACATAAATAGAAACATAAGCAGATACTAACCTATACCTACCTACTCTGCTGTAGGTTTCCAAGCTCTTCTTGATGGGACAATTTCCCCATTTTCTGGGAAAGTATGTCTTTCCTATAATGACCTCTTAAATGCTGACATTAAACATAAGATTTTCTGTTTAAATATTTAGTCTTTTTGAAATGAATCTCCTGGGCTCACCAAGGTTTTTAAAACAGTTGCTAATATCTCACATTTCAAATTACTCTAATACCCCACATTTACTTAGACATTTTTTGAAGTGAACTCAACTACTCAATATAAGGAGACAAAGACAAAAACTGAGAGGCCAAATTAGATGCCCAAAGGAGAACCACTAATGTTACTGGTGCCTTCCTTATAAGAGGACACTTATATTCAGTCAGAATCTAGTAACTTTTACTTAATGAGTTTATCTGATTTCCCAGTCTATGATTGGTTGAAGAAGAAAATTATAAACAGATAATGACCATAACAGAAAGTTACACTGATATTAGCAAGGATTATCAGCCTGTTAGTGAGCAAAGAGATAAGAAAATTAGTTAAGCAAATAAATAAACAAACAAACAGCATAACTGCTTAAAGAGCGAAGCAGTCTGGGGCATTTCATATACATAGCTCAGTGTCCTTAAGGCATTCCTGAATTGTGACTGAAGACAGAAATGACAATTACCACTATAAGGTGTTCTATGACCTCTTTAAAAGTAACAGTCTGTATACAGCATTTTATACTCTCAGCAAAAGGTAAAATAAAAAATTAAAACATTTAGAGTTTAAAGATAATAAATCTCAGTTCTCTGGAAAATGAATGTAGATTCTGAGGACAACGCTATACAAACATGATCTATTCCTCTCCATTTTTCTTTGCTGGTACCTTACACCCCAGCCCACCCCCACCTTTTACAGAGAAAGTTAAAACCTTAACTCTACAACCTGTCCCAAGAAAGAGTTCTTCTGAATGGAGACATCTCGAGATCCCCAATACTATTTCTTGGCTTAATGTGGAAGTCTAATCAATTAGTATCAGGACATGTTGCCATCACTGGATTTATTCATATACAGTCTCATTAATCTATGTCTTATCACATATACGGAGTCCCCCTACTGAGTGGTTCTTAAACTACACTTATCATAAAACACCCAATTCTGATTCAGAGGGTCTGGGGTGGGATGCTAAGGCTATTATGAATCAGGTGGTCAGGGAATACAATCAGAGGAACACTGTCATACAGCCTCCCTTATGCAGTCATACTTACACTCAATTATTATTTGCTTTGTCCCTTCACACACAGAAGGTTTTCACTCAAGCACTGGTGAATATGTGGTCTAGGACATAGCATTCCAATAGTTAATCTCCATCTACCAAGTCTCTAGGTACCTGTTATATCAAGGTTTTCACCACTACAGTCTAATTCTCCACTTTTTTTTTTCCCCTAACAGTATGCAAGCACTTATTTTTTGGGATTGGGTTTTTCTGCTACTTTCTTGTACTAGCTAGTAAATCAAGGGACTAAAACTTTGTTTCATCTGCTTGTTAAAACTATAGCTTTGTTTTGTTTTTTCACTACCCTAAAGGTTCTAGATTTGAAATAGACAAGGGCATATGTGAGATAATTTTAAAGAGTATACGTTACCTCATTGTAAGGTGAAAAAATAAACTGGAAGATGATCAATAGTCCAATTAGAGTGGGTTGGCTGTCATAAAAACCAAATGCAACAAAAAGCTCCTTTCGACCAATTAATACAGCAAACAAGAAAAAACACAGGAAAGAATTCATCTAGAAAGAAGGATACAAAATTTCTGAGTTATTTCTAAGCTGATTTCACTGTGGGATCAGTAGAACAAGACATCATGATGTGATTTTAAGAATGATGTTAATGTAATCACAGAAAATGTTATTTAGGTAGTTTTATAGTTTTACTTTTATTCTAGAAGGAGAGAGGGCCTGAGTTGAGGATATATATACTAATTCATTGTTAGTGGACAAATAATGGTTTAGCTGGATGATTAGGGCCTTGGAAAAAACTAGTGGATGGCTAACAAGAAGATCTGGAAAGGGGTATGTGGTAAAACTTCCAAAATTAGCCCAGAGTATGATAATACTTAGGTCTAACGTGAATGTTCACCAAAAGCGTTCCATGGTAGAGGAGGCCCTCTCAATGATCAGGTGGAGAAGATACCTGCTCTGTGGATGTTAGCCAGGTTCTTTCCTTAGCCACTCTAGGACTTGGTCAAGGGCTCATGAACAGAGTGGCCATGGTGATAGGGATGGAGTCAATGCATTAATCAACAACACAGACATCCCCCCACTGGCTCTTGCTGAGTGTCCAATTTTTCAGAAGAGGCAATCAACCCCGGCCCTGATGAGGTACCTCAGGGACCAGCCCACCACCCTCATGGTAGGCTGATTCTATTGGACCCCTTCCTTCATGAAAGCAGCAGTGATTTTCCTTATTAAACTGAATAACTTACATTAAACTTGGATTTGGACTTATTTAATGTCTTACTCACTGCCATGTATCTGTACAACATAGCTTCCAGCCAAGGAATTCATTTTTATACCTATAGATGTAAGGCAACAGGAAGGTACGTACAGGGGTACACAAGTCTTCCCATATAATCCATCACCCAGAACCAGCTGGCCTTTTAGAAAGGTACAAAGACCCATTTAAGTCTCAGTTGAGGCCATATATGCTCAGAACCAGTCAACAAAACACAGTGCTACTTCACTTAGAGCCTTAAAACTGTGGTCACTCTGTTGGTTTAGTGGTATTAATACCCAGAAGAGGAATATTACAGAAATTATTATCTTCTTTATATTTACTACCTCTTCCAATTTTTTTTTCTATGGGTATATAATGACTTTTTTTTTTTCAGTACTTGGGCCTCTCACTGTTGGGGCCTCTCCCGTTGCGGAGCACAGGCTCCGGATGCGCAGGCTCAGCAGCCATGGCTCACGAGCCCAGCCACTCCAGGGAAGCCCCTATAATGACTTTTTTAAAAGAGAAAAAATGTTCTTTAAAAAGTATTTTAGGGCTTCCCTGGTGGCGCAGTGGTTGAGAGTCCGCCTGCCGATGCAGGGGACACGGGTTCGTGCCCCGGTCCGGGAAGATCCCACATGCCGTGGAGCGGCTGGGCCTGTGAGCCATGGCCGCTGAGCCTGCGCGTCCGGAGCCTGTGCTCCGCAACGGGAGAGGCCGCAACAGTGAGAGGTCCGCGTACTGCAAAAAAAAATAATAATAAAGTATTTTAATACCCAAGTTATCTGGGCTCACTCCTTTTGATCTTCACAGCTCCTTAGCTGAGCGACTCAGGAGGTGGTGACGATGACGATGATGATAACAACAATAAATACTTCTATAGTACTTACCGTATTCCAGGTACTACTCCAAACTCTTTACGTATATTAACTCATTTAGTTCTTACATCAGTCCTATGAGATATCATCACTCAAGGGAATGGAGGCAGAGAGAGGCTCAGGAACTTGCCTGAGGTCACACAGGTAGTAAGTCAGGGAGCCGTGATGTGAAGCCTGGCTACAGAGTCTGTATTAACCTCTCTACTATATGAACTCTCATGCGTGCTATATTTATAATTTGACTATCCTGTCATAAAAAGAGAATTGTCACTCCAAACTTACCTGGCTAATAATGATATTTTTGACTGTGTGTCCCAACTTCCAGTGCCCCAGTTCATGGCCTAGCACAGCAAGTACTTCCTCATTTTTACATCCTTGTTTCTTATTCTGAATCAAAGAACAAATTGAAAATAAATTATCAACAAACTTCAAAAAGTTTATACCTTTTAACCCAGAAAGAGCCCTTCTTAGATTCTAACTTAAGAAAACAATCGGACTTTTGTGCA
The DNA here is from genome assembly GCF_005190385.1 of Monodon monoceros. Lineage (NCBI taxonomy): Eukaryota > Metazoa > Chordata > Mammalia > Artiodactyla > Monodontidae > Monodon > Monodon monoceros. The sequence goes on from NW_021703774.1 coordinate 148,582,973, forward strand.
GAACTGTTCATTCACTTAACAAAACATTCCCTGAACCACTCCACATTAAATACCGGGTTAAGCTTGAACACAGAATCATGAACAAGACAGACGTATTCTGACTTCACGAGTCTACTTTAGATTAGAAAAAATATAAATCTTTATCAATAGGACAATAGTTAAATAAATCACGACACAGTCATGTGACAGCAATATTATAAACCCATTAGAAATTCTGCTTTCAAAGATTATGTTGCAACATGGGAAACTGCTCATGATGGTGCCAAATAACATTTATGTTATACATCCACTAGATGAATATCCACTAGATGTTTTCAAAGATTATGTTCTGACATGGGAAAATGGTTCATTAGGTGAAGAAAGCAGGAAACAAAACTAAAAATATATAGTATGATTCCAATTATGAAAAAATGCGAATGTGTATGTAAAAATACACAAATATAGAAAACAGACTGAAAGTATATCGAAATGTCAACAATAGTTTTTCTATATGGTAGAATTACAGTGATGTTTATTTCATATCTTTCCTATTTTCCAAATTATCTGCTAATAAGGACATGTCACTTATGACCTCCAAAAACACCAGGAAATGCTATTTAAAAAACTGAGACTTCCAAGCTAAGATGGCAGAGGGAACATTCACATATAATTTTATTCCCTCTAAAAACTCCAGTAAAACTACAATCAAGAGTTGTTTTTTTTAAGATATAAACCCACAAGGATAGGGAAAACAGGTGAGGTGGCAAGAGCAACAACATTTTGGAAGCAGGAAAGCAGACAGACAAATGATAATAGACTAGGCAGGCCAAAGGAAGTTACATCATAAGCTAGCAGTGGAGAAAAGAGAACCAGCCTGATTTACACTGGCTGAGAACACTGATTAACGCTGAGAGTCTTTAAAGGGCTCGAGAGCTAACAGTACCAGGTAATCCTGGAACTGGGGAACAGGAGGTGGTGGCTGAAATAAGAATTGAGAGCTGTGTGAGAAATGGTTAAAGCTCCAGATTCCTTCTCCAACTCCACACCAAAAGGCAAGTGCTCCTCCTCGTTCTGGCAAAAGCCTGAAAGCTCATTCTCCCTGGATAGGGCAAAAGAATAGGACACTTCAACTGGGAGTTCGACATAGTTGAGGGCCTGGGTACGCTAGCAACAGACCATGTATTTGCTTACCTAATGGTATGGTACACTGAACACTGAGAACTCCCTCTCCCAAACTAGTCCTCTCCCCATACCTGGCTCCCAGATAACTACCCACCAGGCAAAAGATTAGAAGAGTACTCCCTGGGAACTGACCATTCTACCAGGAAAGACCTGAAGATACTAACAGCAGGTATTCCTCAACTACAAGCACATCCAAGCCAAGCTACAGTGAAGCTCAAATTTGATAAGCCTTATCTACAGGCTCAGAGATTCCAATCAGGTTTTCAGTCCCATTCCTTTACTAAGGAGTACACGAACAAGGATTATCAGGTACACAAGGTAAGTAAGCTGTTAAGATGGAAGACCAGATACAGAAAAAAATGCAGTATGGAAGAAACAGAAATGATAGAAGGAGAAAATTCAGAGATAAGATATTATATTCGTGGAAAAACAGAGGATACTGTAAAAATGGGAAATTCAGAGAAAAGTAAATCTTGGAAATTAAAGCTTAATAGAATGATTGGAAGGACTACCCTGGTGGCACAGTGGTTAAGAATCCGCCTGCCAATGCAAGGGACACGGATTCGAGCCCTAGTCTGGGAAGATTTCACATGCTGTGGAGCAACTAAGCCTGTGCGCCACAACTAATGAGCCTACACTCTACAGCCCGCGAGCCACAACTACTGAAGCCCATGCGCCTAGAGCCCGTGCTCCGCAGCAAGAGAAGCCACCACAATGAGAAGCCCACGCACAGCAAGGAAGACCCAATGCAGCCAAAAATAAATAAATAAATTTATTTAAAAAAGAAAAAGGTTGGGAGATGATGGAATCTCCCAGAAAATAGAAGAAATAAAGAAATGGAAAAGCAGGAGAGAAAAGCTAAGAAAGTTCAATATAAGGAAGCCAACATTCAAATAATAGGAACTCTGAAAAGAGAGAACAAAAAAATGGAGAGGAGAAAATCATCAACAAAACAATTCCAGAAAGTTTCCTAGTACCAAAGAACCTCAGCTTCCAAATTAAAAGGACCCAATGCATACCCAGCACAATGGGTAAAAACAGACCCACTGTGTTGTCCATTTGAAACTAATACAATATTGCAAATCAACTATACTTCAATTTAAAAAAAAGGCTCACACCAAGGCATGTGAAATCTCAGAACACAGAGAAAGGATCCAACAATTTTCTAGAAGCGTAAAAATTAAGGTAACATACTAAGGATAAGTAAACTGAATGATTTCAGACACCTCACCAGCAATGTTGAAATCAAGAAGACGATGGAGAGAGTTCCCTGGTGGCCTAATGGTTAGGATTCCGGGCTTTCACTGTTGCAGCCCAAGTTCTATCCCTGGTAGGGGAACTGAGATCCCACAAGCTGTGTGGCGTGGCCAAAAAATTAATTAATTTTTAAAAATAAAAATAAAGCAATTTAAAAAAAAAGACGATGGAAAAATGCCTTCACAATCTTGAAGAAAAAGTATTTCCAATCTAGAAATCTAAACCCCAGTCAAAGTGACAGAAAAGAATGTGACAGAAAAGTGAAGGCATTTTGATGCCAGGACTCAAAAACTTTACTATGCAGTCTTTCTCAGGAAGGTACTGGATTGAGGATGTTCTTTACCAAAATGAAGGAGTAAATTAAGGAACAAAAAGTCATGGAATACAGAACACAGGAGACCCAATGTAGGAGAGAAGTGAAGGAAATCTCTAATGGTAAAGGGCAACCCCAGAATGACATCTATACACCAGCTAGAGAGGGTAACCCATCCAGATTTGAACAGTGTGACTCGAAAGAAAATCTGTTAAGGGCTGCCATGATCACACTCTCAGTCACCATACCATCTTTTTAACCTGATGAAACTAGTAGAAGATGTACACTATCAAGAGAACACAGCAAATCAACATGCAATCAAGGATGAGCACAAGGGAAGTCCAGTATGAGAGCTGAAGAGCAGGGCTTCAGAGAAACCACCCCAAAGAAAGAAAATAGAGATCTCTTTTGGGGTGTGGCAGGGATGAGGGGGACTAAAACTGATAAGGTTAATGATGCAATTAAACTTGTAGGAAATTATACTGAAAGACAGCAGAAGTTGTGAGAAGAATTAGCAAAAAGATAAAAGGAAAACTAAGCACACTTAAAAAAAAAAGCAATTATTAAGCAAGAGGGAAAAAAGGTAAGGCATGCTCAGCAGTGAATAGGTACAACACTGTTTTACAATAATGTTTACAAAAATGTTTTGATACTGATTAAACCAAGAACTGTAACAGGACTATATTGGAAGAATTGAGGGAAGGGAGGAGCAGAGCGGATGTTAGGACAAGAGCTAAATCCTCATCTACCGTAAGTGAAAGTCAAGAGATAATAGTGTCAGGGACTTCGCTGGCGGCCCAGTGGTTAAGACTCTGCGCTTCCACCGCAGGGGGCGCGGGGTGGATCCCTGGCTGGGGAAACTAAGATGTCACATGCCGTGCGGTGCAGAAAAAAAAAAAAAAAAGAGATAGGGTCAATAAATAATAGTACACATACAATATAGAAAAATGATATGTGTAAATGTCAGAAGAAGCTAAAAGAGTTGCAGTCTGTGGGGAAAGGGCTCTGGCAGCACGTGAGCAGCACAGAGAAGCGAGAAACATGAAACTGCTATATTTTATTATATGCTTTTTTTGTACTCTGAACTTCTAAACAGTATGTTTGTGTTACTTTAATAAAGTAAAATTTAATGTTAAAATTTATTGGAGTTCTGCTTCCCTAACTTTATGATAGCCTCTCAAACCAACATTACAAATATATATGTAAATACACACACACACATATACACACAAAAATATATACATACACATGCATACATTTTGTTTTTCCTTCAACACATATGAAGAATAGGCCAGGAAAGATTAAAAAAGTAACAACAAAGTTGCTAACATTTATTAAACAGTGACTATGTACCAGGTCCTCTGTGCTAAATACTGTATTATAACTCATTTATACATCATAATCACCATATTAGATAAGTACACTTTTAAAGATGAGAAAATCTTTAAATAAGTACACTTTTAAAGATGAGAAAATCTAGACAACTGATGGGAACATACTGTATAGCATAGGGAACTCTACCTAATGCACTGTGGTAACCTAAATGGGAGGGAGGTCCAAAAGGGAGGGGATACCTGTATGTGTATGGCTGATTCATTTTCTTGTGCAGTGGCGGCTAACACAACATTGTAAAGCAATTAATTAATAAAAATTAATTAAAAAAATAAAGATGAGAAAATCTAGGTACAGAGAAATTAACTAATTTTCCTATGGCCACACAGCCAATAAATAGAAAACCTGGGATGTGAAGCCAAGTAGTCTGATGCCAGAGACCTGTGCTTTCAACTTTCACACAGCTATAAATATAAAAGTAAATTATTCAACATTTATCAAATAAACAATTTTTTTAGTCAACAGATATGTAATCATTTGCATATTATTATAGTACTGGTTTTAAAATAACTAAACATAGGGAATTCCCTGGTGGTCCAGTGGTTAGGACTCCATGCTTCCACTGCAGGGGGCACAGGTTCGATCCCTGGTCTGGGAACTAAGTTCCTGCACGCCGCATAAAAATAAATAAATTAAATTAAATAACTAAACCTAAATGGTAGGTGGTCATATGAATGATAAAATATAATATTTTCAAAGCCAAATAAAATTCTCACTGTTTATAAACTTTCCAGATTAAATTTAAATAGTGCCAAGACACAATGAACAATTTAATCTTATACACACACTCTCACATGTGCATACCCACATTCACTCACCAACACACACATACTCTGAAAAACATCTAAAAATGCTTAATAACCGCGATGAAGAGTGGCCCCCGCTTGCCACAACTAGAGAAAGCCCTTGCACAGAAACGAAGACGCAACACAGCAAACATAAATTAATTAATTAATTAACTCCTATCCCCAACATCTTTTAAAAAAAACTGCTTAATAAGGTAAAACAAATATCTTTAAACATACAGTTTAGTTTATTTTAAAGTAAGAAAAAGCCAAAGGTGAGGAGTTGAAATTAACATCCCTTGCATAATCCCATGAAGGGGTATACTCTGAGTCAAAGAGTGAGCCAGAAAAAAAAAAAAATGCTGGTGAAGTAGCCCAACTGTGTCAAGCTCATCTAAAGTGGAAAAAAAAGAAAAGTCTCCATTCAAATTCAAAACCATTATCTGCATGGTCCAGAAAACCCCAAGATGAGATATTAAAGTGCTTCTGGCTTGGTAGCACTGGGGCCAACTGATAGAAGCAAATACAAATCCTCTATTGAGGAATGTACCCTAAACTCGGACGCTTCAAGATTCCTGAAGATGAAGATCATTGACCTATTATGAACTCACAATAAAAATTACCAAATACTTCAGAAAACAAGCCACAATGAGTAAGAGTTAGTAGAAACAATATGGAGCTAGCTACATTAGCTCCTTAAGACTTCAGATACTGGAATTATCAGATACAGAATAAAAAGAAGCATGTTTTATACAAACAAGGGAACTAAAAACATGAGGAAGGAATAAGAGACTACCAGAAATGACTGATTCGAAAAAGAACCAATTAGAACTTTAAAACACAATGGACTGGTTAAAGGAAGAATCCATGAACTGGAGTGTAGAGCTGAAAAATTACAGAATGAAGCTCCAAGAGACAAATATAGAAGAGCAGTTAGCACCCATGGGAGACAGAATGAGATGGTATAACATTCACCTAATTGGAATTCCAGAAAGACAGACTAGGGAGAACGGGAAAGAAGGAATACTTTAGATGATGGCAAAGAGTTTTTTAAACTTCAGGAAAGACATGAGTCCTTAGATTTAGGAACCACAGTATATCCCAAACAGGACTGGGATAAAGAAGTCCATACTTTCACAACACGAAAATCAAAGAGAAATCTTAAGAATAACCAGAAAGAACTAAAAAAAAAAAAAAAAAAAAAAAAAGACAGTAAGCTCAGAGAAGAATTTTTTTTTTTTTTTTGGGCCATGCTGCAGGCAGGATCTTAGTTCCCTGACCAGGGATCGAACCCATGGCCCCTGCAGGGGAAGCACAGAGTCCTAAGCACTGGACCACCAGGGAATTCTCACAGAGCTGACTTTTTCAACAGGAACAAAGGAAATCAGAACAGAATAGAAAAAAATAGATAAACAAATATTAGGATGCTAGGATAAATAGCTGTCAATCTTGAATTGATATCTAGAATGAGAGTGATATAAAAACAAAAACAGGGACAACTTCCCTGGTGGCACAGTGGTTAAGAATCTGCCCTTCAATGCAGGGGACATGGGTTCAAGCCCTGGTCGGGGAAGATCCCACATGCCGCGGAGCAACTAAGCCAGTGCATCACAACTACTGAGCCCGCGCTCTAGGACCTGCGAGCCACAACTACTGAAGCCCACGTACCTAGAGCCTGTGCTCCACAACAAGAGAAGCCACTGCAATGAGAAGGCCGCACACCACAACGGAGAGCAGCCCCCACTCGCCGCAGCTAGAGAAAGCCCGCGCGCAGCAATGAAGACCTAACGCAGACAATAAGTAAGTAAGTAAATAAATAAATAAATAAATAAAACAAAAACAACTTTCCAAAGAAATTTCTAAAGCATATACTCTGGAAGAAGCAAAGTAATTTCTAAAAGGAAGGTGTGAGATGAATATGGAATGGTAAGCAAAGACACCGGTAAGCACATAGGTAAACTTAAATAATGACTGTATAAAATAATAATAATGCTAATTTTAGGGGTAAAAAATAGACAGGATAAAACTAAAATATAATATGAAGGGGGTATAATTAGATCAAAGTGTTTATTTAAGGTTCCTGGATTGTTCAGGAAGCAGTGAAGATACTGTATATGCTAAGATTTTAGGTTATATGGGCATGATTTATTTTTAACAGCAACCATTAAAAGAATAGTCATATATGAACCTTGAAACCTTAATGACAACCCAAATATCATTTTTTAAAAACCTTCAATAAGTTCTAAAAATAAAGCAAGAGGAGGATGTGTGTGTATATGTTTGGGGTGGAGGTGGGGGTGATATGAAAAGGATAGAGGGGAAAAAAGGCATAAAATAATATGGTAAAAATAATTCCAAATATATCAGTAATCACAATATACATGAATAAATAAAGCTTGTCAAAAAAAAAGATAGTGAGTGTTAGATTGGATTTAAAAGCAACCGTAACAACAAAGTCTATCTATGTATGAGATATCTAAAATATAAAAACTGTAAGGTTAAAAGTAAAAGGATGAATGTGATATGGTGATGGTTGCACATTATATACTAAAACCCACTGAACTGTACACTTAACCAAAACATAAAACAGAAGCAATATTGTAACAAATTCAATAAAGATTTTTAAAAAATGGTCCACATCAGGGACTTCCCTGGTAGTGCAGTGGATAAGACTCCATGCTCCCAGTGCAGCAGGCCCGGGTTCAGTCCTTGGTCAGGGAACTGGATGCCACACGCATGCCACAACTAAGAGTTTGCATGCCGCAACTAAGAAGCCCACATGACGCAACTAAGACCTGGAGCAGCCAAAATAAAAAAATTAAAAAGTAAATATTTTTCGGGACTTCCCTGGTGGCTCAGTGGTTAAGAATCCGCCTATCAATGCAGGGACACGGGTTCGAGCCCTGGTCTGGGAAGATCCCACATGCCGCAGAGCAACTAAGCCCCTGCGCCACAACTACTGAGCCTGTGCCCTAGAGCCCACAAGCCACAACTACTGAAGCCCACGCGCCTAGAGCCGGTGCTCCCAACGAGAGAAGCCACCTTAATGAGAGGCCCACACACTGCAATGAAGAGTAGCCACTGCTGACTGCAACTAGAGAAAGCCCACGCACAGCAACTAAGACCCAGCGCAGCCAAAAATTAATTAATTAAAAATAAAGTATGTTGTTATTTAAAAATAAATATTTAAAAAATATTCTTGTTTTAAAAAAAATAAACAAAATAATAAAAAAAGCTTCATCTATGGGACACATATCTATCCCGCAACAATTACACAATATATACCCTAGAAAGTGAAGGCTAACAGTTTTGAAATAAACTCCAGCTACTTAAAAGAGTGAAGTACAAAAAAAAATAGACAAAAAGGGAATTTATTTTGTTTTATAGACCTTAGAAAAATGCAACCTAACGGAAACACAGGCAGCAAGATACTGGAATCTAGATAGTCTACCACTTTTCCACTCCTTCGCCAATTCCTCATTTTTAAGGAAAATGACCACTTCAAAATGAGGCTGGGTAGAGGGATAGATTAAAATGACTGGCAAGATAGCACTTACATTTATTATCTCTTTTCCTTTTAAACATCAGTATTTACGTCAGAATACATTTGGTAGAGAAAGTAAAGAATGAGATAACTAGCCTAGTTTCTTAAATGGCTAAGAGACACGTGTACCTGTACCTTCAGGGAATGGCCATCAAGAGGGAATAATGAACAAAGCACCAATTAATAGACATGTATTCTAAGGGGGAAATAAAGAGGTGCAACTGAAGATTTATATACAAAAATATTCATTGCAAGAATAGTTTTAACAGCAAAAAACTGGAAACAACCCATACACCCAATAAGAGGAGAATGATTTTATTTTATTAATTAATTTATTTATTTTTGGCTGCTTTGGGTCTTCGTTGCTGTGTGCGGGCTTTCTCTAGTTGCCGCGAGCGGGGGCTACTCTTCGTTGCAGCATGCGGGCTTCTCATTGCAGTGGTTTCTCTTTTTGCGGAGCACAGGCTCTAGGTGCGCAGGCTTCAGTAGTTGTGGTACGTGGGCTCTAGAGCACAGGCTCGGTAGTTGTGGTACATGGGCTTAGTTGCTCCATGGCATGTGGGACCTTCCCGTGGGACCTACCCGGACCAGGGCTCAAACCCGTGTCCCCTGCATTGGTAGGCAGATTCTAACCACTGTGCCATCGGGGAAGTCCCGAGGAGAATGATTTTAAAAAATGATGATTTAAAAAGACTAGAAATATATACAGTAAGATGTTTACAGTTAGTTGGATTATTCATGTTTTCTAATTTGTCTATTAGTTTAATAATAAGCAAAATAGGCTGCTTTGTTTAATAATAATGATAACAGCTCCCACTCATTAAATGGTCTATGTACTAGACACTGTATTATTAGATATTTTACATAGTTTGTTAATCTCCACTACTACAAGGCAGCTATCATTATCATCATTTTATATAAAGTACACAGTCTTTAGGCTTCTAGTTTCACTAGTTACCTGCTTCCCAGTATGAACTATGAATTAATTCTTTTATAAAATAAGCAGGTCTCTATTAGATAACATAGGCTCTTGTCTCCTGGTTTGATGTCTGGGTTTAGGAAGCTATTCAGAACTGCATGGAGTCACATTCAAAGATATGGAATGAAAAGAGCTTAAATAAGGGTCACTTTCTGCAGAAAGGAGACTTGTTTATTGGCGGTAGATTCTTAGACAAAACTGGATTTTCTTTTCTTCCCATGCAAATTTCACATACAATAACAAAAATAAGTACCACATATCTTTCACTTTTCTATAGCACTTTTCGTAAAATTCATATGCTGATTCATTTGATCCTCACAACACCAAGCTGCACAAGATGGGAAGTAACACCTTCATTTTAGAGATAAAGGACACCGAGAAGTTAAAATGTCTTAAGATCATCTTGCTAATAAGAAGTGGGTAAAAGCCAAACCCACATCTCTGGATCTTGTCCTCTACTGTACTTATCAACTGGGAATACTTTCACACGACCCTAGCACTTGCTGGGGAAATACTTGTTTTCTTCTATAAAAGTACAGCTTTTATATATTGAAAGTTTTCCTTTTACTTAAACTGCTTTTGAGACAGGTTGTTCCAATGATCGAATTTGTCTTCTGAAGGATAAAACTGCAGAGAGTAAGTTTCCTAGTCATCTTATAAAATGTGAATAGCCAGTATGGAGATATTCATCAAAATGTTAATAGTAGTTATCTCTAAGAGGAGGGATTTCAGATAACTTTAGTTTTCTTCTGTTCAAAATGAAACACTTCATCCTTTCTATGTGATCCAGACTTAAAACCACTTTTGCATCCCCCACTGTGTTGTACATAGTAGGCGTTCAGGAGCAGGTGCTGAATAAGCCACTATTTTCTAAACTTCTGCCACACCTGTGTATTCTCTGTGTGATTATTTAATATCTTTTAAAGAATCAATTCACTTTTTAAAACTTAACCTTATCCTAAATGACAATTTTCATGATAAGCTAGTTTTATCTTTTTCCTAATATACATTAATACACATATAGCCATTCAAATTTCAAATACTGATATACTACCTAAAATCACCTCACCTGTGGTACATGCACTGGCGTTCTGCGTCAATCTTTGATTTCCTCCTTTACTCCCCATGATAGCAATCACCCAAGTACTTTAAATCCATCTTTTATTATGACTCCACACTTATTCTCACCTCTCACTCTAGTGTAGGCCCTTATTTCACGCTTATCTTGGTTATCTTGATGCAATAGGCCCCTAGAAGTCCCCCTTGCCTCTAATCTTTGCTCTATCATATATGTTGCCACCAAATTTTAAACTTCCTAAAACAAGCTTTGGCCTCTACCCAAATCAATCTAAACTTTCCAGGTCACTGAAAACAACCACTCAATGTCTTCAGGAAGAAGTACTTTACAAACTGGTCCTGGCCTACCTTTCTATCCCCTTCTACAAGAATCTGTTTATTCATTAGTCTCAGAATAGCCATTGTGTAGTTGTCTTTATAGCTTTATTCATTCCATATCTTCAACCTGAAAAGCTCCATCCCCAAGTCAAAATTTCGCCTAGTTCAAATATCCTCTCTTTTAAGAAACCTGTCTGACCATTAGCATCTGCATTAATTTCTTAGTTTCTAAAAGCCACACTATTTCAGCCACTCGCTTACCACTCTCTGCCTTAAACTATGAGCTCTTTGTATACATATCTACTCTCCTCTCCTACAGGTTCTTTAGGGTAGGACTATGTAACTTATACATAGATGCTAAAATATTTGCAGCTACTCTTCAAGAAGCCAACAAAATAACTCAAACTCCATTCAACATGGTTCAAAAGACTAATCTTTTCTAAGATTTAAGCCAAAGAATACTGTTCTCACAGATACTAAAGGTCAGTTATTTCATTACTGAAATCAGCAGACCACTATCTAACACCCAGGTTTGGCTATAAAGTAATCCACCCTGTATGTGGATACCTCTTCAGCAGGTTGACTTGCTGAACTTGCATGATTCCTCACTGTTGTCACCTGGTTACTCTTTTAGGACTTCAGTTTTCCTGTCTATAAGATGACCTTAAGAGCTCTTCCTAGCTTAAAATCCTATGACTCTTGGTCAGACCAAAATGACTTTTATTACAATATCCAGACAGGATAAACCCACTTGTTTCCCTTTTTTTTTTTTTTTGGCCCCACCATGCGGCATGTGGGGTCTTAGCTCCCCAACCAGGGATCGAACCCGTGCCCCCTGCATTTGGAGCGTGGAGTCTTAACCACTGGACCGCCGGGGAAATCTGATAAACCCACTTAAAAATAAATATCATCAAAGGAGTTAACCTTCACCCAATACTGTTTAACCCCTTCACAGAATCTTGTTCCATCTACATATTTATAACAGGCTAGGCACTCTATTAGACCATCTCTTTAGAGTCAAAACAGATGCTCAGTGATAAAACTTATTTTCTGGTACTTAAAGTACATAGAGTACAAGGTTATTCACATATATTATTTCATTTAACCTTAACAACCCTAAAAGGTAGGCATCTTTATCCCAGTGTTTTTCAACTAGGAGTGATCTTGCCCCCTCCTTCCAGCACCCCCCAACCCCACGGACATCTGGCAATGTCTAGTGACATTTTTCATTGTCACAGTTGTTGGGAAAGGAGGGATTGATACTGGCATCTAAAGGGAGAGGCCAGAGATGCTGTTCAACATCTTATGATGTACAAGGTAGCCTCCCATGATGAAAAATTGTCCGGTCCAAGATGTCAATAGTGCCAAGATGAGAAACCCTGATGGCATTGTCTTTCAGTTAAGAAATCAAAGATTTAGAGAGCTTAAGTTACTTGCCCAGAGTTACACAGATCCCAAATCATCTCTGAATGACACCAAAGCCAATGGCACATTCCATCACACACACAACTACTGGAGACTGTTTCTGATGAAATATGTACTGTTTTCTTATCAGTGTTTCCCCTCCCCATTTAGTCTTGCTATACTTTAGGTTTTGCTAATCAGCATTAGCTGACCTCATCCAGGAGAAGATTCAGGAAAAGCTTTCTCAGACTAAGAGGTCAGATTTAACAAACGTCTTCTCTTGTGCTCTCACTGCATCCAGTATTTACAGCTTCAATGCAGCAATTACCATATTGTACTGTGCTTGTATGACTTTCTCCCCTTCAGACTATAAACTCCTTAAGAGCAAGGTTTGCCTCTTTATTTTTGTATTCCTAGTGCCAAGGAAAGTATCTCAGCACAGAGTTTACATTTCATAAGTATTTGTTCAACAGACAAAAGAAAACTGACCAAGTTACATAGTATACCCAAGAATGCACAGCTACTAAATGACAGAACCAGGATTCAAATTCAAGTCTCTCCACTGCCAAAGCCTATAGTTACTATATCTCAATGAAGCTAAAAATGAGATGTTTATCACCTTTTTATCTTGCCTGTGGGAATTCTTCAATCATAAACATGTCAGGAATTGTATATAAAGTCCCTGTTTTAAAGACAGCTTATAATCATAAGAATTTTCCTACCTTATACTTGTGTACATTCTGTGAAAGCTTGCAAGGTAGTTAGCATGTAACGATAGTGATAATCTCTCCCAAATACCACAGTTATAAAGGGGCCGCTGTGTTTTTATTTGATAGTCTCCCTGAATTCAACACTCACTACATAGAAATTAATGTTATTTTGAGCTGTCACAGGAACTGTTCATAAAAACTAAGCCAGGGTCTCTTAGGAAGAGAAGAACTCACTTTAGCTTTTATTTCTTCACAGTCCCCTTCTCCATCATTGCAGGGTTCCATGCCAGACTCCTCCTGGATGTCTTTGTTTAGTACAGAATACTCTTCTAGTAGAGTGTCAAACAAAACTATTCGCTTGTTCTTGAAGAAGCCATAAAAATAAGCATTGCTGTGGGAAGAGCGTTTAGATCCTAAGGAAAAGACAGTTCAAAGCATGGAAAATAATTAAAAAGTATGGGGTTTTTTGGAGAGACGCCTAGAAACTGAATTACTGGAAAGGACATTAACATTTTCAAATTGTTTAACACCTGAAGAATATTATATCAACATAAATCACCACCAGCAGTGGAAAGCGCCTGTTTCTTTGCAGTCTTGACAACAAATATTTATGCTCATTGCAGCTTTAGAGCAATAAGTAAATAAATAAAGCCTAAATATCCAACAGTCATGGAATGATTAAATTATGGTAAAGCTATGAAATGGAATTTTAAGCAGCCAGAAAAAAAGTATACTTTTGAAATATTTTAACAAGATAGGAAAAAGCTCACCAACATAACTGAAAAGGATGTAAAACTTCATGTATATAAAATTCCATTATTGTCATGAAAAAATGTACATGTAAATAGAAAAGCAGAAACACAAACCTATTAAGAAATATATTAAAATATTGAAGTGTTTATCGCTGGCTTCTAGAAATATGGATTTTTGTTCCCTCCCTTATACTTTTCTCTGTTCCAAGGCTTTTAAAGTCAGTAACTTATTTAATCAGAAAAAATTAAAACTATCTTAAAAAGACTGAAAAAAAAAACCCTGAATTTTTAACAGTGGCTAACAGTAGCTGAACTATGGCTGATTTTTATCTTCTTCTTTATAATTTTCTTTATTTTCTATACTTTATTTTCTTTATATTTTATGTTCTAGCATGTGCAGTGAATTTAGTGGTTAAGAATGACTTTAGGTTCAAATCTTGGCTCTGCCATGTATTAGTTGTGTAAATGTAAGAAACTTTCTTAATTTCTTTAAGCTTTATTTTCCCATTTATGATATGAGGAGAGGACTTTTTTGGTTTGGTTGCCTGGAAGTTAAGAGCCAAATATGTGGTCCAATTTTATCAATAATATAGGACCTTAGGATCTGGAAAGCTGGGTATCTAGATCTTATACTTCTATCTCATTTCTATCTTCTCTGATTCTAATTTTTAAATTAATTTAAAAATATTTCTTAGAAGCTACCTGAAGTTACCTATGGAAGTAGGCAGATAAATAAAACAAAATGAATGTCTTAGTATCTCCCACTGGTCTAAGTATCTCAAAGTGTGGCCCAAAGAATGCCTACACCAAAATCACCTACGGGTACTTGTTAGACATAAATACTAGAAACACCCAATATCTGAGAATGGAGCCGAGGAATCTTTAAACAAACTCTCCAGGGAATTCTTATATTCACTAAAGTTTTAAGAGTCCCTGCACTAGACCATAAGCTTTTTGTATCACTATGCCTTGCATGTAGTATTTATTCAATAATGCTTGTTTACTGAATGGATTTATCGTACCACTTGAGGTATGAAGTAATGTATTTGGGAACTCTGAAAACCAAAACGTTCTATGAGATTGTAAGTCATGGCCAGCTGTCTCTTCATCTTTCGTTTATGATGTCTTATCTTAATCAACTTCTTGGCAGCATTTGATACCGTTGACCACTCCCTCCTTGAAACACTTTCTTCTCCTAGCTCAAGAGAAACACCATCTTCTCCTCGTTTTCTTCCTACCTCAGTGGTCTCTCCTCTTCAGCCTCCTTTGCTGGCTCTTCCTCCTCTGCTGACTCTGACCTGAGCCTCCTTCTCTTCTCTAAGTGCCCTCATTCAAGGAGGTATCTACATGCCAGATACAGATACTTCCATATCACTATTTCTAGCCCTGATCTCTCCCTAGAACTCTGGATTTATATATCTAGCTGCTTATTTGACAGGCCTACATCTCCACATGGATGGCTAAAGTGCCTATCTGTTGTTTATATTCTCAAGCATAGTATTTCCCTGACCAGTATTAGAATTCCCTTGCAGAGTTTAGGGAATTTCACATCATGCAAGTCTTGTGAGAGACTGCTTCTCATTTGAGAAATCTAAAAAGCTAGCTATCTGCTTCCCCAAGCACTCCTGGCAGCTAGCCCAGTGCCCTGGCTCAGTCAGTCAGATGCACCCACTGGGGACTCTGAAACAGTTAGCTAATTACATAAAGAAGCAGGGCAGTGAGGAATGAATTCTGCAGGTGCTAGTGGAAGGGATGTTAGGGATACACACTGCTGACTCCAACATCAGGAGCCACTAGCAGTGTCCTCCCCAGACTGGTTCTGCAGGATGATTCTGAGTTCCTGGTCTCCCGATGGAGAGTCCACTTCCCAAGTTTGGTAAACTTAACTTTCCTGGTGACTTTGTGAGTTATCAAATATTGTTTCAATAAGGAATTTCTCTGGTTAAATCAGCTATAGTTGGTTTCTATGGCTGGCATGCAACTAACTACTGCTTGTAGAACTCTAGTACAATGTTCAATAGGTATATAACACACCCATCAGAACTTAAACCCTCACAGACCTGCTCTTCTCCCAGTTTTTTCCCATCTCAGTAACCTACCATTTATCCAACTGCTTAGTCCAAAAATCTAGCTCGTTATCTCTGATGTCTCTTTCTCTCTTATTCCTTTACATGTCATCTACCGGCAAATTCCATCAACTCTACCTCTAAAACACATCCCCAGTATATCCACTTCTCTCCGTCAATTACTACTATTCTAGTCTAAGCCACATTATCTCCTCCTGAACAGCACTGGCCTCCTAACTGCTCTCCCTGCTTCTACTCTTGCCTCCCCTACCGTCTATTCTCTATATAGCAACATAAAATAGGTAAAAAGTACAAACTAGGCCATGTCACTTTCCTGCCTAAAACCTTCAATAGCTTTAACCCTAGACTTAAAATAAAATCCAAGCTCCTTACTCTGATTTACAAAGGCCTATGTGGTTTGACTCTTGCTTATGTCTCAGATTTCATGTCATAACACTTTCCTGCCATGTGGTAGCCACACTGGACTTTTTTCTGTTTCTTGAAGATACAAAGCTCTGGAGGGTCTCTCCATTGATCTTGGCACGGATGGCTCCTTCCTTCAGATCTCAGCTTAAATTCATTTGCTCAGAGATGTCTTGTCTGATGACCTAATCGAAAGTATCTGCTCAGCCATTCTTTTTCACTTCACATCAGTTTAATTCTCTGCACAGTACTTACTATCTGATATTTTCTGAGAGCAAGACTCTTGGTTTTTCACTCGGTTTTTCCTTTCAATTTACAAATCCATCATGTGTGTTGTTACTGTTATTAACAACATTCATTTACTCAAAATATTTTTGACAACATTATTAACAACAACAGAAACATGCATTGTGGATGAGTAACTTCTGTTCAGCAGAGGTAAGTTGTCCAAAGTCACACGGGGAATCTGTGCTAGAACCAGAATTTAAACGCAAACCTATTGGCTCCACAGCCTGACCTCTGAAATGCTACCCTCCACCTACTCAAATCTTGATTTTCCACAAAGTCCCAGCTTATGTTATAACCCTCCATAAAGCCTTCCCTGACTATTTCAGCTAAAATCATATAGCACTGATGGTATATATCACACATCTTCTCGACTACCTCTACTGTCATAGCATTAGCATTCACGTTATCTGATTATAAGTGATCGGCAACTTAGGTTGCCCCTTCAGTAAAAGCGCCTCAGAGATTGTTCTACTATACTGATCATTGTGCTACTAGTTTAATATTATTAAAAGACTAGTAATCTCAGAGGCCAAAGCAGTAGTATGAATTGGCTTCTTTTTCTACTATTTCCCCATAGACATGTTCTAATTGTGCCTTTAGTTGGCTGCCAAATGCCTGAGATTTCTATACTCTTCTCGTTGCTGTTAATTCATTCTTTCCAGTTGTGACCATCTCTGTCCTCCTGGACCCTGCAATTACTTCCCAGTTTCTACTCCTTCATCCGCCATAGCTACTTCTCAATGGTGATTTTTACTTTAGAGGAGGAATGGGCAAACTATGGCTTGCAGGTCAAATCAAACCTGCCACTTATTTTTATAAATAAAGTTTTATTAGAAAACAGCCATGCTTGTTTCTTTATGTATTACTATGGCTGCTTTTGTACTATCATGGCAGAGTTGAATAGTTGCAACAGAGACCATGCGACCTGCAAAGCCTAAAATAATTACCGTCTAGCCCTTTACAGAAAGCATTTGCCAGACCACAGTTCAGAGGAAGCAAAACTGAAACCCAGAGATGCAAAGTGACTTGTCCAAGATCCCACAGCTGGTAAGTGGCAGAGGCAGAACTACACTCATTCATTTACATGGATTTTAATTTACAGATTCTGAAAGTCATGGTACCACACAGTTTTTCTTTGCATCTTTGTAGGTTTCCTTGAGACTTTAGTAGTCTTACACAAGCTAACAGATAGATAGCTTAATTTTCAAAAGCAATCATCAGAAAAGCAGAGTATAACTAATCCAAAATACCAAGTGGCACCAATCTTGGGTAATCTGCAGGTGAAATCAGAGTCCTGCAGAACACTGGAAGTTTTCTTGGTGGAGACAAAGCCAATAACATTGGTTTTGTTTTTGAGCCCCCAAACCACTGCCAAATGGAATCTAAGCAAGAGTCCAACTCAGTTACATATAGGAGCCAGGCAGGTATTAGAAGTGAAAAAATCAGTCTAATATTATGACATAGCAGGGAGTGATAAAGGCCTTGGTGCAGAATTAAAAACAATAAAACCAACCAAACATAGCTGCAGGCAAGAGCAGGACTTGGCATCAGGCCACCAGTTTCTATCCCTGGACTATGTCATCGATTCTTATAAATCTTCAAAAGCCAAAATGTAAAATCCTAATCTTTAAATAACAAAAACAAACAAACAAAAAAACCCCCAAACCAACTGATTTGTTCTTTTATTAAAGTTTTAAGAATAAACTAATCAAATAAAAGAAATCGCTCAAATAAAATCTTCTTACCCCAGGGAGCCTTACCTTGAACAACATACACCTTAGTCAAAGGGAAGTCAATACTCTTTGCCATGACTTCAATTTCCTGTTTAAGCCTTCCCTCAGGAAGAGGTGTGAATTTGTCAAATAAAGGGGCAATGTAATCAGCATAGATGGTGACAAGCGCCTGAAACGCAAATATGAGAACAACCTAGGAATATGTCCTTAAAGGGAAACTACTCACTATACAGATTCAGTATTAAAACTATGTGACCCCAGCACTGAGAACAGGGACCTTATCTTATTTGCTCTGGTACTCCCAGCCCGAAATAGTACCAGTACAGCATTCAATATCTGTTTGATGAATTAAATCAAAATGAATAGTCTCTATATGGTAATAACTGAAAAGCCAAATGGTCCATTCAAAACTATCTTGGGGATTTCTGACACTTCATGAGCCCATCATAACTTGGAATTCTGTCTTTCAAGGTAATCATAATAGACTTGAAGTGTTTGCTAAAAAAAGAACTACTAGAGCTTGACTGTGTGCTATTATTTGGTTTGCCTGCTAATATTACTGACCTGCAGTTCATAGCTATACACACTGGTTGAAACAGTACTTCCTTAAGCATTTTAGGAGCATTTCCTCTGCTCTCTCTCCTGCCACTTCAATTTGCCATACAACATATATTTGTAAGTCCAATTAGCACCCATTTTCCAGTCATGATCCCACCAGCAGGAGGTGAAGCAATGAGCATCATGGTAATTCAGACTAAAAGAAACCTCACCATCAGTGCAGCTGAAGAGCTGATAGGACGTATTTTCTGGGGGCTGTTAACAGGCCATTTTGATTGTGTTGTAGTGTTTGTGCTGTGAAGCAGTTTGGAATATCGGAAAGAGAAGAGGAAAAGAAGATGTGAAGAAGGGACAGTGGGGAAGCGGAGAGAGGAAAAAGGAGGGAGAAGGAAGAGAGGGAAGAAGGGGGGGCTGTGGGGGGAAAAGGGAAGAGGCAGGGCGAGGGGGAGGGGCAGGAGGAGGGGGCAAGGGACAGAGAAGAAGGGGTAAAGGGCAAAGGGGAGAGGAGGAAGGGAAAGGCAGGGGAAGGAGGGCAGGAGAAAGCAGACACGTTTATGCTTTCTTTTTCTTATCCTGCTTACATCTATTCTCTCTCCAAAATATCCATGGTTTTTAGACACTGGAGCTCAGTCAAGAGTCATCAAATTGTCAAACTTAGTCATCGCTCTGGTGGCAACTCACAAATGCACAGCCCCAAACTGCTTGACAACTGCATCATTAAAGGTAACTAACAACTAGCTTCTAGAATCTGTAAGAGCCAGTATAAGGAGAAGAAAATCTATGGTCAGAGTCAACTCTCCCATTTCTATAGCTAAAAGCAGAAAACAGAAGGGGAATTTATATGAGCACCTATTTATATTTCTTCTGCTTCTTAAGAACCATTTAGATGCTAATGAAGATTAAATGACAGTTATCTCACCAAGGAACATTTTGTAAAAGAAAATCGAAACAAAGATTTCACTTACCAGAGATACAACTAGTGTGAACAGCCAGGCATAAATAAAAAAATAGTCTCCCCCAATTTTAATAATGTAAAGTAGAAGTGAAGACACAGGTAATAAAATGCACTGAGTCACAATAAATTTCTTGATTGCATCTTTCATGAAGAACCCCAAAGTCTGAAAAAATAAAAGGTCATAATGAGAAACTAAGAAACTGCTTTTAAAATAACAAATAAGTGAATAGAAAGGATACATTATTAAAGCAATTTTAAAAATTAAAAGGCAGTGAGACTACATGACAACAGGTAGCCTAAGACAATAAGTCAATATCTTGCATTTTAGTTTAAAATAAACTCATTTAAATGTTATTAGCTGAAAAAACACTAGACATTAGTGCTAGAAGAGTTTATGGCAAGACCTTAAACTATGATCTTTACCATATCTTCAGTTCCTTTTCCCTCGATTAATTCATGCTCTAAAATAGCAAATTATGTTTTAATTATTCCCAGCAGAGGACAAAAGCACAAAAGAGAACATTTGCATTCTCTATTTTACCTGCTGATTGAAACCATGTTTTTCTTCTATCACAAAAGTATTATAAAGACTCCACGGCAAACCAGTCAATGCACTGAAAAGTGTAGCCAACAGCAGAAACACCAAGGACTGAGTGATCTAAACACAAGAAAAAAAGAGGCAGTTTTTTAATTTTAATTCATTCTTCAAATGAAATATTAGGGAACCAATCAACGAGTATTTGCTGAGTACTTACTATAACTCAAGCAATGTGCTTGATTCTACGGGCCTGAAACATCACTGCTACCCTCAGAGTTTATTTGCAAGACAGGGAGGCACTAAAACACTTCCTTTTATTACACGGGCACCATATGAAAGTTAATTGAAGTCATAGAGACAAAATGGTTAAAAGAACTTAAATTCAGCCACATATGCTGGTGAATTCAAGAAAGGCTTACAACACTGATGAGAAATGGAATGCTACTCTGAAGAAAGAGATAAATTAGTGGGACAGAAGAGGCAAGGAGAAATTCCACACAATTTGCAAAAGCAAGGAGAAAGGAAAGAGCACCTTAAAAGTGAAAGATGACAAGATGATGGGTCTAGTTGGGACCAGGCAGAGACACATAATGGAGCATCAGGAAAGCTGGGCCAGGGCAGGTGGGGCAGAGTGTGCTAAAGTTTTAACAGAGCCAAAACTCAAGAGAGAAAATAACCCTCTAGAACTCCTTTCATTGCCTTAACAACAGGTCCTTAGGAGATCAAAAGCCAAGAACTGCCTCATTTTTCTTCACAAATATCTTTTCCTATGACAGTGGAGGATGAGGGCTAATTGGTATGAAGGGACTTGGGGGGGAGGGGAAGGCAATGAAGCAAATAAAAGCCTCGCTCTCCCTCCCACCACACCATCACTCTCCTTCTCACTCCTCAGTGTAAAACTGGATTCTTTGAAGTGTGAGTACACCACGAAAGCGTATTTGACTTGGTAGTAAAGGTGCAGCCACTATGTTTCTAAACATAGGAAGAGGAAGAAGGGAAGAGGAAAAAAGGAGAGTTGTCTGGCTACAACATGCAGGGTGGTTTATGCCAGCATTTGTCCCCAAATGGGAAATGAGAAATTTTTTAAAAGTAGATTCCAGGACCTTCCTCAAAATTACTGAATCGGAATCCCATCTTCAAAAAATACAACCATATTGTATAGATTGTTTGAATACCTGCTTTACTCATTTAACATATCACGAACATCTTTCTATATCAATAAATATAGATCTACTTCATTGCTAATGGCTCCATTACATACATTTCCATTATGTATGTAGCATTCATTCCAATGCTACAATGAACCTGTTTCATTCATTCCCCATAAATTCGTAAAAGTGAAATGTCTGATGTCAAACTTTTTTTTTTTTTTTTTGCGGTACGCGGGCCTCTCACTGCCGTGGCCTCTCCCGTTGCGGAGCACAGGCTCCGGACGCGCAGGCCCAGTGGCCATGGCTCACGGGCCCAGCCGCTCCGCGGCATGTGCGATCGTCCCGGACCGGGGCACGAACCCGTGTTCCCTGCATCGGCAGGTGGACTCCCAACCACCGCACCACCAGGGAAGCCCTGGTGTCAAACTTAAATTTTAAAAGATTTTTGATACAAACTGCCAAGGTGTCCTCTAGAAAAACTATACTAGTTTTCAGTCTGACAGCACCATGAGACTAGTTCCCTATCCCTCAACAATTCTGTCCTATGATTCTTTTAACTGTTTTTTACCCAATATGATATGATAGGCCAAAACAAAGAAAGAAGCACAACTCCTCGATTCTTCATTGTTGTATTAAAACACATTTCTTTGATTGTCAGCATGGATTTATATTTTTCATGTATTTTATGATCATACGAATTTCTGCCTTTGCCCATTTTTGTGTTGAGGTACTCAATTTTTTCTAAAGTGTTCTTTCGGGACTTCCCTGTTGGCATAATGGTTAAGAATCCGCCTGCCCATGCAGGGGACACAGGTTCGAGCCCTGGTCCGGGAGGATCCCACATGCCGCGGAGCAACTAAGCCCCTGTGCCACAACTACTGAGCCTGCGCTCTAAAGCCCGCGAGCCACAACTACTGAAGCCTGCGTGCCTAGAGCCTGTGCTCCACAGCAAAAGAAGCTGCCACAATGAGAAGCCCGTGCACTGTGATGAAGAGTAGCCCCCGCTCACCGCAACTAGAGAAAGCCCGTGCGCAGCAACGAAGACCCAACACAGCCTAACTAATTAATTAATTAATTAAAAACTCTAGATCATATTAAAATTTATAGTTTCTTCAGACTCACAGACTTAGAGAATGAACTTCTGGTTACCAGGGGGAATGAAGTGGGAAAGGGATAGTCAGGGAGTTTGGGATTGACATGTACACACTGCTATATTTAAAATGGATAACCGGGACCTACTGTACAGCACAGGGAACTCTGCTCAGTGTTATGTGGCAGGCTGGATGGGAGCAGAATTTAGAGGAGAATGGATACATGCATATGTATGGCTGAGTCCCTTTTCTGTGCACCTGAAACTATCCCAACATTGTTAATCGGCTATATTCCAATATCAAATAAAAAGTTTAAAAAAATTATAGTTTTTTTTTGTTTAAGTATTGTCAATGTATCTTTGTTTATATTTAAATACTCAATTCATCTAAGTCTTTCTTTTTCTTGGAGGATATAAAATTGGAATTTATTTTTTTCTCAGTTGTCCTAAGAAAATTTATAACCTATATATTCCTCACCAATCTGAAATGCCACCTTTATCAGATACCAAGATTACATATACTTAGTTAGGCCTGTTTCTGGTACCGATACACTATTTAAAATTTATGATACATTTTAATATCTAAAAGTTACCACTCATTATTTTACTTATTCAGAATCTTTCTGGCTCTTTCTCTGTCTTTAGTCTTTCAGATTAACTATAAAATGTTTTATCATGTGCCCTTCACAAGCTGCTCTGGGATTATACCTGGGCTCTATTCTTTTTTTTTTGGCTGCATCGGGTCTTAGTTGTGGCACGCAGGCTCTTCGTTGAGGCATGAGGGCTTCTTTCTAGTTGCAGTGTGCAGGCTTCTCTGTAGTTGTGGCGTGTGGGTTTTCTCTCTCTAGCTGTGGCACAGGCTCCAGAGCACGTGGGCTCTGTAGTTTACGGCACGCAGGCTCTCTAGTTGAGGTGCGTGGGCTCAGTAGTTGTGGCGCCCGGGCTTAGTTGCCCTGCAGGATGTGGGATCTTAGTTCCCCGACCAGGGATTGAACTTGCATCGCCTGCATTGGAAGGTGGATTCTCTACCACTGGACCGGCAGGGAAGTCCCTCTACTCTTTTTTTTAAAGTTCATACATCTCTTCTTTAATAATTCACTGAAGAATTGTGATAAGGCACTGATTATCAAGTTTAGCATTCTGCACAGAATGTACCATTCTCTCCTTTTGAAAGTCTAGATTTTGCTCACCTGTAGTCTTCTGAAACATTCTCCATTCTCCCTAGTTTATCAACGTATGCCATAAATTCAAGTTCCTTCTGCACTAACATATAAATCGTCTACGTATGGAGCCTTGAATTAATTTAAGATAACTTGAGTTCTTCTTAATCTCACTTGTCTTATGCATAAATACCATTTTAAATGAATAATTCTATCAATAAACCATTTTTCTTCTTAAAGAAGATGAACAGGAAGTCTAATTCCCCAATCGGTAGGCTTATTCCCTCCTTAAAACACTAAGATTCCAAGAGCATTGTAAATTGTTTTGCCTTAAACAGTAAAACAGCCTCTTAAATGGTCCCCCTGCCTAATATCAATCCCTCCCCTTTCGATCCATCCTACATACACACCAGATGAATCTAGAACTCCACTTCTCTACTTTAAAAGCTCATAATGGCTCTCTAACAGGGGTCCCCAACCCCGGGGCCACAGACCAGTAGTGGTCTGTGGCCTGTTAGGAACCAGGCCACACAGCAGGAGGTGAGCAGTGGGGGAGCGAGTGAAGCTTCATCTGTATTTACAGCCGCTCCCCATTGCTCGCATTACCGCCTGAGCTCCGCCTCCTGTTCAGATCAGCTGCAGCACTAGATTCCCAGAGCAGCGAACCCTACTGTGAACTATGCATGTGAGGGCTCTAGGCTGTGCACTCCTTATGAGAATCTAATGCCTGATAATCTGAGGTGGAGCTGAGGCAGTGATGCTAGCAGTGGAGAACAACGGCAAATATAGATTATCATTAGCAGAGAGGTTTGACTGCACAGAGACCATGATAAATCAATTGCTTGCAGACTCATATCAAAACCCTATCAGTGAGTGGCAAGCAACAATTAAGCACCGGGTGGCAGGCTTTATTGTGGCAAGTGAGTTGATGTACATCAATTGTACAGCTGCATCTAGTGGCAGGCTTTAAGTCAGAATCCGATACGTTTTAGTCTGCGCGTGGCCTGCCCATTAATTTATCTACTTCCATCCATGCCTCTTTCCCACACTGCGCACTTGTCTCAGCCACAGTTTTGGTAAGCCCACAAGCTAACCCTAGCCAGGATGAGTAAAAAAACAAACGTCACTGGAGAGCTTCTTTGGAAAGGGGGAAAGACCCAGTGATGAGACAGCAGAAGACTCTAAGACTGCCAACAAAAAGAAAGCTACATTTAAAAGAAAATACCAAGAGTCCTACTTAAATTACGGGTTCATTGCAACAGGGGATTCACATTCTCCAAGCCTGCTTTATATAATATGTGGCCACCGGCTATCCAATGAAGCCATGAAACCTTCAAAACTGCTTCGCCACATGGAGACCAAGCACCTGCACTGAAAGACAAGCCTCTGGAGATTTTCAAAGGAAAAAAACCATGAACACGAAGAACAGAAGCAATTATTGAAGGCCACCACTTCATCAAATGTGTCTGCACTGAGAGCATCACTCTTAGTGGCTAACCGCATGGCTAAAGCTAAGAAGCCCTTTACTACTGGTGAAGAGTTGATCCTGCCTGCTGCTCAGGACATTTGTCATGAACTTTTAGGAGAGGCTGCAGTTCAAAAGGTGGCACGTGTTCCTCTTTCGGCTAGCACCACAACTAGACGAATTGATGAAATAGCAGAGGATATTGAGGCACAATTGTTAGAGAGCATTAATGAGTCACCATGGTACGCAATCCAGGTTGAGGAGTCTACCGATGTTGACAACAAGGCAACAATGCTTGTTTTTGTGCAATATATTTTTCAGGAAGGTGTGCATGAGGGTATGTTATGTGCACTTTTGTTGCCAACCAGCACCACAGCTGCGGAACTATTCAAGTCTCTGAACGATTACATATCAGGAAAACTGAATTGGTCATTTTGTGTCGGTATATGCATGGACAGAGCGGCTGCCACGGCTGGACGGCTTTCTGGTTTCACTACTCGGGTCAAAGAGGTCACTTCTGAATGTGAGTCTACGCACTGTGTCATCCATAGAGAACTGCTGGCTAGCTGAAAAATGTCACCTGAACTTAACAACATTTTGCAGGATGTGATTAAAATTATCAACCACATTAAAGGACGTGCCCTTAACTCACGTCTGTTCGTGCAGCTCTGTGAGGAGATGGATGCAGAGCACACACGTCTTCTCCTTTTTTAAAAAAAAAATATATTTTTTTCTTTATTTATTTGGCTGAGTTGGGTCTTAGTTGCGGCGTGTGGGCTTCTCTCTAGTTGTGGCACACGGGATCCACAGCGCAAGGGCTCAGTTGCCCTGCGGCATGTGGGATCTTAGTTCCCTGACCCGGGAGCAAACTCGCGTCCCCTGCATTGGAAGGTGGATTCTTTTTTTTTAAAGATATGATTTATTTAAATTTATTTATTTATGGCTGTGTTGGGTCTTCGTTTCTGTGCAAGGGCTTTCTCTAGTTGTGGTAAGCGGGGGCCACTCTTCATCGCAATGCGCAGGCCTCTCACTATAGCGGCCTCTCTTGTTGTGGAGCACAGGCTCCAGACGCACAGGCTCAGTAATTGTGGCTCACGGGTCCAGTTGCTCCATGGCATGTGGGATCTTCCCAGACCAGGGCTCGAACCCATGTCCCCTGCATTGGCAGGCTGATTCTCAACCACTGCGCCACCAGGGAAGCCCTGGAAGGTGGATTCTTAACCACTAGCCTACCAAGGAAGTCCCATGTCTTCCCTTATACACAGAAGTGAGATGGCTTTCTAAAGGTAGATCACTGGCCAGAGTTTTTGAGGTAACGAGAGCCGCTCCAGAAATTTCTTTTAGAAAAACAGTCCCCACTGGCAGCACATTTCACTGACACAGAATGGGTCACAAAACTTGCTTACTTGTGTGACATATTCAACCTGCTCAACGAACTCGATCTGTCACTTCAGGGGAGAACAACTGTGCTCAAGTCGACAGATAAAGTGGCTGCATTCAGAGCCAAACTGGAATTATGGGGTCGACAAGTGAACACTGGGATTTCTGACATGTTTCAAACATTAGCAGAGATCTTGAAAGAGACTGAGCGAGGGCCTTCTTTCTCCCAGCTGGTGCATGATCACTTATCTCAGCTTTCAAAAGAGTTTGAGCATTACTTCCCAACCACAAAAGACCCCCGAACTGGCAAGGAATGGATTTGCAACCCATTTGTGAATAAGCCAGGTGAACTAACTTTGTCTGTGCTAGAAGAGGATCAACTGCTTGAGATCGTAAATGACAGTGGCCTTAAAAGTGTGTTTAAGACAACTTCAAATCTCCATACATTCTGGATGAAAATCAAGGTGGAATATCCTGAGACTGACACAAAAGCACTGAAAAGCCTGCTTCCATTTCCAACATCCTGTCTTTGTGAAGCAGGGTTTTCTGCAGTGACAGCAACCAAAACGAGATCACAGAGTAGATGGACATAAGCAACACACTTCGTGTGTCACTGTCTCCCGTCACCCCCAGATGGGATCATCCAGTTGCAGGAAAACAAGCTCAGGGCTCCCACTGTTTCTGCATTATGGTGACTTGTATAATTATTTCATTATATTTTACAATGTAATAACAATAGAAATAAAGTGCACAATAAACGTAATGTGCCTCAGTGGTTAAGAATCCGCCTGCCAATGCAGGGGACATGGGTTCGAGCCCTGGTCCAGGAAGATCCCACATGCCAAGGAGCAACTAAGCCCATGCGCCACAACTACTGAGCCTGCGCCCTAGAGCCCGCAAGCCACAACTACTGAGCCCACGTGCCTAGAGCCTGTACTCCGCAACAAGAGAAGCCACCACAATGAGAAGCCCGCGCACCGCAACAAAGAGTAGCTCCGGCTCGCCAGAACTAGAGAAAGCCCACGCGCAGCAACGAAGACCCAACATAATCTAAATAAATAAATTAATTTTTAAAAAAAAATGTAATGCTCCTGAATCATCCTGAAACCATTCCCCATTGTCCCCCCACCCCATCCATGGAAAAATTGTCTTCCATGAAACCGGTCCCGGGTGCCAAAAAGGTTGGGGACCACTGCTCTATAAGACTGCAAACTCATTATACTTTTAAAGATTTTCATAATCCAACCCCAAAATGCTACTTTTCACTACTCTTCTCTAAGACCCTTCTACTCCTAACAGACAACTGTGAGCTGGAGTTTAGACAGGTGACCGAGTTAAGGAAGATATTCTACCTGAAAAAAAGGAGCTGTGACAGTCACACTGGGGAAGTTGGAGAATACACAAACTTCCAGGAGTTTTTCTCAGAAGATCTCTAATTCTAATTCAGGAAGGAGAAAATATCCTAGGAATAAGATCTACTGGGCAGTGAGGGGAAGGAGTTTTGACTCATAGTTTCTCAAAGGCAACAAGATCTGGGCTCTAGCCCTATCAGTGAACACTTGAAGACTCCAGGACACAGAACATTATAAAGTGCTGCGCCATGAGGGCAGAGTGATCCAGACCAAAACATCCTGATGGCACAGTTCACCTCTTGTCTGAGATGAACCTATTCATTCCATCTTATATGTATAATGTGGCAACAGAACTCTGGAGCATCCTGAGTCATTAAGTTGATTACCTGCTGAAAAAGGCTGGGCCAAATATCACTGTCAAAAAATAAG
The DNA here is from genome assembly GCF_005190385.1 of Monodon monoceros. NCBI lineage: Eukaryota > Metazoa > Chordata > Mammalia > Artiodactyla > Monodontidae > Monodon > Monodon monoceros. The sequence continues at coordinate 148,611,253 of NW_021703774.1, forward strand.
GACACTGATTATAAGACCATTTGTTGGTAGTTTGGAAAGCAGAAAGTCCTGCCAAAAGACACATTGCCTATGCCTAAGGATAAGCTGAGGTCCACTTAGTTTTCTTCTTCTTCTTTTTCTAGTGAAGAAATTGGTTTTAATTATATGAGAAGTAGATGTTCATTGCTGAATTTTCTTAAGAGATAAGCAAAAATAAGGAAATAAAAATTGCCAAAATTCTCTCCCGAGAAAACCATTTTGGAATTTTGGTATATACTATTTCAGACTTCTTATAGATGTGGAATATGTGCACAACGACATGTGTACAAGGATGGGCACGAGTGTATGCAATTAAGAAAAATTGAACTGTACTTCCCTGGTGGCACGGTGGTTAAGAGTCCACCTGTCAATGCAGGGGACACGGGTTCGATCCCTGGTCCAGGAAGGTCCCACATGCTGCGGAGCAACTAAGCCTGTGTGCCACAACTACTAAGCCCATGTGCCACAACTACTGAAGCCCAAGCACCTAGAGCCTGTGCTCCGCAACAAGAGAAGCCACTGCAATGAGAAGCCCATGCACTGCAACGAAGAGTAGCCCCCGCTCGCCACAACTAGAGAAAGCTCGCGTGCAGCAACGAAGACCCAACATAGGAAGGAAGGGAGCTGGGGAAGGCGGGCGGAGGAAGAAAGGAAGGAAGGAAGGCAGAGAGGGAGGAAGGGAGGGAGGGAGGAAGATTGAACCAATCTAAATGTTCATCACCAGGACACTAGTTATATTAAAAATCTGTATGGATATTCACACACACTTTTACTTACTTATGTTGCTTCATAAGTGACTTTTCCATTCAACAAGTTCCATTCAATAAGTTGTATGAAATAACAGCACAATAACATTTTTTCCCTGACTGGCAAAAGTTAAAAATCATGTATATAAGTACTGGTGAGGATCCAGGGAAAGGGCATTTTAGTGCTTCATACATTATGAAACAACAAAAACCAAAAAAGCTTGTTTCAGGTGGGAATGTGGTCAGCTGTTTCCTCTGTACCATGTACATTAGATTTGAATTTCTTTTTCTTTTTTCTGGCCGCGCCGCACGGCATGCAGGATCTTAGTACATCAGCTAGGGATTGAACCCATGCCCCCTGAGTGGAAGCGTGGAGTCTTAACCACTGGACTGCCAGGGAAGTTCCTAGATTTGAATTTCAATTCCAGTGTTATCATCTTCCATTTCTTTGCTACACTTTCATCTTTGTTGGCCAATTCCCTCTTTCAGTGATCCATCTTTGTAAAATGTCATGTGGATGTATAGCCGGGAGACCAGGAGGCAAGACGACTGCACGCTCCGAATCACTGAATAGCAGATGTGCAGCAGAATTTGAAAAGAGTGACATGATTGGTCACTGCATGAGCATCTGTTATTTGCACAGTGATCTGTGAACTGAAGAGCTAGCAGGGAACTTGTACTTTATGCAGTTATGCCTGTAACATACTGTGGTAACTGAAATTTGAACCTGCTGAGGGACTGGTGTTACTAACTAAACCATGGTAAGTGAAATGTGTGTATATCAGAACTGTGCAGAGTGAGGACTGCCAGTACCATGCAGCCATTAAAGAAAACAAAGATCTATATAAACAGACAGGAAGAGATCTCTAAAGCATTGTTAAATACAAAAATAATGTCTCAGAACATTATATAAAATATGCCCCATTAACGTAAGGAATATTTTTATATGTATGTATATAAATTGGGTTTATTCGTTCAACAAATACTTATGGAGTACCTACACCATGACTGGCATTGTTTTAGGCACAAGTCACAGCAGTGAAGAAAATATGTAAGGTCTCTGTCCCCTTGGAGCTTAAAAGTCTTGTCAGGGTGACAGATAAAAAGTAAACGAATAAACAGTAAGATAAATGCAAATAGTGGTAAGTGCCTCTATAAAGAAAATAAAATAAGGTGATATGCTTCACTAAAGAGTGACAGAGGGGGAATCCCCCGGCAGTCCAGTGGTTAGGACTGTGCGCTATCACTGCCAAGGGCCTGGGTTCAATCCCTGGTTGAGGAACTAAGATCCCACAAGCCACGTGGCTCGGCTGGGGGAGAAAAAAAAAAGAAGAGTGACAGAGGGATGCTATTCTAGATGAGCGTGGTCAGAGAAGGCCTCTCTGAGAAAGTGACATTGAAGATGGGAACTAAAATAGGAGCCAGTCATGTTTATACAAAACCACCTTAAATTTTTTATGAAACAATACAGAGAACATGCAATTAAACTCTAACAGCGCATATAGCAGGTCAGGACAGAGTCTATGAAGATACAGAGATATCACAGGAAGAAGAGGTCTTAAAGATGTTTGGCTCCTTTAGAAAACGGTACACAGAAAAGGGATACAGGATGAGCTGAATTAAAGCCCAAGGTACCTACATGTATAGATAAGACCCATCATTTCAAATAAACAATCAGGAAGGAGAGAACAGACTTGGCAATTTCCAAGAAAAAGTCAAAAGCAGTGTCCCAGCATCCGTTACAGGCAGAAAGTCTCAGGTCGAAGGCTTTGATTCCAATAACTGGAATTCCTGGAAGAGTGGGCAGTCAACTCAAGCAGCTCAGTGGAGATTCTAAGAGGTATACTCTCTGTCTCTGTTGAAAGTATCTGCTAAGCATGTGTGGCACAGGGTATCTGCTTAGCGTGAGTTCAACATAATTCATGCTTCCCCTTTCATAGAGTTGTTCCCAAGAAGCAGCTGCTTACCAGAGACTACATCACTCAGCTCTCTTGCATCTGAGACTAAATGACTGGCTCACCAATGAAATGTGAATGCAAAGGACAGGTATCACTTCGGAGCCAAGGGAGTTAAGAAGAGGATGTACTTTCTCCACCCTCTCATTCCATCTGCCTGTTGGATGCAGAGAACCTAGGGGCACTTAGGGAATGGCAGAGCCATATAAGAAGAGACTGGGTCTCTGACTTACCACATAAAAGATGTCACCTGCTGACACCCAAAATACTCACACTGGGTTATTATGTGATTAAGAAATAAACTACTGTAATAAGCCATTGAAATTCTGGGGTTTGCTACAGTAACTTGCATTATGCTAACACAGGTCAACAAGGACTGCAGAGACAGAGAAGCCTAATAACGGTAGGAGCCAAAAAATTAACTTTAGTAGAAAGCTGGCCAAGGAAAAAGAAAGACTGACAAATATATGCTAATGAATGACATACCTCATATTCTGGTCCAAAGCCAGCATAGCCACAGAACCGCCCAGAGAGTCTCCAGAGATAAGGGATTCCTCCAAAGAGAAGAATAAGCTATAAAACAAAGCACATGTTGGTCACATTGAAGCAGTACTAGAAACTATCATATGAAAGTACGTTAAAAAAAAAGAGAGATCTTATTTAGGATAAAATATGCATTTAGACAGAAACAAACCAATTGAGATACTAAGTTTACACTGTTAAAAGGTTTTTGCCTGTACACTTTATATGGATGAACTGTATGATTTGTTAATTTACCTCAATAAAACTGTTTAGAGAAAAAAAAAAACTTTTGTCAAAAGACCTTAATAATCAGGAACTAAGCTTAGAAAGGCTAAGCAACGTGTCAAAAATCCCACAGCTAACAAGTGAAAGAAATGGAATTTGAGCCAGGCTTTATGGCTCCATAGCTGGCTTTTCCTTGAAAGGAAATAGCCTCTTGGTTAGGACAAAGTATTAGTATTGGTATAAGTACAGAGTCATGCCCACCTACCATGTTGGGGGACAGAATGAGCTATCAGAGCCTTTTCCTGGGTCAGGAAAAAGTGAATCCTGAGGTAGGAGTCAGGGTATCATAGGAGTAAGGCACTTTCTCAGCACCACCCTTTGTCTTGGGCAGATAAAGCGAACACAGATATTCACCAAACCAATAAGACATATGAACGAGGAAGCAGCTCTTAAAATGTGAAAAGAATACATGCTTACAAAACACGACTTCTCACAACAGATACCAAGTTCGTGGAATCATTTTGCCCAGAGGAGTCAACGTACTGTTTCTTCACTTGTGGAGCCCCGGAGTGTGATCACACTCCTTGGTTAGAAGCACAATATTCCCATCCGTTCAGACATGGTTCCTTGTGGCTTTGAGGGGTTTGGGCGCTATTATATATTTCTTAGGTGTCCTTCCAATCTACTTTCCATTTTTATATATGTATCCATAAATAATAAAGCGGTTTACATATGCTTTTTAAGAATACACACACACACACACACACACACACACACACACACACACACACACACATAGGGACATCCCTGGTGGCGCAGTGGTTAAGAATCAGTCTGTCAATGCAGGGGACACGGGTTTGAGCCCTGGTCCGGGAAGATCCCACATGTCGCGGAGCAACTAAGCCCATGCGCCACAACTACTGAGCCTGCGCTCTCAGCCCACGAGCCACAACTACTGAGCCTGCATGCCACAACTACTGAAGCCCGAGCACCTAGAGCCCGTGCTCCGTAACAAGAGAAGCCACTGCAATGAGAAGCCTGTGCACCACAATAAAGAGTAGCCCCTGCTCGCCGCAACTAGAGAAAGCCCGCGCGCAGCAACAAAGATCCAACGCAGCCAAAAATAAATAAATAAATAAATTTATTTAAAAAAATTTTTTTTAAAAAAGAATATAAATATATACACATATAAATGACATCATATTGTATTTATCATTCTACAACTTACTTTTTATACTCTACACCTTTTTAGACCAATATATGGTGAGTTTTAACTCTATTTGGCATTATCAGCTTTTTCTTTAAAGTGTTTACATCAATTTACACTCCCATTAGCCATACTTGAACATTCTTATTTCCCCACAATCACACTCATACTTGATGCTATTCATCTCTTAGACTTTTACCAGTATGCAGGGGATTGATACAATACCATGGGTCACAAATATGGTCTCTGGACAGCAGCATCAGCGTCGCTGGGAACATGCTAGAAATGAAAAGTCTCAGCCTCCACTCCAGAACTACTGAATCAGAAACTGGAAGTGGGGCCTAAGAGTCAGTCTCCAGTTAAATGTGATGTACACCAAAGTTTGAAAATCACTGTTTTAATAGACTGCCTTTTTAAAGGCCCCTTAACTCTACATCCAGCTATTTCCACTTTACTTCAACTAACTCAATCTTGGATATAAACTGTTTTCCCAGAAGACATGCTTTGGCACCACTGTATGTGGTACATGCTCCACTTGTTGAACTAATTGACTTGGGATGGCATTTCCTTCATCCTATTCTCAATACTAATAAACAATGCAGAATTAAGGATTTATAATGCTTTGGGGGAAAGGCTGGAACACCTACTATTGAAAGTCCAGCTTTTTTTTTTTTTTTTGGCTGCGTTGGGTCTTCTTTGCTGCACGTGGGCTTTCTCTAGTTGCAGCGAGTGGGGGCTACTCTTCGTTGTGGTGTGCAGGCTTCTCATTGCGGTGGCTTCTCTTGTTGCAGAGCACGGGCTCTAGGCACTCAGGCTTCAGTAGTTGTGGCTCGCGGGCTCTAGAGTGCAGGCTCAGTAGTTGTGGCGCACGGGCTTAGCTGCTCCGCGGCATGTGGGATATTCCCGGACCAGGGCTTGAACCCATGTCCCCTGCATTGGCAGGTGGATTCTTAACCACTGCGCCACCAGGGAAGTTCCAAAAGTCCAGCTTTTAAGTAAGTATCAAGGGTACCTTTAATATGAACTTTGAATGCATCTATGAATGCATTTGGAAACTGCTATTGCAAACTTGCTTAGCATGCTTTGGGGAATAAAAAACAAAACACAGTGAACAGTAAAGTTTCTCTGTATTGATAGGATGTCCTGTAAAAAGAACTAATGATGCCTGCGAAAACAAGTCCTGTGCTTCCACATATATTATTTCACTAAAGTCTTGAGAAGCAGGCAGGGCAGGGAGCATAGTCATCTCGATTTTACAGATAAGGCAACTGAAACTCAGAAATGTTAAAGTAACTTGCCCAGAGAAACCCAGTGACTAAGTAATTGCTATGTGTTGAGTACTATACTAATTGCTTCATTACATTATCTTACTCAGTCCCTGCCACAAAACATATGAAATGTGGTTTAATATCTATCTTCTTCTCCTCTTAAAGAGGAGAAAAAATGAGACTCAAAGAGGCTAAACTGCTGACTCAGAAACAAGCAGAAATTGGAGAAGCTGTAATTTGAACTTTTCTACTCTGCCCTACTCTACTCCCCAGTCATTCCATTTCTTGAGAGGGCTCTTTATTGACACCTATGAGATATCAGGAAAGTTTGTCTCAGAAAGGGGGGACATTTTATCTCTGGGTGCTCTGTCACATTTGTGTGAACAGTGGCATCTGTAATTTGTCACAAGGGCCTCTTATGTTCCCTCAGGTAGAAAGTACCATGGCAAAAAAAAAAGTCTAAATTAATCTTTGCACTTGTTCTTTGTGACCAAAGCTTACAAACCAATTAATTTTAATCAACACAAAATAGGAATTAATGAAATTGTTTTCAAACAGAACAGGATTTCAAAGTAACACAAAATACTTCCTATCTAATGGAAAATGTAGTTTACTAATTCCCCAAGGATAAATTTAGCACCTTCATGTTGCAGTCCCTAGAGTTTCAAAAATGGTTTCTTCTGTGTAATTTTAAAGACTCAGAAGAGCAGAGTTTGAAATTCAGTTCTCCCATTTAGCAGTGAGTGTCACCTGGCCATTATATGGGCAAGCCATTTAATTTCTCTGAGTCTTTGCTTTAACCACACTAGTCTTAGTATTCAATATTTGTCAATGCAAATTTTGTGACTAACTAGACAATTTTGTAATCATTTAACAAAGCTACAAACAGCCAGTTTCTTCTCTTTAAGTGAGGAAGCAATTATGGTAGCCAATCTCAATTATTTTTACATGTCTGTATCTTTGCCATAAGCTTCTTTGCCTTAAATACCTTGCTGCAAACATTTTCGCTGCATAACCAAACGGCTGTAAGGAAATTTTGCTGTGAAAGATAAAATAACTGGTTGACAGTTTTGGGGTTGACAGTTTGGTTTCAACGGTTAGTATATCCTCCAGTTAGCGATGTTATTGATGACTTTATTGAGCTGACAGATGATGTGCCCCAAGAGTTGGTTTCTTACTTTGAAACACACTACTTTGGAGGAGAAAGAGGTCTCCAAGGTGCAAAGTTGAACCCACATTTCCCATAGAGCTTCGGAACATCTATCAGTGGACATTTGACTACATACCAAGAACGAACTATGGTATAGAGGCTTTCACAACGCAATACAGAGCTCAGTTACAAATATGCCTCCTAGTATTTGAAAACTGATACTTCTCTTAACAAAGGAAGAAGTTTTAGCAAAAAAGAAAAAGTGCAATGCTGAACGATGAGACAAATCAACAAGAAAAAAACTGTATAAAATGCTATGAACAGAAGACTTGGAAGACAAGTGCTTAGGTACAATTCACAAAATAAAATCAGTTATTTGTGCAGTATTGTCATGAATCCACACACATTTTAAATGTATTCAAATGTTTTGTATTTTGCAATAAAGTCTTTTTAATTTTGTTATTCATTTTACGTGTTTATGTCCTTTTTAATGTCCCTCTTTTATTTTTCATTATTTTATCTTTTACTGCAAAGTTGCCTTACAGTCAATTGGTTATGTGGTGAAAATGCTTACAGCAAAGCTGTCTACAGCAAACATGCTTACGGTGAAAGTACCTACAACCTTATTATCAATTTAGGAATCTTTCTCTTAGTGGTACTGAGGGACCTAAAAGAGTTCTGGAGGAATTATGACAGAGCATTTTTTCAGAAAGAATATAAAGTCAAGCCATGCAAAGACATGGGAGACTCTTAAGTGCATATTACTAAGTGAAAGAAGCCAATTCGTAAAGGCTATAAACTATATGATTCCAACTATATAAAATTTTGGAAAAGGCAAAACTATGGGAATGACAAAAAGATGAGTTGACGCCGAGGATTAGCGGGGAGGCAGGGATGAATAGGCAGAGCACAGAGGATTTTTAGGACAGTGAAGCTATTCTGTATGGCACTGTAATGGTGAATACAAGTCATTATATTTTTGTCCAAACCTATAGAATGGAAAACGCCAAAGGCGATGGTAATGTAAACTATGGATTTTGAGTTATAATGATGTGTCAGTGTAGGTTCATCTTTTCTAACAAATGCACCACTGTGACGCGGGACATTGACAGTGGGAGAGTTCTGCACATATGTGGGGGCATGGGGTATATGGGAACGCTCTGTACTTTCTGCTTAAATTTGCTGTCAACCTAAAACTGCTCTAAAAAATAGTTTATTTTTTAAAAAGAATATATACCCATTTTTCATTAATATAAACTTCTGGATTCTATTCATGTTTATATCACTTTATATTGCACTATTTTGTAGCCCTTAAAAATTTCAACAAGGGATTTCCGTGGTGGCACAGTGGTTGGGAGTCCACCCGCCAAGGCAGGGGACACGGGTTCGAGCCCTGGTCCAGGAAGATCCCACGTGCCAAGGAGCAACTAAGCCTGTGCACCACAACTACTGAGCCTGCGCTCTAGAGCCCGCGAGCCACAACTACTGAAGCCTGCACGCCTAGAGCCTGTGTTCCGCGGCAAGAGGAGCCACCGCAATGAGAGGCCCGCGCACCGCAACGAAGAGTAGTCCCCGTTCACCCCAACAAGAGAAAGCCCGCGCAGCAACGAAGACCCAATGCAGCCAAAAATAAATAAAAACACAATAGCCAATGCTTCTGGAGCACTTACTGCAGATCCAGCACTATTCTAAGCATCCTACATATATTAACTAATTTTTAGTCCTCTCGCCAACACTATGAATGAGGAACTATTATTACCATACGATTTTAACAGAAAACCGAGGCACAGAAATGTTGAGTGACTTGACTGAGGTCTCATAGCTGGTATGGTACAGCTGAGACTCAAACTCAAACCACCTGAATTCAGAGTCAGCTGTCAACCTCAACGCCATGCACTTTCAGTTGTTCTTAGGGGTAGAAAACCAAGAACTGGTCTGTGGTGGCAGGGGGAATCTTACTCATTTTATGTGTAAAGCACACACACACACACACACACACACACACACACACCAGGGGGAATCTTATTCATTTTATGTGTAAAGCACACACACACACACACACACACACACACACACACACACACACACACCAGAAACAGACATACAGTATATCTCTGGTATTAAAATTTCATGGAGGGGCAACTAGGAAAATTGGCTAAAATGGTACCAGGGTCAGGGGCCAGGGGAGATCATGAAAAGAAGACTGAGAAACATGGCTCTGTACTTTACAGCCTCTCTTCTTTTAGCATGGGGGAAGACTGGCCCTGTTTTACTAAGTAAAAATTATCTGTCACTCATTATTTCATTCAATACATATGAATTATGTGCTTATTATGTGTCAGGTACTAGGTATAAAATGATGAACAAGACTTTAAAGTACCCTATCTTTAGGGAACTACCAGTCTGTCAGCTAAACAGGCAAATTCAATACAATATGCTAAGTACTCTGATAGGAATAATGATGGGATGCTACTTTATCCAGACCTGAGGGATGGGGAAGTTTCAGACGGTTTCTTAGAAGAGATGATGTCTCAGCTGGATCCTAATGGAACAGTAGGGATTTATCAGGCCCCAGTGAGAGAGGAGAGACAAAGTGGGAGAGGAAGGGCACCCCAGACGGAGATACCAGCATGTGAAAAGACTCAAGGTCATAAGAAACCAAGCTGGGTATGAGATGGACAACAAAGAAGCGGAAAGAATTTGGGGTAAGGAATAAAAAGATGAGGCTCAAGTAAGCAACTGCCAGGTCAAAAGGACCTCATAAAGCACGCCAAGAAATTTGGACTTTACCCTGAAGGAAACAGCGGGCCAGCAAAAGGTTTTACGTAGGAGAATAACATGATCAGAATCGTGTTTCAGTATTCCTTGGGCTACAATGTAGAGGACAGGTTACAGAGTTGAGAGGCAGGAAGAGGAGCTGGGATTGCTACAAGAATAACTTACAACAAAAGGTTCGTTTTTGAGACTTCCCTGGTGGTCCGATGTGTAAGACTCTGCGCTCCCAATGCAGGGAGCCCAGGTACAATCCCTGGTCAGGGAACTAGATCCCACATGCCTCAACTAAGAGTTCGCATGCTGTAACTGAAAGATCTCGCACGTTGCAAGGAAGACCCGGCACGCAGCAATGAAGATCCCACGTGCCCCAACGCAGCCAAATAAATAAATATTTTTTTAAAAAGTTCTTTTTCATACCTGGCCTCAGGGTGACAGTTATCATACTCTACAGTTTTCAACTGCCTAAATAGTTATGTTTCTGCCTGTTTTGCTCCACACTCATTACCATCAATAACAAAGGTAAAGAAAGCATTCTGGGATTTGTAGGTGTGTACCCTCTTTTGTGTCACAAAAATGAAAATAAACATTCCAAAGTATTAAATAAGTTGACAGACTGTCTCCCCAAGAAGTAAATTACTCACAGTGCCTTCAACCTCTGAATAGAGTCCTGACCAGAAGCTGAAAGTACTTTTATCCAGCTGATACAGTCGAGATTTCTCAAATGTTTCTGAATCCATGATCTGTCCTAACTCCAGTGGTACATGAGTTGTTGTTTTATATATCCGTCTCTGAAATATTTTGAAGAAAACACCTTAAGGAAACAGTCAAGCTAACTCATTATTTATTACAAGTCATTTACGATCAAACTTTGGTTTATAACATTAACTTGTCACTTAAGCCTGTTGAATTTGCTTTATACATACACAAATACTGCGTTTGATGAAGTACACTGACCACTAAAACAACTCGTGCAGGAGAGTAAAAGCATGAGAGAACCTGCAACTAGTTGACTAGGTGAAATTAAAATCAAAGCTGTCACACACTTTGGTTTGCAGAGGTAAACCAAAATTGTAACATTACAAAGAGTACTACTCATTCCAGGTATAGCATACATCCTATAATATAGAAACTAAATTCATGGACCGAAGAAAGTAAATATGCTAATCATGAGTTTTAACAGATAATGTGGCTAGTCATTAAATTTGATTCTAGAAGACAAATTAAGGGAAATTTGAGGAACGACAGAAACAGATCAGGTCTTCAAGAAGGACAAACTTTCTCGTTATACCAAATTCTAGAAAGTAATTTCAGCCCATGGTACATAATACAGAGAACAGATACCAAACAATATAATGGACAGCATTTTCTACAATGGTTTTACAATAAATCTCTATTCTCTATTTATTATTGGATACCTTACCAAACACTTGATAAAGGGCATTACATGAAAGCATAACTGAAGAAAGAAGACATTATTGAAAAGTAGTTACTGTAACTAGGCTTATTATTAAAGTAAGACAAGTAGGTAGATGTTCAATACCCCATCTCCAATTTAGACAGTACATACTGTGTGCTTACTTTCTGCAAAGGATCTTCTCTAGGCCTACAGCATTCTGTACTAATGAAGCTATCTTAAGAGCTAGTCAGAGAACCTAGTGCTATACAGCTTAACACCTCTTTGAATATCCTGGACTAAAAAAAGAAATCTAGATATAACCCAGACAATGACAGATATAGAAAATTTTTTAATTTTCAATTTAAAGATTCATACAGAATGTAATCTGAGAGAAGAAATTTGCAGAGGAAAAAGACTGTAGTGCTCAAGGAAAAGGTTCCAGCAGTTAAAAAAAGAAAGGTTTTCCTAACCATTACAGTTGACTTGATTCAGTGCCAACACAGAAGAAAACCAGCAGTGAAAGACTGCCATAAAGTGGTCAATTAAACTTCAAATCTATCTCATTTAAAAGTTCAGATCTCAGAAATTCCCTGGTGGTTCAGTGTTTAGGACTCCGAGCTTCTACTGCCCGCCAGGGTGGGAGAACTAAGATCCCGCAGGCCACATGGTGCGGCCAATAAATAAATAAATAAATAAAGTTCATATCTCTAATCCATCAAACTGTTAATTGTGATTATCTCCAGGGAACTGTTATTAAGTAACTTTCACTTTCTACTTTACTGTTTAATTGTTTGAATAAAAACAATAAAGAAGCCTTTAAGAAAATGTTCTTTGGGCAAAAACAACAATATACACTTTTTTTTTCTTTTTTATTTTTTAAAGGGAAAAGAGTTCAGGTCTTTGGAAGGACTGAGAAATCTTCATTTTCAGAAAATGGCTTCCCAGTGCTGTGGTTGAGCATGACACAAATATCATGGGGAAGTTGTGATTATAAAATTTTAGTATCTTCTTTCTGAAGGTTTATGAGTTGCTGCCAAAAATAAAGGAAGTAAGTCTGGGCCCGAGAATCCTTAGGAAGCTGTGGGGCAGGTACAAGAGCTCAGGCCTGAAAAGGCGGCAGCCCTGCCTTCCCTTTCACCAGACCCTAAGCGGCCTGGGGCCCATGATCACGTTGCGGAAAACGTCCTGAAGCACCAGATCCCCTCAAGGCCTACCCCATCATCGGGCCAAGTTAGGAGGCTCAGTAGGGACCCATAAGGTCGAGGCCGGTGCTGGGGCCGCAGCAATCATCCAGGGACTTGGAGTCGAGACCGAGGCTGGCCTAGGGCTGGCCGGGTGTCGGGGTCAGGTGGGCCCTGTCTAGGCTCACCTGCCGCCGTGCTAGGAAGGTCTCCCAGAGATACACTGTCCAGGAGAAGAGCAACACGGCCCCGAAGATACGCTTCTCGGCCGACATCTCCCACATCGCGTCCAGCGACGCCCACATCCCCATGACCACCCCGTTCCGCCGGCTCCTTCAGCGAGCACTGGTGCCACACCGACACCCGTCCCCTCAGAGCATCCCCGCAGTGTCACAGCGATATCCGTCCCTCCCGAGAGCTCCTATACCGACACCCGTCCCATCCCACGCCCTCTGCTCAGCCCGCAGTGTTACACAGACACTCTTCCCCCGGCTGACGCTCCCTAGGGCCGCCTAGTGTCTGCAGGAACAGGATAAGCTCCGCCTTCCTCACTTCCGGCCCACAGTCCGAGTTCCGACCTCCGCCAGCCGTTGCTCCCCTGAGTTGTGTTGCACCGACATTCTTTCCCCTCCCTTCCACGGCGTGTTCCTGCCGAGGGTCCGGCTTCCCTCTTGGGCCTGGCAGAGCCGCGGACTCTCCGCTTTCTAGCCTCCCGAGTGGCAATTTCTTCTCTTCGTTCCGGGGCTTGCCCTGGCTGGGCTGCAGCCTGCGCCGTTCTTTCCGCGGTCAGGACCACTGGTCTTCGGGCTAAGCGGGAACGGACAGAGTGGGCCGCCGCTCCGGCCCTGAGGTCGCTGGGAAGAACAGCAGAGGAGCCGGCTTCCCAGGCCCTAGAAATCATTCCTCTGAACTGGTGCTTCTCGGACTGTGGTGTGTTCATCCCTGGGATACCTTAAGACTAAAGTTAAGAGCGGGACTAGGCATTATAAGTGTGTTTTGGCCTATATTGGGCTGTTCTGAATTCAGGCATATTAGAAAGTGGGTAATGAGTTTTGTTTTTATTTTGAAGCCCTCGTGCAGCTTGCAGGTCTTAGTTCCCCCACCAGGGATAGAACCCGGGGCCGCGGTAGTGAAAGCCCAGAGTCCTAACCACTGGACCGCCGGGGAAGTCCCGTAGGCAACATTTTTTTGTTTACTGAAATGGCAGGCAGCATTTTTTTTTTGTCCACAAAACCAAAGAATTGATTAATATTCTAACAAAACTACAAGTATTATCATACATTAATGTGAGTAATATTTCTCGGCACCGTATCTACTAAAACAAAAAAATAAAATTGAAAGTGGACCCTGCTTATCTAACAGTAAGAAATAGTCATTCAGATACATGAATTAATTGGTGGAGAAGCGCCATCTATCTCACTGAGAGATGCATTTCCAGTAGAATTTTACCTTTTATGTTTATGTGTTATCGAATTTGTAATCGTGTCAAAAGAGCAGCTACATGTTAAAGGTAATTGTAAAATTACTCAGTTCAGAAGAATTCTTTCTAATATGTAGAGCCATACAATTACAGGAAAAAAATTTAAATTTTACTTTAATACATACATATTTTTATTGCAAAGATGTGATCTATAAAATGTTTTTCAAACATAAAAAGTGTTACATTTGGATAACATGGGGAAATGGAACATAAATATAAGTTATAAAGGAACAGTGTAGAATTATCGAATGTTAAAGAGCTCATTCATGTACTTTAAAGTGGGTGATGGTTATTCAATTGTTATGTAGATTCTGTTGGACACACTATGAAGAAAGATTTAACAGTTTTATCTTATATTGTCATTATTTACAATTTGCCAGAAGTTACATCCATTGCAACTATTTCAATTTATGATGAAAACTTTTAGATATCAACTTAAAAATATGAGGGGATAAACATTTTTTCAGAATGCTCACTTGGACTATCACTGCTATGTCCTCTTCAGTCTTGTCTTCTCCTGTCTGGGTCCACCCAGCCTGCTGCAGTTAGTCCAAATCCTCACAAAGCCCCTGCCACCCAAACTGTGTGGCTAAGGGCACAGGTTTAGAGTCATTGTTTACGTTCTAGTCACAGCTGCACCACATATTAACAGCTTAACCCCTCTGTGCATCACTTCCTCATCAGTAAAATGAGAATAATAGTATTTACCCCCTCACACTGTGAGGATCAAATGAGAAAAATCATATAAAACTCTTAGTCATGTGTCTGGCTCTGAATAAGCGTCCAATAAGGATTAGCTACTAGCTCACCATACTTGGGAGAATTGCACCATAGTTGATCTGTCACCATGTGTCTGAGGAGATAAAGGATCAGGAAGCTGGTATGAGGTTTCTAAAAGTCAAAACTGGAATTCACTCATTTATTCAACAAATACTGTGTGTCTGCTAAGTACCAGACAGGGTTCTAGGTGCTGGGGACATAGCAGTGAACCAAAGCCCCTTCCTCTCCTGAAACTTAACATTCTTAGTGGGCTAGGGTGGATAAGGAGTTGACAGATAAGAAGCATATATGTAACAGTAAAAGCAGAGGAGGTGATAAGTGCTATGAAGAAAAAGCAGGGAAAGAGGGATGTGGTGTGTTGGCAGGGGCGCTGTAAGATGGTCAAGGAAGAACTCTCAGGTTGTTACTCAAAGACTGGGTCACCTCTTGGTGGGTATCGAGCCAAAACACACAACCAATGGGAATTCCCTGGCGGTCCAGTGGTTAGGACTCCATGCTTTCACTGCCGAGGGCCTGGGTTCAGTCCCTAGTCGGGGAACTAAGATATTGCAAGCCGCATGGCACAGCCAAAAACAAAAACAAAAACAAAAGACACAACCTAGCCAAAGAGTGGGAGAAGGAAGGATTTACTACTTGCAGCAAGTAAGGAGAACACCAAGGATCCTTCCCAAAGCAGTGTCTCCCCGAACAGCAAAATTGGGGAAGTTTAAGCATATTCGTGAAGGAGCTTGAGCAGAGGAGAATTCAGCATAGAATTGGGGCAAAGGTTGCCAGAGCCCAAGCTCTAGTTGACTGAAGTCATGAGGATCAGAAAAGGTCAACATCATCATTCCTTTGGTTCCACCCAGTTTGGGATATTTGCATGTAGTTACCATCCTTCACCAGGGTGGGGACTTAAGTTCCTGAAGAACAGCTCAAAGATATGTACCAGATTGTTACAGGAATCTGTTTTAGCACTGAACTATTGTTTCTTTTCTTTCTTTTTTTTTTTTTTTACTGGTGTATAGTTGTTTTACAATGTTTTATTAGTCTCTACTGGACAGCAAAGTGGAGTTCCCTGTGCTATACAGCAGGTTCTCATTAATTATCTGTTTTATACATATTAGTGTATATACGTCAATCCCAATCTCCCAATTCATCCCACCTCTCTTTTCCCCCCTTGGTGTCCATACGTTTGTTCTCTACGTCTGTGTCTCTATTTCTGCCTTGCAAACCAGTTCATCTGTACCATTTTTCTAGATTCCACAAATATGCGTTAATATATGATATTTTGAACTATTGTTTCTTGACTGCTTTTCCTTTGTTCCTGCCTTCTTTTGTTCCCTTAAACTCATTAATTACTGAGACCTGTTCAAGGGCAAGCATTGTGGCCAGGCTTAGATCACAAAATGGCATAGGCCTAAAATGGCTTCTCTTATATCAAGAAAGCCATGCCTGGTTCTTTTTCTCTGGGGTCCCCTACCCTATCTGCTTACAAGATTAGCTGACATTTGAGTACAGACCAAAAGAAAGTAAGAGAAGAAGCCAAGGCGTGTGGGTCTGGGAGAAGTGTGCCATGCACAGTGAACAGCAAGAGCAAAGGCCCTGAGGTGTGACAATGCTTAGCATATTTGAGGAGTAGTAAGAGAGTGGGGAAAGAGTGGAAAAAATAAGGAGGGGTATGCAGATCATGCCGTAATGCAAAGTCTTTTAGTTAAGAACTTGACCTTTACTCAGAGGGAAATAATAAGCCATTGAAAGTTTTTGAACAGAGAAGTAAAATGATCTTTTCAGCTACTCTGTAGAGAATAAATTGAAAGGGGACACAGATAGAAGCAGGGAGTCCAGTTAGGAGGCCAATTCATAAATCCAGGTGAGACATGCTGGTGGCTTGGACTAGGGTGGTAGGGGTGGAGGGAGAAGGGAATCATGGAAAGTAATAACTTGTTCCCCTTTGCAGAAAGATAGTGTTAATAGATGGGCTGGTCCATGTGGAGACTGACATGGGAGCCTCAAAACAGGCTATTGTCGGGGTTTTGCCAAAGAAGAGGATACGGATGCTCCTCCCTAGAGTGTGGCCACTGGTGTAAGGTAGTTCATCTACCCCATCTAACCTGAATGATAAAATGGCTCTCAAACCCTTTCCCTATTTTGCCTTGATTCTCTGTTTGCCAAGCATCCAAGATCTCTTAATTGATGCCTTGGACATAAGTGATCTGATCTCAAGAAAAGAATGACCCCCCACTAGGAATGAATACTTGGTATCAATCTCTTATGATTGTGGTGAGAATCATTTATCTTTTCTGGGGAACTGAGGGCCAGGAACAAGGTGACCCCAAAACTGTAACTCAGATTGGGACTTGAACCCACAGTCTTTTAACTGAGATCACACCTGGTCTCAGGACTTAATGAAGCTCAGGTTCTTGATGTCTCATCACAGAAAGAATTCAGTGAGAGACAAAGTGATAGGTAAGAAATGGATTTATTTAGGGAGAAACACGCTCCACAGACAGTGTGGGCCATCTCAGAAGGTGAGAGTGGCCCCAGGGTATGGGGTTGTCAGTTGTTATAGGGGTGGGTGATTTCATAGGATAAATGAGTGGGAGGAGTATTCCAGCTATTTTGGGGAAGGGGTGGGGATTTTCAGGAATTGGGCCACTGCCCACTTTTTTTTTTTAATTTAATTTTATTTATTTTTTTATACAGCAGGTTCTTATTAGTCATCATTTTATACACATCAGTGTATACATGTCAATCCCAATCTCCCAATCATCACACCACCACCACCCACCCACACCACTTTCCCCCCTTGGTGTCCATACGTTTGTTCTCTACATCTGTGTCTCTATTTCTGCCCTGCAAACTGGTTCATCTGTACAATTTTTCTAGGTTCCACATATATGCGTTAATATACAATATTTGTTTTTCTCTTTCTGACTTACTTCACTCTGTATGACAATCTCTAGATCCAGCCACGTCTCAACAAATGACCCAATTTCGTTCCTTTTTATGCTGAGTAATATTCCATTGTATATACGTACCACATCTTCTTTATCCATTCGTCTGTCAATGGTCATTTAGGTTGCTTCCATGACCTGGCTATTGTAAATAGTGCTGCAATGAACATTGGGGTGCATGTGCTTTTGAATTATGGTTTTCTCTGCAAATATGTCCAGTAGTGGGATTGCTGGGTCATATGGTAATTCTATTTTTAGTTTTTTAAGGAACCTCCATACTGTTCTCCATAGTGGCTGTATCAATTTACATTCCCACCAACAGTGCAAGAGGGATTCCTTTTCTCCACACCCTCTCCAGCATTTGTTTGTAGATTTTCTGATGATGCCCATTCTAACTGGTGTGAGGCGATACCTCATTGTAGTTTTTTTTTTTAATTAATTAATTTATTTATTTTTATTTTTGGCTGCGTTGGGTCTTCGTTGCTGCATGCGGGCTTTCTCTGGTGCTACTCTTTGTTGAGGTGTGCGGGCTTCTCATTGCGGTGGCTTCTCTTGTTGTGGAGCACTTTTTGACCTTTATGGTCGGCCTTGGAACGGTCATGGTGCCTCTGGCTGTGTCATTTAGCACGCTGTATTACAATTAGTGTATACTGAGGCTCAAGGTCTAGTGGAAGTCGACTTGTCCGCCATGTTGGACCTATTTGTTTCTAATCAGTTTATGTCGTGTCCTCGGGCTATGTCATTCTTTTAAAGGTTGTGCCGTGCCCCCTTCCCTACTGTTTCAACCCCATCAGTTTCTTTTGCATCCAGCTCATTCTATCCTCTGTCTCCCACACAGACTACCAAATCTATGTTACTCCCCTGTTTAAAAACCTTCACTGGGCCATTCCCAACAGTATGGCATGAACTTCAAGGCCCTTCATTACCTGACATCACTCTACTCTTCTAGACATTCTTCTGACACTTTCCTTTGATATACCCCAGAGTGGTAACCAAGACAAAAAGACTGGAACTGTGCACGAAGGGAACTGAAATTTAGCACAAAAAATTGAGACACTGACTTTAAAAGATTGCGTGGCACTCCTTCAGCAGCACAGTTCAAAACCTTCCCACCTACACCGTCAGATAATGCACATTGTTGATAACTCCCATCTGTTCTGTTCACATCAGAAATTAAAGCTGATCTGAGGATGAGGTTAGTGTGTCCTTCCCTGAAGCCAAAATCCTTCATTGTCGCTCTGGAAATAGACAGTTCTCAGTCACCCTGAAACTCTCCTTGCCCTCCAAGTAAGCCATCCTCTCTCTCACATGGCTCTGTGGTAAGCCCACCAGCAGGAATACTTTCCATTTCAGTGTCTGCCTGTGTAACCCCTTATGGGACAACTCAGTGTCACCTCCTCTGCCAAGGCTTTCCTGGCCCCGCCCTGTATTCACCAGCCTGTTTTTGCACTACACAGTGAAGTCTCATCTTTATTCAGAAGTTGCATTCTAACTCCCATGCACCGGACAAAAATTATGACCAGAATTACCTGCAGAAATCCCTTAGGAAGATGTCACTTGTCATGCCAAAACCTTGGTTCTCTGTACACCGACGCCAAACAGAAATACAGAGACAGAGTTATGGAGGAGAAAGAAAGAGTGGCTTTATTTCTTTGCCAGGCAGAGAGGGAACACCGCAGGCTAGTGCCTCAAGAACTGTGCCCCCTCTCGTCCGGGGTAGTGGTCAGAGGTATGTGATAAGGATCTAGGCAGGACAGTCTTGCATTCTTCTTTCTTCAGGGTGGGGCTGCTGACAGGATTAGGGTGTGTGCAGGGTCCCTGGTGGTCTCCTAATCTTGATGAGCTTCTCTGGTCCCTTTAATCCTGCCTCAGGTGGTTTCCTGGCTGCTCCTCCCTAGATGAGCAACTGTTCAGATCTGCCCTTTGGCACTCAGGGAAGGTCATGGAGGCTGGAGTCTTGCCTACAAGAAATGGGGGACAAAAACCCCTCCATGCCTGGGAACCCCACAGGGCCCTGCTTGGCATCACTTGGGAGACTTATGTGTTGTCTCCTGTGGAACAAGGCAGCCAGTTTTCCTCCAGCATGGCAACAAACCACTCTTTATAAAGTATTTCATTTAGGTGTCAGATGGTTACAAAGTGTTTCAATGACTGTAATCACATTTACTGTGGCAAAATGCGCACACTATAAGGCTTGTGGAATCTGAGACCCACTGAGACAACCATCTACCACCATCTCCCCAGTACGCCATCTTTCTCAGCAGGGGACACACTCATTGAGTGGAATGGCAGGTAGGTGCCTCCTTCCCTTCTTCCCTCCCTGCTAAGCTAGGATTCACACGAGGAGAATTCACCTAAGCTAAGATATGACCCTTGTTCTGTATTATCTTTTTTTTTTTTTTCTTTTTGGCTGCACGGCTGCGGGATCTTAGTTCCCTGACCAGGGATTGAACCCACGACCTCGGCAGTGAAAGCGCGGGGTCCTAACCACTGGACCGCCAGGGAATTCCCTGTATTATTTTTATAATTCCTTGTTCTGAAATGACCTGTCCAACCAACCAAACTGAGTGCTCCAGAAGCACTCAGAACAGATTCCCAAGGATGATCACAATGCTTTCTTAGCACAGAATAAGAATTAGTAAAAGTTGGATAAAATCAAACAATCTCCTTTATGTCCAGCCCCACCCTTGCCCACCTCTGAATAATTAATGCAGGGAGACTCCAGGCCACATATTTATCTTTAGGCCAAAAACCAGCACAAGAGCCAGCCTCCCTCTTTATAGGACAGTCCACAGCATCACCCTTAACAGCACTTTCTTGCTGTTTTTATTATATCGAATCCAACCTCTTCGGCATGGAGCTCAAGGCCACATCCCTGACCACTCTCCCTTCTTTTCCCACTCCCATGATTCCTTTTCTATATGGCTGCTTAGGGTCTCCAGCCTGCCAAGTGGGCACCACAATCTCAGCCATTTTTTAACCACCACGATCCCCCACGTAACCCCACCACACACACAAGTGGAAGCTGGGCCCTGCTGAATAGAGAGCCAGTCCTGGCTGGGTAATTTCAATATAGTTCTCTGTCTTTATTGATACACCACTGCACACATGAGGGAAACAGTGCTTTTCTAGAAAAGATTGGAGTCCATCACATTTCAGATGTGGATGTAAACCCTGATGTAAGCAAGGGACTCTGGCAGTCAGAGCAGCTGCAGTTGCGCTCAGAGGAGCAATCCCTCTGTGTGGCAGGCTTTTGGGAAATGATCATCCCTTCCAGGTCCTTCATTTTGTTTTCCACTGTCTGAAGCTTTTCTAGAATTTTCTCTTGCAGACCCAAAGATAGGAAGATATTATTGTCTTGAAATGGGAGACCATTCCCTTCTGGGTTGACCAGCAAAGGCTGAAAAAAATCTGAGCCTTTCTTGTAAAGTTTGTAGAGTGTGATTGCAAACAACAATATTTTCTAAAATAAAACAACAGAAGTTGAACGTTACTTGTTTATAAATGTGAAATGCCACAGTTTACTGTAGATGCAAAAACAAAAGATGACTCTAGAAGTAATTATAATCCCTCATTCCTATGCCAAGCCTTCTGTCTAACAAAACATCTTCACACCTATTTTGTCTTTTGATCTTTATCACAAAATGGAGTGGTAGGCAGGTCAGGGATTATTGTAATTAATATAATTAAAAAAATAATAGTAGATACTGTTTGCTGAAAGTCTGCCTCATGCAAGGCTCTGTGCTAGGAGTTTCCTTCCCTATGCAGGACCTATTTATGTAGAAAAAAACAGAGCTGGATAACCATTTAGATGCCTTCCAGTTTGGACTCTGTCATTGTCCAAGGTCATATATTTGGAAATGGTAGAGCCAGGACTGGAATCCAGGAATTCTGATTTCCATGTATATTTTCTTAGGACACAGTGGTCTGAAACACTGGATTTCCTGGTCATAGAAAAAAATTTTTTTTAATGTGCTAGGACAGAGTCCTGGTGGGAAAATAAAAAAAATCATCTTTTTTCCTTATAATAACTAGCACTGCTTACTGAGTACTACTGTGTGCTAAGCTTTATACATACAAGATCTCCTTTAATCCTCACCAAAACCCTGAGGGAGGCACTGTTAGCAAACCGATTTCACAGATAAGGAAACTGGGGTTTACAGGCTAAGTGACTGCTCTCACATCACACAGCAAGTGATAGAATGAAGAAGCCCCCGTAGTCTGACTCCAGAGCTTATTAACCACTCTGTTATACTACCTCTTTTTCTTGGCTGAGGTGTCTGGAGGGCTGCAAAATTCATCTTTCTGATTGAATTAAACAATAACCAAACAAGAGCAGAACCCAGAAGTACAGATAAGAGTTTGATGTTTTGCCTTCTATTCTTCTATATTCTAACTGAAATACATGTATATGAATATGTAGACACACAAATCCCTGTTGGGGATTTAGGTCAGTTGGACTATATTAAATGAGATTTTTGGAGAAGAATTTAATTTAGAATCCTAAAAATTGGGTTCAAATCTCAGCTTTTACAATCTATGTCACCTTGGGTCAGTGATAACCAAGTTCACTCACCTACAAAATGGAGATAATAATCCCTGCCCTGCCTACCATGCAAGGTTTTGAGAGATTAAGAGAATGCATGTGACTGATTTCTCAACAGTAGTGACATGAAAATAAGTGAGCGCTACAAAATTATCCAGTAATAACTTATCTCAGCATTTACCAAGTAAACCAGTCACCCTTTAACAAAGCCCTCTTTAAGTCCCGTCTCCTTAAATTTAGGCTGAACCTCAGTGCACCTCAGTTTCCTAGTTCGTCATATGAAAATAACCTCTATTTCATGGAACTGTTGGGATTCTCAAAGCATTTTAACTATATTGTCAATATAGCTATAATTGGTAATTAAACAGAGGTATGTTTGTAAAATCCTAAATGTTTTTCATAATCCCAGCCAATTGTACTCCTATTCCCCAAAAGAGCCCCTGTATATTCATTGTGATGACTAAATAAATATACACGCTTCCTCATCAGTTACAGAGCAAAGGCACAGTAAGAACAGAAAGGCGAAATCCAAGATCCCAGTTATACTTGCAGTGCTATTCTGTAAGAGGTACTCCACACGGTGTCTGGCACACGGTTAGACACTCAAAGATGAATACAAATATATGATCAAATAAATTTGGAGGTAAGGCTGCCTTCTCAGATTATGAACTTCTTTAATGTGTTTTATCATAAGACAAGCCAAAGATCATTGTGAGAAAGACCATTTTTATGCCAAAAACCTAACTGATGGAAGTTTTTAAGGATAACGTAGTTTCAACCAACTTCAGAGACAAAGGTTCACTCTGGTTTATATGCATGGTCTTAAAACTGGGTGGCAGCAATATGGGAGGGAACTGACCAAATTTCAATGTAAAACTATTTAAATTTCTCTGTAACGAAAGAGTATAACCTGAATTGACTGAACACTTCGTTTCCATAAGGCATATACTCCTATTCCCAACAAAATCAAAACGGAAATCCCCAGGATCACTTGCACAGCCGGAACAAGATTATCTAGTAGCCCCAAACTTGTTTGCTGAGGCACACTAGTCTCTCCCAGAAAAGTTGCTTGTAGATAATTCCATATCGAGCTCAGAGAGATGATGTCCCAGATAGAAGACAAAGGTGACATTTTAATATAACAGCAGCTCCAGGAACTGCATGTGCAGAGGCTTTAGGAACCTAGATACGAGTTAGGAAGAGTTGTCTGGGAGTCCAGTTCTGAAGCCATTGTGAGCTGTGCTTTGTGATATCACTGTTCTGAAGCTCAGCTTGTTTCCCACTCACCCACTGAAACTTCTCACTCAAAACCAAGCAGACAGTGGTCTGAATCTTCAGTTCAGTCATAGCACTCTCTCTAATCTTCGGCAAGTCCTAGCTCTAACACAGCACTGTCCAACAGAACTTTCTGCAACGGTGGAAATGTTCTATATTTGCTCTGTCCAACATGGAAGACACTAGTCACTTGAAATGTGGACAGTGTGGCTGAGGAACTGAATTTTACATTTTATTAAATGTAAATTTAAGTAGCCACATGTGGCTAGTGGCTACCCTCTTAAACAGTGTATAGAACATTTCCAACAATCCATGGGATGGAGAGCAATTATTTTCACATTTCAACTGAGAAAACTGAGGTTAAGTGGAGAGGAGAGGAGACAGGATTTAAAAAGGGCTTTCCTAAAGAGCGAATAGTTTACTTGGTAAATGTGGAGGGAGGTTCTTACTGGATCATTTTGTAGCATTTCCTTTTTCATATGTCACTACTGCTTAGAAATCGTGATCTTTGGAAAAGCTTTTGACATATTTGAGCCTCATTTTGCTCATCTGTTTACATCTCCTTCATAAGATTTATATTAGGAACAAATGGTATAATTTCCTAAGCACTTTGTGAACAGTAGCATGCTGTACCATAACCTATATGCCATGTTATCAAATCCATTATTTACTGACTAGTACCTGTCTACTCAACAAGGAGGTATGAAAGTATAAAATATAAGGTCTGTTCCCAAAAATCTTACATGAAAAAAAGGTAGTTCACACACAAGCGTATAATATAAATTGTGAGATCATTTACCAAGACAGCAAGAATCCAAAAGAGGGTTTGCATCAAGAGGAGGGGAGGGGCATGGTAAGTAAGGAGAGAAAGGGTCAGTTATGACAGCTTTTAGAAAAATATTGTCTGATGCTATTCTGATTTGTTCATCTGGTTGACTGAAAGAAAGAAGATGAATAGGGAAGCCTGGTGGAGAAAGAATAACTGTTTTGTTCTTGCAGGAATCAGAGGTATGGCAAGTTGCTTGAGGTGTCAGGGACACATCCAGGAAGCAGAGTCTAGAATGTTGTTGGATATATAGTACCATGTCAGGGCGAAATGACTTACTGATTTAGGAGCGACTGCTAATGATGTTAAACCCATAGTCTGCTAGTGACTGACCACAACCAGAATCTTTTCTAGAAAGGAATACAAATTACTCAGATAAGACTTGGGATTTTACTATAACAAGTTAAACGTATGTCAGAACCCATTAAAGAATGATAACCAAAAACTTTTAGGAGAAAAATATGGTTGTGACAACCGAATCATTACCCAAGACTTCCTATACTAGATGAGATCCCCCTGTTACATGGCACCTTAGACTTTACTTTCAAAGCACTTAACACGATTAAGGTTATTTGTGCAATTTTGGGTTTAATATATCTTCCCTGACTATTGTAAACTCAAGGAAGACAGGGACCAAGTCCATTTTATTGACTACTGTATCCCTAGTGCTTGGTACTTAGCAGGCATTCGAATATTTTTAAGTAAATACAGAGTCCCCTAGAAGAATTCCAAATATCTTTATAGCCTGAACTGTTCAATCATCAAGTGCCTGTTACCATATTTGTGTACTCGTTTCTACAGAAGCTTTATAGGGTAGCTGTTAAGAGGATAGGCCTTTGGGAGTATAATGGATCTGGGTTCAAATTTTGGCTGTACTATTCACTAACTTTGTTACCTTGGGCAGGTTACTTAACTTGAGGCTCAATATCTTCATTGGTAAAGTGAGAGTAATTCCTACCTTGTAGGGCTACTGTAATGAGAATTTGATAATTTGTGTAAAAGAGGGCAACTATTATTTACAGTGATGTTTATGACCAAATGCAAGGTATTGTGGATCTCAATAGTATAATGTCCCTCAAAGAGAATCTAGTCTGAAAACCCATTTATTGTTTGACTCGCCTCTCGGCCACCAGAACACCTCCAATGATGAATTTATCACCATGCGAGGTATCTCGGCCCACCTTTAGTGTCATCCATCCATCCATCCCTCAGTCACTTCCACATTGCGCCCTATTAGGACTTCTTGACTTACACTGCAACTTATGATTTATGCAGTGCCTACTTTCAAAGCTTCACTAGCTTCTTCACTGTCCTTCAAACAAAATCCAAAATCCAGACCATAGTGACAGGCACTAAAATACCTGGCTCCTGCTGACCTATCCAATCTTCTCTCCTACCCCTTTCCCTTTTATTCTCTTAACTCTATAGCTCTACTAGATTTGTCAATGTCACTAACACACCAAGCTGTTGTACCACAAAGCCTTGGCACATAATTGGATTATCCTAACTCCTATTATTTCTTCAGGTTTAAACATTGCTTCCTTTAAGGAAGATTTTCCTGTCCTCTTTTTTGGTTCCCTCAGTCAGGGCATCTTTTGTAGCACTTTTACTTAACTAATTTTTTGTAGTGTTTTGTTTAATGTCTGTCTTCCTGACTAGACTCTAATCTCCAGGATGCAGGAAACTTACCCTGTCATGTTCAACATTCTCCCCAGAAGCTGGCAGAAGGTGTGTGCTTAGTAAATATCTGGCTATAGCTTTCCTATGCCTCTTGGCTTCTCTTTTCCAGGCTAAACCTGCCAAATACAGGTTGACAGGTTTTTAAATCCCCTGACTATCCCAGTTACTTCCTCAGAGAGGTTCAGGCCTCCAAATGCAGGCCGTCACAGACTATATTTCTGCAAGTGTAGACAAAGCAGGCCTGCTAGCACAGTGGGCCACTCTTTGCAGACTCAGCTGTACATAATAGGAGGCTGTGTCCCGAATCAGGAGTAGAAAGCCGCGAGGCCTCACAGTCTACCATGGGGGTGAAGAGGGGACACCAAGCAACTTTTCTGATTTTCAGAAGTTTCTTTCCGGAAGAAAAGCTGACTTTTCCATAAGTCACACGATATTCACAGAAACCATAGTTTCTCCTTTCCACCTCTTTCTCAAATGAGTAACTGTCAACACTGGACATATGACTGGAGTTGGATCTGCATGACCTGGCTCTTACCTATGCTTCAAACTTTATTTCCCACTACTCACTTTCACAAAAATTACAGCTTAATTACAGAACTGTGGTATTTGTGGTACTTTAAATACCACCTGCCACTTTCCATCTTTCTTCCTTCACATTAAGTTCCCCTCCCTGACATTTTTCCAGTCAGATGAGATTGGAAACTGGGCTCCACCTCTTCCTAGCTTTATCAGCTAGGCAAGACACTTCATCCCTCTCTTAAGTTTTTATCTGTCAAATAAGAATACTAACAGTACTGACTTCATGGAGTTATGAAAATTCAACAAGGTAATTTTATGTAAAGTGCTTAAAAAAAAAAGTGTAATTATCCTGCATTCTCACAGCACTTCCCACTTCGTATTCTGGGCCACTGCTTCTAGAACTTTTCTGTGCCTATAAATCATCTGGAGATCTTACTGAAATGCAGATTTTGGACCAGGAGGTCTGGACTTGACATTCTACATTTTGAACAAGCTCCTAGGTGATGCCCGTGCTGCTGATCCATGACCACACTGTGATTAAAATGTTTAAGCTACGCCAGCTCTCACATTAAAGCTCCATGATAGCAGATCCTGTAACAAATCTGCTTTGTTATTTTTATCTCCCAAAACATCTGGAATTATCTTTAAATATTTGGCTAATGACTAACTCTGTTCTCCAGTGACTGTCCTTCACAGTGCAGGTCAAAAGTAGGTAAGCTGGGACAGGCTTCCCTGGTGGCGCAGTGGTTGAGAATCTGCCTGCTAATGCAGGGGACACGGGTTTGAGCCCTGGTCTGGGAGGATCCCACATGCCATGGAGCAACTAGGCCTGTGAGCCACAACTACTGAGCCTGCGCGTCTGGAGCCTGTGCTCCGCAACGAGAGGCTGCGATAGTGAGATGAGAGGCCCACGCACCGCGATGAAGAGTGGCCCCCGCTTGCTACAACCAGAGAAAGCCCTTGCACAGAAACGAAGACCCAACACAGCAAAAATAAATAAATTAATAAACTCCTACCCCCAACATCTTCTTTTAAAAAAAAAAAAAAAGTAGGTAACCTGGGACCGAGGGGATAGGTTAGGGATGAAATCCCTAGGAAGGCTAATCACTAATGATTCGCTCTCTTTCACACATGTGCTCATGAACATGGGGAAACATGGAAGCAAGAGAATTCTGGGTAAAATTCAAGAATCAAAGTGTCTGGCATTCTCGACTTCCACCTATCATTTTAGGGGGCACAAACTCAGTGCTTCCAGGTCTGTGTCAGGGGTTGGGGACAAACCCCAAAGAGACATCAAGTAAAAATGACAGTACTAAAAACTTCAAAAATAACCCTCTGATCTTCTGTATTATCATATAATCACATATGCTGGTTTTTTTTTTTACATGCTGGTTTTTAACAGAACATTGTCTTCAATAAAGATCAAACGAAGCAAGCCGCTACAACTGGAACAGAAAATGATCTTAGGGTCATCTTAAAGCAAACCTTCAATTGGGTTCTGAAAATTAGGGTTTGGTTCCACTGCAAATGGACGCACTTGGTCCTTCCAGGAGGTAGGAGTTAGAGGTGGTTGAATGGATATAGTTGAGTGTATTTTATTTTGGCTGAACTGGGCGGCATGTGGGATCTTAGTTCCCTGACCAGGGATTGAAACTGCCCCCTGCAGTGGGAGTGCAGAGCCCTACTCACTGGACAACCAGGGAATTCCCCTTTATTTTTATTTATTTATTTTAAAATTTTATTTTATTTTTGGCTGCGTTGAGTCTTCATTGCTGCGTGCAGGCTTTCTGTAGTTGCAGCGAGCCGAGGCTACTCTTCGTTGCGGTGCACGGGCTTCTCGTTGCGGAGCACGGGCTCCAGGTATGCAGGCTTCAGTAGTTGTGGTGCACGGGCTCAGTAGTTGTGGCTCGCAGGCTCTAGGGTGCAGGCTCTGTAGTTGTGGCTCACTGGCTTAGTTGCTCCGCGGCATGTGGGATCTTCCTGGACCAGGGCTCGAACCCATGTCCCCTGAACTGGCAGGCGGATTCTTAGCCATTGTGCCACCAGGGAAGCCCTCCCCTTTATTTTTAAATTTTTACAATTTTTTTTTTGGCTGGATATAGTTGAGTCTTAAATAAATTAGCAGCTTTCTCTTGGTCTGATCTAAAAATCTCTAGTGTTAGGAATTTTTTAAATGAGGCCACTGGTTATTTCTCATGCTCAGATCACAGATAAGGACCTTTCAAAATCATCACCTACACCACCTCACTTCGTAAGTGAGGAAACTGAAGCCCACAGAAGAAATTAGCCAAAGATCCCAAAGGAGTCAGGAGTGACCTCAACCTCTCAGATGTTCTACTGTCACTTTTTCTTTCAACAGAATCTTGTTTGAGAATCCTGTTACCTACTACGACCTGAGCCAAGAAATGACTTGGGCTTGGGGGGTGCTTTAGACTCTTAGGGTGAGGAGGTGGCAGAATGAAATCCCTGAAGAGCTGATAAAACAAGGTTTAAGGGTTAGAGAAAAGATCTTAAAATCTTAACCAGAGGCATAAGAAAGGGATATTAGGAGTATGAGTCGTTCCATTGCTAGCTAATGAAAGTGGCTGCAAACTTTAAAAGGAACAGAGAATAAAGCTGCTGTATTTATAAGAATACATTCCATCCTCTTCCCCCAAATCCATTTCTTCCTTTTGTAGTCCCACCTCAGTTGGTTGTATCACTACTGAACCTTAAGTTTTCCTCAAAACGTTTTCTTCACCCTCCAACATCCAATAATCCTCTTGAATTTTTCAATTTCGTCTACTCATCCCTCTGCTGCAGTTGTCAGTACAGACTCTCACCAAGTTTGCCTCAATTACTTCAACAGTCTTAACATCTGTTTCAATTCTCAGCCCCTGAAATCACACTCATTTCAAGTTATCTATAGATTATTAACACGAATGTTTTGTTTAAAATTCTTCAAAGGCTCTCAGCTGCCTATGGACTCAAGTCCAAAGTCCTTAGTGTTCACGGTTTGGTTCCTGCCTATCTCTACAATAATCTCATCCGCTCCAGTGCTCCCCTTT
Source organism: Monodon monoceros (assembly GCF_005190385.1). Lineage (NCBI taxonomy): Eukaryota > Metazoa > Chordata > Mammalia > Artiodactyla > Monodontidae > Monodon > Monodon monoceros. The sequence continues at coordinate 148,640,785 of NW_021703774.1, forward strand.
TACTGACAGCCTATCAAGTTATTTGTAGTTGCCTGGAAACATGACTTTACATCTCTGAATTTGCTGTGCCCTTCACATTATGTTCGGCATACGCTCTCCTTTCTACCTGGACAACTCCTGGACATCCTCTTCTGGGAGCTATCTTGACTCCCAGAGTTAATTATTCTATCTCGGAATTTTCTTTCCACAAAAATTTTAAGACAATAGTCATTCAAAAGGAAGCTTCATCTGAATGGTTTGGTTAATAAGAAACAAAAAACTACTGGGGTAAAATATAAGTGCACATTCCAGAAAATATAAGTGCAATTCCAATTTATGTGTGGCATGAAAACTCATTATGACTAAACAAAAAATGGGTGAAAAATTGTAATTTATTGAAACTCAACTCAAAAAATATAAGATGCTGTAGTGTACAATATATTACACAGAGCACCCTCAGGTGCACATTCAAGTCAAGTAAGAACATATCCCTTTCCCGAGCCCTCCCACCCTGGGATCTTAGTATTTGTTCCATATACAATCATGCACACTTAATTTGAAAAAGGAAGCCCCAATATATTTTGATGTATTAATTAGCACCAAACAAGAATACAGTTCCATTTTTTTTTAATAAACAAACAAAAAAAAACCAATCAATAAACCAACTGGAGAGCTAATGGACTCAGCCAATACTGCTGACATAGATATTATACATTCATGTAAATACACAGCCTATTCTACCCTAAACAATGGTGTGGCTGGTTCTCAGCCTTTGTTCGAGTTGGCAATTGTCCCCATGTTGCAGTGTTGGAGCCAGTCTGTTTCTAAAACAAAATTGCTATTTAGGAACTTCCTACACAAAGCTCATCTGTCTTTTTTGTTGGAAACAACTCTAAAATTGGTGTGGAAAACTTAGATCTTTCAAGGACAACCACTGGCCGAAGATAATGAAGCTGTTTTAAGGCAAGTTCTCCACAGTCTGTTAATGCTTTGTCCAATACGACCCTCAGGTTTTCCAAGGGAGGAACTGTTGTCGTCTCAGCTACTATTAAAGGTGGGATTGCAGTCAGGTTCTCATGAATTGCAGAGTCACTGGAAGAATGAGGTATGTCAACTTCAGGGTCATTGTCATTCACCATATTATTTGCCATAACACTCCCTGTTAAGTCATTACTGGGTTGTGAAGAATTACTTAATGGTAAGTGCTCTGAAGGCTCCCAGTCATCAAAATCATCTTCTTTCTCTTCACTTTCCTGAATAAATTTCAGAAATGAAGATTCAAATCCCATGGGTTTGTAAGTCTTCAAATCAAATGACCTGGGATGTGGATGCTTCTTAAAATTCTCTTTTGGGACATGGGTTGAATTTTTTACAGTGTTTTCTTGCCCTGAACTTTGCTGCCCGGTTTCTGAGTCTTTGATCCTTGGTAAAGGCAGCTGGAAACTTGTGAAATAAGTCCCACTTTCAGTCCCATCAGGATTAGGTATGGAATTTTCTATTTTACAAGGAGGAGGCTGAACTGTATTACACTGTTCCAAAGAAGTGGTTTCTGAACTATGGTTACATTTCAAAGTTCCTCTGTAGAGCAGAGTATCTGCATCAAAAACTGGGTTGCTTTCTGTACATCCTTTCTGACCTCCATCCCTTTCACCTGGATAAAGGGAATCGGCGGTCTGGACAGGTATGCTACTGTCACCTGGGGAATGGCTGTGCTTTGTGAGCTCTGATTCACAGCTTCTATCTTCTTCTTTCTTTATACAGGGCTCTGCTTCAGAAGGGGGCTCCTCCTTAATTTTGGTACCGTACTTAACACAAACGACAAGATTTTCCATCTGTTGCTCTAAATAGGCACTACTCATCTGATGGGTACGTTTGTAATGCCTCACTATGCTGCTCTCCAACTTCACCACAGATAAGCATCCTTGAACCATGCAAGGGTACTGCGTGTGCTCAGAATGCTCCACACACATATGGAGGGCTTCAGCTCTTGTTTTAAAACTAATCGGAGCTTTCTTTTCTTTGATTAAGCCACATTTTTTAGCCTTAGCATTAAACGATCTCCTGGTAGTCTGATGTTCATGCCCCTGAGGGTGAGTTTTTTGACACACCTTTTCACTCCTTAGTAGCCTTTCATTTGCCACTTTCTGGCTTCTAAACAGATCATCATAATAGTCCTTATGTCGATAATATACATGTTGAGAATAATTACTGCGATGGGTGAAAATCTGGCCACAGCCATTAAGATCACAATGAATTTCATAATCTGAATGTATTTCTCCTTCAATATTATGCTGTTCCATCAAGTGGTGCTTCAACTTGCTGAATGTATAAAAAACAGCAGGGCACTGAGGCTGGTTACAGGAAAACCTGGCCGCTGACTCTGCTTCAGAAAGCACTTTCGGCTCTTCAATGTGGTCTAGGTTATGAGAGTCACTACAGTGCTTAGCAAGAGCTTTAGAACACAGGAAACGCTTGTTACATTCTTTATATTTGCAAGCAAATATCTTTTTGCATTTGACAAGTTCCCTTTTGGTTCTCGCTTTGTCTTTCTCTAAACATAACTGTTCTTTGTTGTATTGATGTACAGTCCTGTAATGGCGAATCAAGCCTTTTAGATTGGTGAATGAGGAGTTGCAAGTTTTATGGATACAATGGAATGGTTTGTGGTATTTATTCAAAATATAGCAGAGATTTCCTTTAGCAACAGTTCTCCTGCTACCTCTCCCCTCTCTTCCTTCTCCTTCTTCTCTATGGCTACCTATTGGTGATGATATATCAGATGTTTTACTTTCTGTTTCTTCGCAGGATGACTCCAAATCTGTTTCTGAACTGCATTCATCCTTTTTAGAATGACAGTGTGGCTTCTCAGAGTTACTGTTGGGATCACCTCCAAGTTCCACGGAACAATCACCTTTCAACCTGTCTACTGAGCATGGGCCTTCATGATCACATTTTTCATTATCTAATAGTTTTTGAGTTACTCTGTCACTGCCAATTTGATGTTTATTTTTATAATGAATCCTAAGGTGTGTTTTTCTCGTAAATGACCTTTGGCAGATATGACACTGGAACGGGGAATACCGATGTTGAAACATGGTTAGCTGAAGGACTTTTTCTTTTGAGTAATTATGTTTTTTAAGATAATGCATTAACAAAGCCTCTCTGGTCACAAATTCATATTTGCATCCTTGAAGCTCACAGAAAAAAGGCTTGGCTGCCAGCTGTGCCAGGTACTGACTTGGCATATTTTCATCTTGATTCTGAAAATTAAGGTCTGAGATTGTAGGTGACACCGCTTGAAGAGACTTAGCACCACTGGATGGGTACCCCTGCAATGACCCTGAGAAAGATCCATGTGTTATTGAGTTTTTCAAGCTTAAATGCTTCAAGCGTAACAGAAGTTCCAACATGGTATCCTCTGTACACGGCCTTTTAGATGCACAAATGGTGGCTTCTGAGGAATAACCCTGATGTTCTCGTTTACATTTAGTATGAATATTGTGATCTAGACCTTCATCTGGGGAGTCACTGTTTGTATCTGAGCTAGGTTTAGGTTCTGTATCAAACTTTTCAGTTTTTGGATTATGTTCATTACCCAAACAGGGAAAGAGATCTTTTGTCTTTACCTTTTTGGGTTTGAAATGGTATGGATGAACCTTCCTTAGATGCTTCTGCATGCCTCTTGCGTTTTTGTACGTGGAACCACAGCCATCAAAACCACAGGTAAACTTAGTCCCATCAAAACAAACTGCCACATTGGAACATTTTTCTTTTAAACCAGAGGGCACAAAGACTTTCTCGTGAGACAATAATATATCCTGCATGGTTTCAGAGTGATCCAGTGTGTCAATTAACTCTTCATTCATGGAAGCTGAAGAGCTATGACTTAACTGATCACTGGAATTACTGTCACTGTTTTCTTTCAGATTTTCTGCAGTTTCTATTTGAGAACTAGCTGATCCTGCACAGAAAAGAAGATCCTCTGGTAAATGTGATTTATCAGTTTGGTCAAGTAGATGGGGCTGATCAATACAATCTTGCTTGTCACCTGCTGCAGGCTCAAGTTTCACTGATTTCTTCACATCTCCATTTGAACTTTCAACATTATGCATTGAGAGGTGATTCTGGTATTCAATTTTGGAATAATAGAACTTTTTACAGCCAACGAAGTTGCATGTGTAAGATGCATCCCTAAAGTGTTGTGCTTCATGGTGGTAAAGCTGTCCCAAGTCACTGAAAACAATATTACAGCCATTTAATTCACATTTATAACGCAGATCATCATGTTTTTGTTTATGGTTAAGCAGTTCATTCACTGATCCAAACCTAGCATAGCAATCTATAGATACACACATGTAAGGCTGAGGACCACAATGCACTTGTTCATGCTCTCGCAGGTGAAAAGCAGACATGAAATGTCGTCGACAGTAAGTACACTTCTCTCTTCTATTTTTCATATCTAAGTAGTGCTTGGCATTTTCATCATTATTTTGGTGTTCAGCTTTAAGATGCACACTTAAGTATTTAAACTGCTTAAACACACGGGAACAGTCTGTGCCAGGACATGGGTACAAATCTCTGTCTTGCAGGTGGCAATCTTCTAATTTGCTGAATGTGACATACTCATGTGACTCTCCTTTGGCTTGTTCATTCAATGACTGACCTTGCTCTAGGGTTGCAGAAGGGCTCTTGGGACAAACTCCCTTCTGAGAGCCTTTCAACAGTAACTTCTTTCTAGAGCGGTCCCTTCTGCTTGGTGGCATTTTAACATGTTCCATCACATGAGGAACAAATATTTCTTTTCTCTTGAATTTTTTAATACAAACCGGACAGGTGTAAATTCCATCTTCCATATGCATCTTAGAATGATGAAGAATCCTGGCCTCTATACATTCCCGCTTACATAACAAACAGAAAAATTTATACTGAAGCCATCTCTGGTATCTTTCAGAAGAACCAATGGGTTTTTTGTCTCTTTTCTCCTTTTGGTGATCTGTCAAATCTCTTCTTCTGTATTGTTTATCTTCTTTACTTTCCTCATAATCACTAAGAAATGACTCTAAAACATCTGTGTCATTAATAGACAGTTCATAGCCACTTAGGTCATCATCAGAATCTGAGGCTTCTTGTCCCAGAAGTTGGTGGCAGTGTCGTTTTAAAGTTTTCCAGTCCCAAAATTCAGGATCAAAAGGCCAGTGGGCTTTTAAAGCTAGTAAAAGCTCACATCGGAGAGAATTCGGAACTGGTGCATTTTCTTCATCAAATTTTTGATCTGGTTGAGAATACAGTTCTTCCAACATATTAAATCCATCCAAACTGGGTTCAATTAAGAATTCTGTAAGCTGACAGGCTCGTCTAACTTCTAAATCTTCTGGTAAAAGACAAGCAATTGTTTTACAAACTGATGCCTTCATTTCTTCATCCTCACTTGATCTGAGTTGAAGAGCTCTGACACATAGTAAAATCGACACCCCAAGACCAGCATCTTGTGCCTGTTAAGAAAAATAGGGAAGAAAAGGTTTTTTTTCCCCAGTTTGGAAACATTACATAACTTTCACTGATAAGACACACACATACACACACACACACACACACACACACTTACTTCTTAAAACTTAAAGTTCTTAAATCTTTCTTCCTGCAAGTTACATTTAGATCCTCCTTCTTTCAACACGCAAAGGACTGGATTAGATGTTACAACCATGAAAAACAACAATGTACATTTATAGAGTATCCAACTTTATAAGGCACTGCATATTAAAGCAGTCCTTAACCCTCAAGGAATTTATCTGTGTGCCAAATGTATAAAAGCACATAAATTCAAAGGAGCTCAGTCAGGATAAATAAGGTCACTGAAGGATTCAAAAAAGAATTGTCTCAAGCTGGGCAGGAAGGATAGGGCTTAAATAAATGGGTGCAAGAGGAAACACATGTATAAAAGTAAGTCTAAGATTGAATTCAATTAAAAAAACTCATATGTCTATGTCATGAACAATTGGGTGTTTTCAAAACCTCAAGGCTTAGAATAAACGATCCTTTCCATTTCCTCCTAAAAGAATTAATACTCTATAGTTACAGGTATACTGAAATCTCAGTTTCCCATGGAAAAACAACAGAAAATTTCTCTATAGCAGGAGGTTCTCAGAAATCAGTCAAAAAATCACAAAAAAGATCTGGTTGTATATGATAAAAGGTAAGTGCATTTAAGATGATTCTTTCATGTGATAGGCTGAAAGGGTGCGTGAAAATAATATAAACCAAGAAAAGGAGGATCTTATGGCAGAGTGGCTTAAAATACGGTACTTAAGAGCACAGAATTTTGAGTATGACTCTGACTGACTTTGAACCCCTGCTTCACTACAGTGAGAAGTTTTTAACTCCTCTAAGCCTCAGTTTCCTCGTCTGTACAATGATAATTATAGTGGCAGTATTGGATTTTCCTCCTAATGCTGTTATAAAAATGAAATAAGGTAACACAAAATGAGTATTACAATGTTGGAACATAGTAAATATTCAACAGAACCCCATAAAATATTTGAGGATAAATTCCACTGTTCAAACATCAATTTGCTAAGCAATTATTCTCGTTGGGCACCATTCTAAATGCTGAGAACACAAAGAAATAATTGCTATCAATTTACAGACTCCTTACTACATCCTAGGCACTATTCTAAATAAACTTTTTGCATACATCATCCTCATTTTATAGATGAAGAAACCAAGGCTCAGAAAATTAGTTGCCAATGTCACCAACTAGTGAGCAGAGGAGCAAGAATTTAAACTTAAAGCATCTTTTCCCAGCGTCTGAGTCTTAACCACTTTACACTCTATACCAACTCCAAAGTTAATTGACTTGGCGATATCCCACGTGCCCTTGATACAATATGCCAAGGCATTTCTTCAGCTTCCTGGTTTAAAACCTATCAAATTATTCATATCTATCAGTTTCTTCAAAATTCAGCTCCACATTCCATATCCTAATTCTAATTTATTCATCACTCCTTTAACAAGTAACTTCTTGGTATATCTGTTCAGAATGTATAATGGTAGTTATTTTTTTTTTGAAAAGTGTTCTTAATGATTTCACAAATTTTACCATTTCAACTACATTAGGCTGTTTAAGAAACAACACACATTCTTTGCTGTTTATATCACAGTCTTCCAAAGGGGTTAAGTAACTTGTTAAGAACCTATGATTTTAAAACTTAACAGACTTTCTCCAAAAGTCACGCATCTCTAATTTTCAGCTTCTTTATTACTAAAGAAAAAGGATTAAACTAAATAAAGTCAGGTTTTGCAAAACAGTACTTACTTATATGTTCCACCAAAAAGGGCCCTAAGGCCAAATAAACTGGCTTCAAGATTATCCCTCTTCTTATGCCTTCTACTTCAAATATAACCACATCCACATCCTTTCTTCTGTCATACTATTTTTGAAGTCTTGAGAGAGACCCTGGATTCTCTAAAGTCATCCCTTCCAATATGACTTTCTCAAGTCACAGAATCAAAATTTAACAACTCTGAGCACTTTTAATTGATCATTTGGTTTAAGCTCTTTGTTTACAGAAAACTGAAGCCCAGAACATAAGGAGGTTCTATTACAAGGCCCTCCTTCCGCAAGAGACCCAACGCCCACAAAAGTTTTTCAGCATCATTAACCTTTTCCTTCGCAAGGTTGCTAGCTGTGCTAATATCGTTTCACCTCTTCTTTTACAAAAACAGAACACCTGGTTTTATCTGGTTACAAAGTCACCTGGAATAATCAAATAATCAACATATCTCCTAGCTTTCCCCTGCAGCTAGATGTAACCGTGTGTGTGTGTGTGTGTGTGTGTGTGTGTGTGTGTGTGTGTGTGTG